>NW_020925744.1:6646804-6820416 GCF_003984885.1 Neopelma chrysocephalum
TGAATGAGTAAGAAAGGGATTTGGGGAGTTTGATATAGAAATATTGTGTTAAATGTTATGGAAATACTTAACTGAGAAATGTTGCCCTACCTCCTGATCTTGTATAATCCAGGACTGCTGCAAAAACACAGCAAGGCTGTAGAAGCTCTTCAGATATCTTGTCTCCTGCTGCCACCAGAAAATCGAAAAAGACTACAGCTGTTGGTGAGAATGATGGCAAGAATTAGCCTCAACAAGGATTTGCCACCTCTTTCTGAGTCAGTGAGGACCAGAACTTTGGTACGTATAAATGTGAGGCAAAAGGTCGAGGACAAGGCTTTTGGAGTAGCACAGGTTGAAGATTTGTACTGGAGAGTGTATACATAATACAGTTTGCTTGTTTGAAGAGTGGTTTGTCTGTCTATTCTAGCTATGTGGAAAGCTAATCTGAATTTGAATAAACTGGAATTTCATGGTAATTTGTGAGCAAACAAAGAACTTGCTTAGAATTTTAGAGGTTTCCTTATCTTTCAAAGTTAAATCCCCACTGATTTCTCTATTCAGTAGAAAAACCCAAACAAACAAAACACCTCAAACAAACAAACAAACAAAAAACTGCAGAGAAGGTCTCTGGTCTTCTTTATCATTGCAGTGTGAATGAAAAAGACTTCTTGTTTCAGTCAAGGTTAGAAATACGTAGCTGAATATTTTGATTTACCTGTTTTCAGCCATATAAAAAAATCCTACCAGTTCATTTCAATAGTAATTTTTTCCACCACAAAAGTCTCTGAAAAGAATTTTAGTCAGATTTTGACAAAGCTCTATTTTTTGCTAATGCTTTTTCTTAACAATTCCAACTGGCTAAGAACATGTATTTGTTTTGGTTAATTTTAAAGTCTTTGAAAATTAAGTGCAATGGAAAACTAAGCTGTAGAACCATTCTGTAAAAATTCTGTAGTAATGTGCGCAAATCTAAATTTGTTCCACAGCAATTAAGATTTTAATTAACTATGAATAACACTTGATTAAAATAATTATTTTTTTGACTGCTAAGGTTATAATTTAATTAACTGTAAATGGTCTTTTATTGAAATAGTTATGTTATAATCTGAATGTTATTTTTAGAAGTGAATCCTTAAAGTCCAAGTATTTTGTACTAGGTTTTAATTCCACTGCGTAGTCTATGGTACATGACAGAAATCCTTATTACCTTCTGTGCTTTTAACATTAGAAATGAGCGGTGCACAGACATAATGCTTGAGCACCAGACTACATGAAGTGAACTGGACCTGAAATGTGGTTTGATGATTTCAAAATAGTGATATTCAGTTTTTCCTCTCATACTTAACTTCTATGAAAGTTCTGTGTTATATTAAAAAAATCTCTAAATACTTATTCTCTGTTTAACTGTAAATAGCCATGTGAAGTGGCTATTTGACCAAGTCTTGAGAATAAAATGAAATTTTTCCATTCTAAGTCTAAAGTCAGGATTGGATTATCCAAACGAGGCAGGAGTAATCTTCAATCTACCACTCACATAATGTCACTGTACATAGCAAGTTGTTTTTTTAATATACTAGTATGTTGGAAGTACAGTAAGTATTGTGATATCAAAATATTTACTCTACAAGGTCACTTTTTAAATGCAGCCTGATTACCTACTCCTCAGTCCCAAACAGAAAAATACGTGATAATGATGTTGCTTTTTTTCTCAGGTGGTTCAGGTGTTTTCCCGTTGTATTCTCTGCTCAAATGATGAAATAGATTTGGATGAACTGCTTGCTGCCAAACTAGTATCTTTTCTCATGGATAATTATCAAGAGATCTTAAGTGTTCCTTCTGCTTTAAAATCTTCTGTAGAGGATCACATTGTACATCTCCAGAGAGTCCAAGTAAGTATCTAGTGAAAAAACCTCTTTTGTCTCTGTGTTTCTAAGTCAAATTTATCCTTTGTTCTCTGAAGTTCAACAGTTGTTAAAACACTTTGTTCTGTCTCTGTTAACTTATGAAGAGCTAAATAATTTTGACTACTGATATTCAACCTTAACTATGTGTTCACATGCAACTAAGCAAATCTTGAATGGTTTAGAGATAAGAACTTAAAAATATGTTTTCCTGTTAATCAGCACTATCTTTTCCATGGAATGGGTAAACTATCTGATAGTGAGGAAAACTGTGAATTATAAAGTGCTTCCATTAATGTTGTAACCTTTTTTTTTTTTTAGAGCCATCCTTACTTGATCTTTTTTTTGTACCTCTTGTTTCCTGATACCATATTTGTTTTGTTCAAAGCTGGCTTTTAGTTCCTCTATCTTTATTTTCTACTGAAAAAGTAACTTTAAACTTATTTCAAGAGTTGAACAGGCTTCCTTTGTGTCATATTTTTTTACTTACTTGAACTCACTTGATTAGTACAAGAGATAGAAAGTACAATTTAGGATCTGTATGCCATATCTTCTCTATTTAATGTTTCTGGGTGGTCAATTAATTAAGCCAGTTTTTGCAAATTGTTTGCAGAAAACATAGCAGTCTTTTTTTTACTATTTCTTCAGATTAAATGTGCTAGAGCTGATACTGATGCAACATTTCCTCCTCCACCATTTTGTCGCCAAATCAGTACAGATGAATTTGAATACCAAAGGGCAACTGGCTCTCAAGAACCACTGGCAGCTTTGTTGGATGAAATTGTAATGAATAAAGAAATATCTGTGAAAGATAAAAAGAAGAAGCTCAAGCAAGTAAGTAAAAATTGCTCTACAGTCTCTAATTTAAACTTAAAAAGTTTTATCAAGTCTTAGACACGTATTCCTGTACAGAAATACTGAAATTCAAAATGGTGTGTATGCTTGGGGTATCGACTTCATATCATTAGAACTGGAATACTGTGGTGAATCAACCCATATTAGAAAATTAGATATTAGATATTTTCTGTATATAGAGATATAGAAAGTCCATTAGAGAAATAATTTTCCTGCACCAGAAGTGGAGGTTGCACTTTAGTAGTTTATTTTACAAGTTGGTCAAATTCTAATTTGAATTAATGTACTTTTCTAGTTTCAGAAATCTTACCCTGAAGTGTATAGAGTACGATTTCCTACACCTGAAACTGAAGCAGTGCTATTTCCTGAAAAAACTAAACAGAAACCACCAATCCTGACATGGGCCTTAAAAAAGCCTTTTCAACCATTTCACAGAACCAGAAGCTTTCGGATGTAAATGGTTTGAAATATATCGATGAACTGAGACAGAATATTTTATCAATGGATCCTATGCAGAAGAAGCTGGAGCATCATGTAGCTACTCAAAAAACTACTGGGGATACTGCTGAGATGGTAGAAAATGTTGAAAGAAGAAGAGAGTATTGAGGTGGTAGAAATATGAGACATTTTATTGGAACGGGCTGCCCAGGGAGGTAGTGGATTCACTGTCCCTGAAGTTTTTTAAGATGAGACTGGATGTGGCACTTAGTGCCATGGTCTAATAACCATGGTGGTGTTGGATCAAGGGTTGGACTTGTTGATCTCTGAGGTCTTTTCCAATGTGGTTGATTCTATGATTTTATTATTATCAGTATTTTTATAAGTTATTCGTTTTTAAATGTCTGTATTTTAAAACAAGGAAACAAACAAAAACCAGCAGCAACAAAAACAAACAAAAAAAAACCAAACAAAAAACCCACAACACACTTAAGGGGATTATTCTATATGGGTGATAATGTACTCTTGCTGTGGCTTGATTTGCCCATCATTTCAAGGTCTAAATGTATTTGTGTGCAATGTATTGTTGGTAACTACTCAATGGATTGTTTTTTTTACCTGAAAATGAGTCTCTTGCATAAACCAGGCCGTGTTTGTGCACATATAGCTTGAGGAATTAACTTGCTGTACACGCTTGAGTAAATATGGGACACTGGATTTTGGTTTGCTGTTTGTGAGAGACTGAAATATTAAAGGTTAATGACTCAAACAATTGATCATTTGTAAAAGCAATGTGCTTTGCTGAGGCCAGGTTTGCACCCTCAACCGAGAGAATGTGAAGAGTTTTGGGTGTGTGGTGGCAAAACCTCTGATCTGCAGAAGGACAGCCCAGGGTGCAGAGCCGGTAAGCACCCACCACCAGAGGATGACCACAACAAACTGACTTCTGTTTAGCAAAAAGCTGGGTTTTGAGAAAGATAAGAGAAGAGTCCTATAAGAAGCAGATCCCGTGAGGTGTGATAATGCTTTCTACGATGCCAGTTTCAACAACTGGCTCAAGTATAAAATTCTCCATCCCGGAAGAGGTACTGGGACATTCACATGTAGGCCTGAGGGTTATTCATTCCTTCTGTTAAGGCATAATTGGTTTGAGAAACAGCGGTCATGTCTTACAAGGGGTCATAAACCATTAAAGATCCCCAAACTGCCCCCAGAACTTTCCACAACAGGACTGTGCATGATCTACAGTGTTACAACAGACAGTATAAACTGCTCCCTCCAGGAGAGGTACCTGGATGTTGCCACCTGAACCTGAACATTTATGAATGCATTGAACTTTATGTTTCGTGGACTTCCCCCACCCCTGATGGATCAAGTTTGCAACCATCACTTCGACCAACAGACATGGAAATTGCAATCAAGTCTTGTTGGGTGGTGGTATCTTTCCTTTCCACTATCTACTCTTATCCTTTGTTTCTCCTTCTTGTATATTTTCTTGGGTGTTATTTTTATACCTTTATATTGTTGTATTTCTATAGATAAACCCAAAACTGCTACACACCTCGTTTCCATTGCAATCAAGTTGTTCCAAAATAAACCTGACATACATACATACATACATATGCGCGTGTGTGTGTGTGTGTGTGTGTGTGTGTGTGTGTAAAATCCCACCAGTCATTCTGTTTTGTTTCATGCTAAGCTGCCTCACGGGATCTATTACCAAGAACGTCAGCCTCAGGAGCAGGTCATAACACTGTTGGACATCTTGGTGACCCTGGTATGTCAGATTTATTTTGGAAAACTGTAAAAACTAATTCTTAATTTTCTGGTTCATATGATGCATTACAGCATGAATCAACTCCTGTTGAAATTCCATTAACTTTCTGTAATGCTGACCCATTCTTTTAAGCAACCCAGTCTTTCCCGTATGCTTTTACTACGTATTGCTGTACAAAACTGGATGCTTGACAATGGTGTATATTTTATCAAAAAAATCTAAAGCCTTGTGTTTCCTCTGGAAGTGGAATTCAAATATTGAAGTGACATTGTAGCATACAATTGATTCAATTTGTTTTGTGTACCCATAACTTGACTGTACATATACTTGATTCTGACGGCACTTTTAGCTATTAAAGCGTTACCATTTTCCTCTATATACTTAGAGTGGTGATTTCTTGTTATCCATTAGATATTTAAAGAACAGCATTTTATACCTTATTGAATGTCAGAGTAATCTATGCAGGAGAGAAAACAGCTGAAATCTCAACAAATTTCTATCTGACATTTTAGTAGGCAATGCAACATTGACAGCATTTGCTCTTTGCTAACCTCCTAACCAGTCAATAAACTTTGCAATGTATTTAGAAGTTAGTTGGTTTAATAGATTGGATTATTTCTTGGATAGTGTGATTTGGAACAGTACACATTTTCATGATGTTGTCATGGTGATACTTAAGCTTCTTATCAGTAATCTTTGACTTAATCAAATTTAATACAAAAAAGTACACTTCTCAAATAATGAGGAAGCATTAAAATTACTTTAAAAAATGATCTGAGGCCAGTTCTTACCTTTTGTGCTAAATCTTCAAGGGTGACATGTTCCTAGTGACACATCTGTGACAGTTTTGCTCTAGCATTTCCTGAAAGAGGGAAGAATGGTATTTATTTTCCTTTCTTGAGAAGGGAGCTGAGTCTCTGCTTAACATTGCTCTTTTTCCTTACACAAACAGCTTGCTCCAGCTTCTAAATTAACAATCAGTCATCTGGAAAACCCTTTGGTCTAGTCCTCTGCTGCACTTTGAGTAATAGCTGCCATTCTTAGTTGTTAATACATAAGGATTATTTAATTACTCATATTTTATGGTCTGTTTAACTCACCTGATTGATTTACCAGGATCGTGATATCAGATGTTTGCACTCATGACTTCACAGAGTGATTGTTGACTAATGTTATTTTTTGAAACTATTTTCAGATATTACTTCATGTCATGTTAGAGGAACCTTAGGCAAAATCTGAGTGATCGTGCCATCATTTTCTACTAAGTGGAAAAAAGAACTAAAGTGAAAAAGGTGGTATGTTAATACCACACTTTTTACTCTACTGCTGTGATATGCCAGAGCTTTTTCCATCTCTTTTCTAAACAGATGTTTTACTTTATAACGGCATCTCTTTCTTTCGCAGAGGCTGTGCTAACTCAAATAATTGTCTTTATCTCTTGATTGCAATTTTTTAAGTCTATTGCGTGAGAGTTTATGATTCGAGCTTTAGATAAGCTCATACTTCTCAGATTTTAAATCCATACACTCATATATACCATTCTGTAGGCATTTTATTAGTTTGGAATTTCTAGTGTACTTTATAATAGCTCTAATGCATTAACATAACTATTTTCATAATTTATTAGGTTTGAAGCAAAAGAGTGAAGAGAGAATCTTTTCAGAAAAGGAAGGCCTATAAAGTGGGTTTAGAATTTATGTAGGTTTTTAGCTCTGTTTTCAAGTATTTGCTGTATGATATTTTCTAATAAACATCTCTTCCTGTATTTGGTGTCAGGTTTTGATTTTGGTTTTTTCCCCCCAGAATCTTAGATTATAGGATAGTTATGCATCCAGGACACTATTTATCTCCTCTCTACATAAACCATGTTTGAGAAGTGAGTGTTCCATTCTACCGACTGTAAAAGAAGTTGACCAATTTAATAATTCTAAAGATATAAAATTATGTGATATAAGTTCTTATTTGGGTGTTTAACTCTGATTTCATTTTACCAAGATAATTAAATTACATAGAGGAGAAGATCCACTCTGTGTTTGAAAAGAAGAAAGCTGATACATGTTTTTAAAGCCTTTTTTTAAACGTAATTGAAAGAAGTGGGTATTTAAACAGTATTGGTTAGGGACGGTAAATTTCAATTTCACTGCTTTTTTGAACTTTTGGTATCTAAAGCTGTCTGAAACACAATCTCTTGATTGTCCTGACAAAAGCAGAGTAATACCAGAACAGTGTCACATACACCATTATTCAAAAGGATAATTGAGAATGATCCAAACAGCCAATAGTAAATGAGTCTGATGGCAAAGCTTGGCAAAACTGGAAAAACTGATACAGAATTTTAGTGACCAAACCTAAAGCATAGTAATAAAGCTGAAGCCTATTCAATGCATTGTTTAAATTCTTTATAGAGAGCATACTCTTGAGTAACAAACTTGCTTTTCTTAGTGATTGAGATTACAAGTTTATTTTATGATGTTTGTTAGTTTTTGCTGAAAATTTAAGGAAGATAGGATATTTATATAGAATATTTAGGTAAACTGACAATAGACTTAGCTCTTATCTGTTTTTTATTCCTTGGAAATACTGATGGAGCCATGGATATGGCTAAAAATTGTGGGTACAATAGGATCATTATGGCATTTCATTTAGTAGCATCTGATACAATTATTCCTGGGTAATGTCAGTAAGTGTTTAAGTGATTAAGAACTGCCTACATGTACAGACAAGGGAATCGCAATGGAGATATGCTCTATGGGTTTTTGCATTAGATCAATAGATTTTCCTATCAGTTGGTTCTCTCTAAGGATGTGAAAATAAAAATCTGTTAGCATCATTAGCTATTCTCATTAGTGTTTTCAGAATGTTCAGTAATAACAGAGTGCAGGTTGAAAATACATTCAATATGATCGCTTCAAAGTTATATGTCTGAGAAAAAGCTATGTAGGTCATGTAAAAATGGAAATAAAGAAGAGAGGACAGACTGTGTTCTGGAAGGCCACAGCTCTGTAAGAAGTTTCTCTTACAGTAAACAAGGCTTCCCCACATAATGCTGAGGCAAAACGCTAATGTGGTTCTTGAAGATCTAAACTGGGAGTTGTTATACAAAATCAGCTGACTCATCTTGTGCAACCTCTACACTCAGTACTGACTGACTGACATTGAAAAATTGCAGGTTTTGTAGCTTTTACAAAACTGTAGATTATACAGGGTGAATATTTGGAATTGTTTCCTTAAACAGAATTTTCATCACGTCAGTCTTTCCTGTTTACTAGGAAAAAAGGGCAGGCGTTCACTTGATTATCTTATGGAGTACATTCAGATAATGAAATACTTATATTGGTAAGCAGCGAAGACTTGAGAAGTGTGGGAAGTGGAGCTGGATATGTTTGGGGTTTTTTTATGTTCAGGATACTAAATGATAGAATATGGAATTTTACCTTTTGTTTGTTTTTGTTTGTTTGTTTGTTTGTTTGGGTTTTTTTTTGTTTTGTTTTGGTTTGGTTTTTTTTTTTTTTTTAATCTGAGCACTTATTCATTTGAATAAGCATTGGCCTTGTGCATGACTAAAATTTAGGCAGGTTCAAAAGTTATACAGTGCTAGCTGTTTAAATTTAATCTCATAAAAAAGCAGTAGTTCTGAGTCCTATAGCTAATTTTGTGTTCAAATGCTGGTGAGTGAATAAGTAGCGGAATCATTATAGTTTCTTGTTTGTTATAATGACTTGCAGCATATTCACTTCCTTCCTGTGGAAGACTGTGAAGAATAATATGTCCTTCTTATGTTGAAATCTATGAAAAATATTCTGGGATTCTGTGAAAAGTCCCTTCCTTTTCTCGTGTGTGATACATATTTATTTTTGGTGTGTCACTTTAGATGCTTGGTAATTTATGACCCACCAGAGGTCAGTCTTGTGACATTTTTCAAAACATATGCTCAAAGAAAAGAAGTAGACCCGAAGTTCTTATTACAATAAGCCTTTGGAATTTTGTTTTATAAAATACATTCCTGCAAATTAGAGTTGATATTCCTGTGCTGTAGCTCAATGTGTGGCTGAAATATCTCAGTGAAATTTTTCTTTATGTAGTAGGAATGTTAATAGTTTTATAAAATTGTTAGAAACATTCTCAAATATTAGCCTCCTTGGTATTCTAAAATACCTACTAACACAGCATCTTTTTTTCTTTGTGATGCTTAAAAAAGTGAAAGTTAAGGAGCGGAGGGAAATCAATGTTCCTACCCTACGCCAGCTCAGAAGCACAAATTGTTTGTTCACATTTTAAAATGCTATTCCTATTTTGTACTCAGTGATCAGTAGTGGTTTCTTTGATACTAATAAGGTCTAATTTTAATATCAAGTTGATGACTCAAATCATAATCTTCATCAAGAACAGAGTCTGTCCTGTCTTAAATTGGATGACTACCTGGTTTGTAACTTCAATTTCTATCGGCAATCTCAGGAGTGTCTGATGTAATTGTTCTCTCCTCTGCTTCAACATAATATTCTCTGTACCTTGAACTAGCTCCAAAGTAGTTCTATCCAGTTAGACATTATAACCAAATATGTAATAATAGCATTGTCAAGGCTACAGCTGAGTCTCCTGCAACAGAACATGCTGAAATGGCTTGAGCATGACATTGGGAACTGGGAAAACATATTGCTTTTTGTTTAACTGGTTTTCTTTCTGAACTTTGCAAAAGTGTTTTACTCCCTTATTTTTACTGCATTTTTTGTGTACTGTGAAGTTGGTTTTCAGTCATTAAAAACACCGTGGTGAGAAAAATATTCTGAGGTTTTGGGAGTGGCTAATAAAAACATATTCTATGCCTGTTGCAGCAGTAAGGCTGCATGTGAAAATCAGTCTCGTGAATAGACATTCTGCTTTTTAATGCTTGCTTTTCTTTAAAACGCTCTTCTCTTTTTTCCTTTTCCTTTTTTTTTTTTCTATTTGCTCTCAGGGAGGCAAGGTCAGCTTGGATCAAGAGCAGCTACTGTATTTATCTTCTGCAAAAGATGGTTACAAACCGCTCAAATAACTGTCATTCGGAGCATTATCTTATAAAAATCTTCTCCAATTAGAGAGAAAAATAAGAATTTTGAAATGGAAACCTTTATCAATCTGTGACCAGAATGCTGTAACACGTTCTTTTTGACTATGTTATTTGCTGGAGATTAGGAAAACCAGAGTATTAAGAAAAAGAACCCTATTTAATGTTAATCAGCAACAGTGATGTTGTTCTTGTTTCTGTCCACTCCACTGAAATGAAAATAGTGTTAAATGCTTTGGGCAGCCTGTGCACTTAACGGTATGTGCTTATGTAATTAGGCCCGACACTAATGACTATGCAAAGGAAAAGGTATTGTGAAATAATGTTGCATAGATAACTGTCATTTTGTGTGCTTCCTAGCTCTTGACTCTGCTAGCTTAATATCTCATGTTTTGTCCATAGCACAATGCCTGTTGCCCAGCACTTTAGCTGCTGTACCTAACCCCCAGGTTTGTGAGTAACTCTTCAGTTTCATAAGCCTTCCTTTAATAAAAAGAAACAAAACTAGGTAGAGGAGCAAGTGCTCTGAATTGATTAGCATGGGTCCAGGTGAAGGGAAGCTAATAAACACAACTGAACTTGGACTATCTAAGCAGAAAAGCAGAGACATTTGTATTGTGCTGCCCACCACACCTTTGCAGAATACAATGCAGAAATGCCTGGTATGTTTTTGAGCGAGGCACCTACTTCTCAAGGTGTCACATCAGGTGCTTAAACCTCAGCTAGTAACCTCTTCAATCTGCAGCCATAAAGAGTGCACAAACTTACCTCATCCATAAACTTACTTTAAACAAGTAATTCAGATGAATGGAAATAGACAGCTATTCTTAGGTTATTTTGGATTGCTGTCTACAAAACATGTCCTAAACCTTCAAAAGATCCAAGTGCTTTTACCCAGTATGTGTTTCCTGAATTTCTACACTAGGATTAAACAGAAAAAACCTCAGCCTATTTCTCTTCTTAGAAACAGAGCATGGTAGATTGTGAGGCAGATAAACAAAAAGGCTGTTTTTCTTGCAAAATTCAGTTTCTTTTTTCCCACACTGGGGCAAGGAGAGATGTGGTGGGTTAACCCTGCCTCGTTGTCAGGTGCCCACCAAAGCTACTCTGTCACTCCCTCTTCTCTACTGGGTAAGGGAGAGAACAAACAAAAGGCTCATGGGTCAAGATAAGGCCAGGGACACATCACTCACCAATTGCCGTTGTGGGCAAAACAGTCTTGGCTCAAGGAAATTATATTAATTTATTACCAATCAAATCAAAGTAGGACAATGAGAAAAACAAAAAATAAATCTTAAAGCACCTTGCCGCCACCCCCTGCCTTCTTTAAGGGCCAAATTTTACTCCTGAATTCTCTCTCCCCCTCTCTCCCAGTGGCGCAAGGGAACAGCCAGTGGCAGTTGTGATCAGTTTGAAACAGGAGCCAGGCCTAAAAGAGTTAACTGAGATATCTTGGCCTGCTAAGAAACCTCAATACCTGTTTTGCTAGAAGAACATTTTAGGAGCACTGGTTAATATCATGTTCTGTTCTGCTCACTGGACCAAAGGCCTTATTATAGAAAGAACAGGAGTAGTACACACACACAGTAATAAATTAGGTAAACTAGACGTTTGAATAAGATCTAGAAGGCCCAGAGCCAGGATTTTGCAAGCTTGAAGAATTCAGGTCACCTAATTGAAGAGGTCAAATTGAGGAAGATGTCTATGGCGACCACTAGAGAGATGAAGGCTTGAGGAGAAGACCCCCACAGTAGAAGACTGCGCATGTCTGGAAAGACTCCGCCCAGAGACTAGCCTACTTATTAATATGTATAATAAATGATGTAACCATGTATCTAAAATGTATAAAATGGCTTAGTTTTGCACTTGCAAGTCGAGCAAGTTTGTCCAGCGCGAGCTGGCTTGCTCCCAACGTTGAATAAACAAATACCTTGCTGCTTAAAGATAAAAAATTCTCTGAGCAGTTTTTCGGGCCGATTTTTTGGATTCAGGTTCATCACACGTTGTCTCTGCCACTCCTTCCTCTTCTCACTCTTCCCCTGCTCCATCATAGGGTCTCACCCACAAGAGACAGTCCTCCATGAACTTCTCCAGTGTGAGTCTCTCCTACGGGGATTCAGTTCTCCACAAACTGCTCCAGTGTGTGTCCCTCCCACAGAGTTCAGTCCGTCAGGAAAACAGGCTGCTCCAGCGTGGATCCACCCAGGTCCTGCCAGCAAACCTGCTGCAGCGTGGGCTCCTCTTACCCTGGGGCCACAAGTCTTGCCAGGAGCCTGCTCCAGCATGGGCTTCCCATTCACATCCTCCTTTGGGCATCTGCCTGCTCTGGTGTGGGATGCAGGTGGACATAAGGTGGTGTTTTTTCTGTAGCCAGGTTCATCTATTAATTTGTGATGATGTGCAAATTATCTGAATGTGGATTAGTACTGTTGTGTTTACCATGACGGTACTCACTTTCTTATGGTTAGGAATGTATTTTTCACCTGATTTTGTCAACTTTTTTCAGATTCCTGTTAATAGGAAAACTGTTCTGTGAAACAATGAAAATGAAATTTAAATTCAAGGTTGGAATGACTGAGAAAGCTTAGCAAGCTAATTAGTCTCACTTAAGTTGGGAATTGTTATATGCAACTATAGGGCTGTCTCCTCATCCAGGATATCTGACCAGAAATTTTTGAAGAGCACATTAATCCAAATATAAGTTTTCAAATATTGTCTTGGATATAATTTTGATGATCTTACTTGTATATTTAATTTGCAAAAAGCTTGGTAAAATTGACCTGTAAATACATGTTTAAAGAAAGGAAGTGAAAATCATGCATGACTTATGAGATAAAGATTCTGCTGTCTCTGAAAGAATGGTATGATGAGTTATAACCTTAGAAAAACACCTAGGGAAAATGAAAGGCTTGAAAAGAAATTTTGTACTCTGAAATTCTCTCTGATTTTCAGTATTTATCTATGCAAAGAGTTCTGTGACATACATTCAGAAAAAGGTTTTGTTCAAGATAGAGGAAGAACAACTTGACACAGAAATCATGATAAGAGGGGTACCCAGCCATGAAGTAACTGAAGTTAAAAAAACCCCAAACAAATAAATATTTATATAAAAACTTTAACTCCTTGAGTAGGAGGCATTATTAGTCAAGGAGACAGGAGAGACATTGGCTTCAAAAGTTTTTGAATGATAACTCTAACTTAAAGAAGAAATACTATTTTTTTTCCTTTACTTATTATTTCTGATAAACTGGAGGTCAAAGCAGAGACAAGGATAACTTACATGGAGAGGACAGTGAAATAGTAAAGAATTTAAATATTTTTTGCTCTGTGTAGATGTGAATCAATAAGAAAGTGAATGAATAATGGTTCAAAGTGCACAATCAAAATTTTGCCCTGAAGTCTTGTCTCATGGGGTGCTTTATTGACATCTAAGAGCTACAAAAACTAGTGTGATGCTGTTTGAGAGCACTCTAGTGTTCTAGAAGGGTCAGATGTGTGATGTCATTGATTGCTGAAGAGAGCATGTGGATTTTTCTTTTTTGCATTATCTCTGCTGTGTTACCTGACAAATTTCATCATTCTTTACTTTTATTTTCGTTTTGAAAGTAAAGAAGAATATTGTCTGCTGCCATCCAGCCTGGATGAAGGAATTACCCTAATGTGTATGAGACATCTTGATAATGGTGCTGCAGTATGTCATGGGTATATCTGGGGACTGCAGCCACCACTATTGGTACAGGTAAGTAGTCTCAATGACTAGATAAAAGCATGGTTAAGCAATACTACTGACCAGTCTAAAGGCTTAGCACAAGGTAGAAGCTGTCCTGAGACAAGTGTTGAGCAAAGGAGGTTGAATGCTATCCACATGTTCCATATTGAGGAGAAAGACAAAAACTGGGATTCAGCCCAGGTTTATAAACTTTATGAAAGATTTTAGGTGCTTTTTGAACATGTATCCTCCAAGGTATGGGCTTCTGGTAGGAAAGGTTTTTTAACGTATATTACTGTCTTTACTCCACAGCCACTATTAACACAAACTTTTGCTGTAAGACTTCTGTCACTGAAAGCTTTAAGATGATGTCTTCAGCCTCTCATGCTTTTTTTTCTTGCTCTAATATGGTTATCACTTTGCTAGACATTGCCTAATCATAGTATTGCAGAGACTCATCTTTTCTCACATTTTTTTTCTGATGCTGATTTTTTTACTGCTATCGGAGTAAGGACCAGACTCTGCGTATGACCTCCAGAATTCCATTTCCTAACTTGATTCACTTGAAGCCTGTTGTCCCAGTATGATTCTGTGTAGCAAGACCTTGTAAGTGTTATCCTGAAACACTACACAAGACCATAAAGTCAACAAAACTGCTGAAGGGTCTAGAGAGTAAGTCATGTGGAGAGAGGCTGAGGGAGCTGGAGTTGTTTAGCCTGGAGAAAAGAAAGCTCAGGGGTGACCATATTGCTCTCTACAACTACCTGAAAGGAGGCTGTAGCCAGGTGGGGATTGGCCTCCTCTTCCACACAACCAGAGGCAGGACAAGAGGAGGTGCCCTTAAGCTGTGACAGTGGAGGTTCAGGTTAGACATCAGGAAGAATTTCTTCATTGAAAGGGTTGTCAAGCGTTGGAAGGGGTTGCCCAGGGAGGTGGTGAAGTCACCATTCCTGGAGATGTTCAAGAAACATCTGGATGTGGCACTTACTGCTATGATCTAGTTGACATGATGGTGTTTGGTCAAAGGTTGCACTTGTTAATTTTGGAGGTCTTTTCCAACATTAATGTTTCTATGGTTATATGAATTTTGCAGAATAAGTGAAATTGTTGAGGCTAATACAAAAAGGAGGGGCAAAAACAGGTGGGTGGAGAAAGGTGAGCCATGAGATTATACATTGTTTGGACAAAATCAGTGGAGTAATATTAATGGAAGGAGCGGGAACCTTTTCTGGCTGTCAAGATGCCTGTTAAAGTCATGTGTGAATCTTTGAAGGCTTGCCAAAGTGAAACACAAAACTATGGGAGGGAAAAGGTGTCCTACAGTTCTCTGTGAACAACTGCTGAAAGCTAACATGTGCTCAGGAAGCAGGAAAGGATCTTTCATGCTACTTTTAAAAGGATTGTTAATTTGCAATAAACAATAAAAGAACCATGTGGTGTTCTGTTACCAGAAAATCCCTTTTGAGTTTACTTGAAGAGAGAAGTAGAAAAACTACTAAGCATCTTCAGGAACAAAGCTGAAACTATGAATGGTTCTATGTTACCTTTTAGGATTAGAGATATATTTTCACTGTTGCAACCTTGCCAGTATCACATGCATTTCTCTATCTAAAGAACACAAGGAAATAATAAGATGTTATCAAGAGTGCTTCTAGTCTTGTTAGTATTTTCCTTTCTATCCCAGACAATATTTTCTGTAAGTATGCTTATTTTACAATTGTGTGCTTTACTTTAAATTGTGGTTAACTGCTGTGGGTTTTAAGAATGAGAGTGATGGATAATCTGCATCTGCAATGCCTCCATGAGCAGAGATAATCTTCTATTTCGGATTCCATTTTAGAATTCCATTTTATTTCCATTCGGAGTAGTAGGATGGGTATTTTCTCAGACAGCCTTAAGAGCTTAACAGGTACTAATTGTTATGCTGGTTTTGTGAAGTCTTTTTGTTTATTTTATTTTTGGGAGATACAACTAGTAGGTTAAATTAGGAACTTTGTCACCATTTATTTTTCATAGTTGGCTGTTGGTGTCTGTGGGGAACATATTGGCATGTTTTGCTGTTACTCTACAGCTGCCTCAAAATGTATGAAGAATAGATATGCTATCATGTAGGTAAAACAATGCATGTTCCTGGAGTCTTGACCAGGGCATTATCTTCTTTGTTCAAAAAGCTCTAAAGATTTTGACACTTCTAATTGTAATTGCGGTTTACAAATTCTTGTCAACAAACAAAAATCAATCCAGCTTTTAATTACCATTCTTTTGCAGGAAATGTGTGAGAATGGTTTTATTACAGGTAGGAGTTCAAACAGTATGAAAATAGCAATTTTTTGTTCATTCTTATATGACAGAAGTATCACTAGGATGATCTGTGTATGAATAACAAACTGCACAGGATTTGTTCATATGTTTTAGTTGTTCTTTAAAGTATGTTATATTATTACTAAAGCTCATAGAATCTTTTGCTATTGTGGATTTTTTTTTCCCTTTTTGTGCACCCTGTTCCACCTTCTCTTTCCCTCTCAGACCTCCATGATGCTTCTTTCATGACCCTATTTCATTGCCTGCACTTTGGGAGAATCTCAGAAAGCTCCTGATGTTTAGTGCAGTTCTAATCTGTTCAGTGCTGATGAAACTTCTCATGTTTGGTATTTTGTTGTATCTTCTTCCTCTAGGGAGCTTTGAAGATATTGTGCCCCTTCTAGAGGGTCAGTATATCTTTGGGGGCCTGGCACCTGGATATAGGCCTGTGAAAACAATATTTTTGCTGTAGGCTGTCCTGACTCTGCAAGAAGTTCTTCAGAGGCATTGCCCTAGATGGTAAAGTAGCATAATGTTTGGGGTTTTTTTTATCTTACATGCACATACACACACACTGCTAGGAGTGCTTGAAATGCCTTACATTAATCATCCTTTGGGGTTTTACTGAAACATTTGTTTTCCTTGGAGCAGTTACCTGCAAATCAAAATGAATTGGCACTATGCAGTATGTTTCAATTGCCTTTGCAGGGCTACCAACCCTTCAAAATGTGCCAAGCTTGTGCCATGCCTCTTGAAAAGCACAAAAACATATTTCCAGGTTCTGTTTTCAACTGCATTTCTTTTATTTAATAGGTAAGCTTTTACCCAGAGCCTTATATCAGTGAGATCCATATTCTTCCAGGATAATATCCAAGCATCAAAACTTGTATCAGCTACAGTTGTTTCTATCATATTGCACCTCTCTCCTTGCAACAAGTCTGCTGTTCCGCTGCCACCCCATGGATTCTTTGTCTCCCCCATCTTAAAAGCCCAAACTGGCTTTGCTTCTGTGGCTGCAGTCTCTTGAGTTATTTCACCCTTCCTCTTTGCTCTGAACACTTCTGTCTTTAGTGACTGTATTTCTTTATAACTGTTACCTAATTGTTGCCTTGGTTAACTCCTTTCTTTGCAAACAAACTTAGAAATCCTAACAAACTGTCATAAACAAGGGCTGTCCAGTTTAAACAATTACAGATTCTTTGACTTCAGTCTGGATTGTCTGAAAGATTTAAGTCTGTGTTCTTTGAGTTGAAGTTTCAAAAAAAGATTTGTCTCCTGTATTATGTTAAAGTTGAGAATTTTCATCTACTGTGCCTGAATGTTATGGTTTCCTTCAGGACATGTCCTTTCAATTTACTGCTTAGTTTGTAATTATGTCCCTAACAAAAGAACTGCATAACATTCAAAACTTTTTAAGAGACAACTTCATCATTATGAAGAGAGAAATTTTATTAATAGTATCTAATTGTCTATGAGATGAAGCATAACAGACTAAATCAACTAGAAATCAAATCCAGACAAATCTGGATTAGAATTTAGGAGTTAATTATTTATTATACTAGTAGAAAAAAGGTAACTATTAAAAATGCTTACAAAGTCATTGTAATGGTCTTTTCAGTCAGAATCTTAAAATTAGTATGAAGCAGTACTTGAAAAGTCTATGAAGTTTTAGTCTTTTTTTCCTGAAGCTTATCTTTTTCTTGCTCAGGAGACGGTCGACCACTATCCTTAATTAAACCAAGAACTGTTTTACTTAGGTTAGGTGTTACTTCTATACTGGAATAACTGGGTTCCTTACTCTAATGAAACATAAGTCTTTTCCCTCTCCTGTTGCATGGCTTGTTAGTATGATTCAATATCAAATGTTTCTCACATTGAAACTTTGTAGATCCTTCAGCAATAAAGATAGGGGCTAATACACTCCCTAAAGCATTTAAAAGTTTGTCCCTAAAGTTTGTAGACAGTTTTCATAGAACAATTTTTTATTTATAAATAAAATTAGGTATAAATAATTATCTCTTTCTTTAGATCCCCTACAGTATTAATCACTTAGATGTTGTTGATCTCACAAACCCTATCTCCAATGCATGCTCATACTGTTTTATCAGGGCAAGATAGGTTTCAGCTGTTAAGTCCTTTTGAGGAAAAAGAGTAGGGTCAAAAAAGCGGTACCTTCTCCAGTTCATTGTTAGCCTGGGAGAATGAAGCACTCCTTTGTGCTGATGTTTGCTGGCATTAAGGAGGGACACAGGAAACTCAGTGACTGGAAAGCTACAGTTCAGCCATTGACAAAGTGCACTTTGTTAGGTTATATGTTTTTTACTTTTTTTCTTTAATAGCTCCTGAACTCCATCATACATATTATGTAAACAGGAATTATGCAAGAATGCGTCTAGTACCAAATCCATGCATATTGAAAGTGCTCACTAGTCAAATAAATACACTTTAAAGGTCAATGGGCTACAATATAGACTAAAGTTTCTGTTGTCAAGTGACTTGAACTATATTCTTTTAAAAGAGGAAAAGATACAGTGCTCTTCCATTGTAACACCTTAGAAGGTTATGATATTAATCTCATATAAATACTCAGACACATTTCAACACTGATGATTTTGCCTGTTTTTTTTAAATAGCAGGTGGTGCTAATGAAAAAAACTAGTGTTCTAGACCATAAATTAAAGATATTAACAAAGGGACTCCCAATCCAATTTATTACATTGTGGTAAATGTGTAAAGGAAATCTTTTCTTTACCAGGATATAGCTTGAAGGGCCATTTTCTTGAATATGAGAAAAGTAATTAAAACTTTTATATTGGACATAGAACAACTTTATTGACATTTATACGTCTTTATGTTTGTACAAATTGGGAAACAAGATGGTGGAGAGCAGCCCTGTGGAAAGGGACCAGGGGGTCCTGGGCGAGGGCAAGTTGAATATGAGTCAACAGTGCCCTGGCAGCCAGGAGGGCCAACTGTGTGCTGGGGAGCATCAGGCAAAGCATCACCAACCAGTTGAGGGAGGGGATTGTCCCGCTCTGCTCTGCACTTGAATATTGTGTGCACTTCTGGGCACTGCAATATGAGAAGGATATAAAGGTAATAGATTGCCCAAAGTGGGGCAGGCACTGGATCTCTTCTCTCTGATGACCAGTGACAGGACCTGGGGCAGCGGCACGAAGTTCAGTCAGGGGAGGTTTAGGTTGGATATTAGGAAAAACATTTTTACCAAGAGGGTTGTTGGGTGCTGAAACAACCTCTCAGAGAAGGGGTTACAGTGTCAAACCTGACAGAGTTCAAGAATAATTTGGCCAACACTCTCAGGCACAGAGTGTGATTTTTGGGGTTGTGCTGTGTAGGGCCATGAGTCTCCTGTGGCCATGTACTAGACAGCCCTAAAAATCACATCATGTGCCTGTAAAAGGATCCTCGAGTCCAGGAGTTGGACTTAAAGATCTTTTTGAGTCCCTTCCAACTCAGGATATTCTATGATTCTAAGCAGTTAACTTTGAATATGTAATAGCAAATCACAAACTAACTTTTTGTGTTTGTTGCCTTTTAATTTCAATACACATCCACTGGCTCTGGGGTTTTTTTTTTTGGGACAAATATATTTTCTGTTTTCCAAAGGGAGATTATGTCATGATTTCTCTAATCGCTTTTTATATCTAGGTTTCTCAGCACCTCTAAGCTCTATGGCAACCCTTTCCCTTTTCCAATTTATGCTGTGTCTTCTTAATTACTGAGTGGCCAGAACTGAAGAGATGAGAAAATAAAGTTGCACTATAACTTTCAGTTCTCTCCTAAAAGCAATTTAACATTCCTTCTGACATTTGACAGATTGCACATTTTGTGCCCATTTTTTCATTAAGTTGTCACATTGCTAGGTTTTTAGGATACACAGATGTGACCACAAACTGGTTTTGGCTCATGACTGGCTGAGCCTATAGAATGCTGTTGGCACAACAACATACTGCTCTTCATTTGGATGAGATGATTTGCTTACTTTTGTTGCTGGGTGAATATGCTAGGAAGTCCTGGTGGATGCTCTGCAAGCCCTTACCTGTGGCTTGCAATAAGCTTTATGGGCAATGTGATCCCCATTGAACCATCAACTGCTTTGAACTCTGATATGAAATTTATCAGATAACTTGGATACTTGTCACAAATTATCATAAAACTTAATATGGTTCAGTAGTTTGCTCTGTAAATATAGCTTTCTTAGAAACACAGAACAGTGAATTTAATTTCTTTTTTTTTGGTAACTATATTTCAAAAGTGGCCATAGTATTTCGGTTTTCAAAAGTACAACTTCATTCGTGTAAGCTCGAGGGGTTGACATTGGTTGCCTAAGCTACCCATTTGTTACTTCATTTTTTTCCCTTGCTACTATACAAAACAGGCCACAAAAAGATGGTTGAGCGTGTCAGAGATTGATGAAATTGATGTTTTGTCGTATAAGAAAATTAACATTAATGGAATAGTGTAAAAAGTTCTCCTCATATTGACTAGAAATTATAGTATTCTATATTATTTCTATGTTTGTGTGTATGTTGTACTACGTTTCCTCTGTTAGGAGGAAAGATAAGGAACCAGTCAAGGCCATACAGCTGCTGCTCAGCTTATGTGCATCATCTTCATGATAAGTTACTCTCTGTTACTTTATATACTTTTCCAGTTTAGCAGGTTGACCCTGGTTGGAAGCCAGGTGCCCAGCAAAGCTGCGCTGTTGCACCCCTCATTGACTGTACAGGGATAGAATATATAACTAAAATTTTGTGCATTGAGATAAGATCAAGGAGAGATTACTCAGCAATTATTGCCACAGACAAAACAGACTCAACTCAAGGAAATTAATTTAATTTATTAGCGGTCAAATCAGAGCAGGCTAATGGGAAAAAACCCCAAACTTTAAAACACCTTTCCCTCACTTCTCCCTTCTTCCTGGGTTTGACTTCACTCCAGAATTGCCTCCCTGGCAGTGATGCATGGGGAACAGGAAATGGGAACGATACTCAGTTCATCATGTTGTCTCCGCTGCTTCTTTCTCCTCATGCTCCTCTGCTGCATCGTGGGTCCCTCCTGTGGGGCTGCAGTTCTTCATAAACTATTTCAGTGTGTGTTCCTCCTACCAGATGGTCCATCAGGAATAGACTTCCTGATGTTTTCCCCGTGGGGTCACAGGTCCCACCAGCAAACCTGCTCCAGAGTGGGCTTCTCTCTCCTCAGGGTCACAGGTCCTGCTGGGAGCCTGCTCCAGAATGGGCTTACCACGGAGTCACAGGCTCCTTCAGGCATCCACCTGCTCTGGTGTGGGGCCCTCTGCAGGCTGCAGGTGGATCTCTGCTCCACTGTGGCCCTCCATGGGCTTTTCAGGGGCACATCTGCCTCACTTCAACTCTGGCACCTGGAGCACCTCCTGCCCCTCCTTCTCCACTGACCTTAGTGTCTGCAGAGCTGTTTCTCCCTGATATCTTGGTCCTCTCTTCTAGCTGTTGTTGTGCAGGTTTTTTCCCCCTTCTTAAATTATCCCAGATGCTGTGGAGGTTTGAAAAAAAGCCTTTCCCCAGGGAGTATTGTTTTTAATACTGGACCAATTGAAAGTTCATGCGCCCTGCGGAATTTACATGCTCACAGAAACAGACGAGGTTAATTTTTAACTGTGTAGCTAGAAGGAGATGCAGCCATGCCTTGAACAGCTATATGTGGTGTGGGGCCAGGGGGTCCCCCACCTCAGCACCTGACCGTTGGGACCGGGGGCTTCTTTCCTTTCCCGGCCCTAACTCAGTGGGACCCGGCGTGGATTTGTAGCTGAGCCAGGATGCTGAGTTAAGACCACGCTGCCTTCCTACTGTCGGGGAGGAAAACAGCAGCGAGGTGCCCAATCGGCCAGCCAGAGGGCTGATATCGGTGGACAGACATGGCACTGGAGCGGAGTCAGCACGAATCGAGAGGTGGCCGGAGAGGGCCAAGCTGAAGAGCCCCGACCTTTGGAGATGCGACTGCAGCATACAGTCATGTAAGTGCTGAGGGGAGTCTCCCCCCCCGGGTTTGGGAGCGGGACTGCAGGAGTTAGACTCCTCAGGAGTTTACCAGCCAACCTCACCGCCTTTTCCCACCGTGGAGGGGGGAGGAGTGGTGAGAACTGGCTGGACCCTGCAGCAGCAGCGAATTGGACCAGTGAATCCAAGAACAGAGCAGACGGAGAGAGAGAGAGAGTCAGTTGGACTCAGTTCTAGGATAAGAACTTGAACTAAACTAAAAGCCTTAGTTTAGTTGACCTCCTCTTTGACCCCGGGGAGGAGGGGTGGAAATCCCCTAGAGCTCGCTCCCCAGGGGCTGGAATCTCCATGAAGCAAGAGCAGGGGATAAGGACTTTAATCCCTTGCATTTTGTGCTGCAGAAGAAAGAAGAGACAAATCTAAACTGCTGCCTTAAAAATAAGAGACACTTACCAATGCCACAGAAAATTAATTTGGAAGAGCTGTGGCCTGAAAGTGAAAAGAGGACTTCTTCTCCTTTCTTTCTGGACTCTTTTTTGAAGGAAAGGAGAGACGATCTATGTATATATATATTGTTTCACTATAGAAGAGATAGTTAAAATTGTTATATATATTTATATATGTATATATGTTAATAACAAATTGTAACATATTCCCCTCCCCCATACTAAGTTGTGCGTGTCTGAAAACTTCTTCTCTCTCACATTTGAACAAATTGTAGCAAAACTGTTAAAACTAGCTTTTTGAAATTCCTGTTTTTCAAACCACCACATAGGCATTACCACTGTGGCTGACAGGCTCAGTCTTGGCCAGCGGCAGGTCTGTCTTGGAACCGGCTGGCATTGACTCTGTGGGACATGGGGAGGTTTCTGGCATGTTCTTACAGAAGCCAACCCAGTGGCCTTTTGCTACCAAAACCTAGCCCTACGAACCCAATAAATCTTGAAACTTCAGGTCACCTAAAAGATAATTTTAATGCTTTGACTTGTTTGCAACTTTACACAGTGTAGCAGCAAATCTGCATTATATGAGAAAACTGTGGTTTAAACATGTTTTAAAATGGCTATTTTGTAGTCTCTTTGCTAACTCATGTTCTTCTTCCCAAAATCCCCCACGGCCAGTTCTTATCTCTGTCTCAGGAATGTCCTGAGAAGATATCAAGAAGTCTTCTCATTGGACCTGTGATTGGGTGTCCTGTAAGCCCCCTGACCCCGTAATTGGTCACTCTGTGAATCCTCCTAGGACCTATATATGTAACCACCCCATCAATAAACTCTCTCTCTGGCCTCGTCTCCAAGTCCCGTGTACTGTCTGTGGCTGCCATGGGACCTCGTGGATGGGGGGAGGGGGAGCAGCTCTCCCCTCCATGCGTCCAGGACCTGAAGAAACCCCTGGAGCTGGAGTAACCCCTTCCCTATCCACCTCAGCCATCGGAAATGGTTCCTCAGATGGAAACGGAACTAGGACTGGTGTGCCCCCACACCATGTGAGGGGAAAGAGATCCAGAACACAGGGTCTAATTTTGTAGTCTATTGCTCTTCCCTGTTTACGGACTAGATATCTATATGTGAATGACAACTGCAGGATTCTGCTGAACTGCTTTTAAATACTGGGCACTTGATTTGGCTCTGAAATATATTTTCAGCCTGAAGGTCAGGTCATTTTTCTTTGCAAACATGAAAATTATCAATTACATCATTCTCAATTCTTTAGATATGTAGTGTGTTTAGAGGAGTTGTCTCAGAATGGAAAGATATTTTAAAAAGTCCAGAATGTTATTAGTATTGTGATAACTTTCCAAAATGAAGATTTCTTCCTCTTCTTCAGTTCCAAATAACGATGCTGCAAGGAGACATTAAATTGGAATGTATATTTTTCTCTTCTAGAATGTTTGATCTTTGCTTCTGTTGCCTAAAGAAAATGGAGAGAGAAAAAAACTCCGAGACAATTTAGTTTTAGAGGTGAGATAAGAAAAGGATTTTAATTTGTGCCTCTGAGGCATGAGATTACAAGGCGTGCACTTCCCCCCCATGTACAGTTGTTACAATTTATAATACTGGTTGTCCAATCCCAGGTTTTGTCCACCCACTGGCTTTTTCCCCGGACCACCCTCAGTCATGCCCCTTGGGAATTGAGGATAGGGTCTCTAAGACCACTCCTTCATCAAATATATTTACCCAGTTCTTGACTGTACTTTTGTGGTTCAGGCCAAGGTACAAGTGTTCTCTAAACAAAAGGGCCTACTCTTAAAGAGAGACTAAACATTTTGTACTGGAATTCAGGGGATATTGATATGGGAGCATGGAATGGGGTGATGGGGTAGGGGAAAGTGTAAACTACTGTACTAAAGGGTGAGTGAATAAGGGTTACTGCTTCTAAAATCTACTTCTACTATATAACTACTTATAAAGCTTATAAAAATTAGGAAAATAAGAAAAAAACAGATGGACCTAAAGGCATCACTTCAGAGATCTGGCAGAACATAATGAGCAACAATTCCATAGGAATTTATCTTAAGCACTTTTATCACATGAAGCTAAAAAATGTACAAATGGAAATGCATCATAATTTTTTTGAGGAAGAGAAACTATTTACATATATTTACCTAGAAGAGAGAATTTGCAATGGGGAGATGCAATCTTAAGCAATTCAGTTGGATATATGGTCTTAAAGGGCAAAGAACTATTTTAAATGGCAGCTGATTCTTAACAAACAGCTTAGAATTTTTTAATTAATGTGGGTGACTTTATGGCTTTGAGTTGAATACCTTGTGTAATTTATGTGAAATTGAAAGGGTTTTCATCATGTCTCCTACCTTGTTTGCTTTTTAATTTCAAATAACAGAGTCTGAACCAGTAATTCTTGCACTCACCCAACTCTATAAAGGTCAGACTAGTGCCTGCACTTTCAGTGTTTGCTGTCAAATAACTTATCGTGCTTTTGGATGTGAAATGGGGTTAAAGCTTTAGTACCAGACTTAGACAATGGCCTCACTTACTACTAAAGCTTCAGATGTCATTTAGGACCTGATTACACAGATGCCCTGAAGACTAATTTCTCCCACTTGACCTGTGCTCAAATGCAAAGGTCAAGTTCTCATTGTATGTAACAATAAAAGCAAAACTAGTCATTATTCTGTCTCTCAAGATGAACAGATTTTAGTTCCAATGATGATGGAACTAAATATCAGGAAGTATAATACTTTTCCAACAGTTTAGCAACTGCACTGTCTCTAAAAACGAACAACACTGAATCCAGGAATAACCTTAATAACCTTTGAAGAATTTAATAACCTTTGAAAACAAAGCTGATCACAAGGGTGGTTGAGAAACTAATAGCACAAGGAAGACAACTAGTAAGGCTACTGCATTGCCTGCCAAAGCAACTTACACTAACAGGGAAAAATAATAACAGTGCTGAAAATTAATACCTACTAAAAGATCAGATTCAGCAACAAAACTAACAATAATGAAGTAGCTGGTGAAGGGTAAGTCATAGGAGAAGAAGCTGAGGCAGATGTGGTTGTTTAGCCTGGTCAAAAGGAAGCTCAGGAGTGACCTTATCACTCTCTACAACTACCTGAAAGGAGATTGTATCTGGGTGGGGGTCGACCTCTTCTCCCAGGTAACAAGTGACATGATAAGAGGATATAGTCTTAAACTGTGTCAGGGGAGGTTCAGGTTGGACATTAGGAGGAATTTCTTCACTGAAAGGGTGATTAAATATTAGAATAGACTGCCCAGGGTGTGGAGTCACTGTCCTTGGAGGTGTTTAAGAAAAGATTGGACATGGCACTAAGTGCCATGGTCTTGTTGACATAGTGGTGTTTGGTCATAGTGGGACTTGATAAACTCCGAGATCTTTTTGAACCTAAACAATTCTGTGAACAAGCATCTAGTCCAACTGCATGACTGCTTCAGGGCTGACCAAAAGCTACAGCATGTTGTTAAGAACATTGTCCAAATGCCTCTTAAACACTCACAGTTTGGAGGCATCAATCAACTCTCTAGGAAGCCTATTCCAGGATTTGACCCATATCTTGCTGATGAAATGCTTACTAATGTACAGTCTAAACCTGTCCTGGCTCAGCTTTGAACCATTACCACATATTATAAAATTACAGAATTGGTAAGATTGGAAGAGACCACTGGACGTCAACTAGTCCTACATGTCTGCTCAGTCAGGGTCCCCCAGAGCACATTACTAGGAATGTGTCCAGACGGCTTTTGAACATCTCCAAAGAGGAAGATTCCACAGCCTCTCTATATACCAGGGAGAAGAGATCAGCATCTGGGTCTCCACTTCCTCTCCTCAGGAAGCTGTAGAGAGTAATGAGGTCACAGCCAAGGAGTACTTAGTCTCCTTGTCTCTAAACTAGACAAGCCTGCAGTCCTCAGCTGTTCCTTGTAGGACATTCCTTCTGGCCCTCTCACCAGCTTTGTTGCTCTCCTCTGGATGGTTTTGAATGCCTTAACATCTTTAAATTTGGCCCAGAACCACATACAGTACTCAAAGTGATAATATTCATTAATTTATCAAAACTTATTTATGAAGGCAGAAAGACATGGCGTCTATTTGGGAGAAGGATAAGAGGACACAGGATGTTCAAGCATTCTCCCCAAACTTTTCAACTCATGTAGAGTTGAGAACATCTGACTAGAAAAGGCTGTGGATGATGTATTTCTAGACAGGGAATAGACTGTGATGACTTTAAGGAGGATGAATTGGGCAGAAATGTACCTTAAAACATGACTCAGCTTCCAGGCTATTGCTTGCTATGAGCAGAGCAACAGAAAAGAGAGGATAAAACAAAAAGCCAACCTGTCACAGGCTTATACAATTTGATTGCGGTCTAAACATGACACTGGTAGTTCTTAAAAACTATTTCATATTCTCAAGACAATTAATTTCAGTAGTCATTTTGCAACCAACCATGTGACCTGCTCTGCTTACAACTTGATTGCCTAATATTTCCTGCCAGAAATAAAACTCTTCCTCTTAAATCTCTTCTGCCCTTGATCACAGCAGTTGTTTGAGAAAAAGAATACTATGACTGAAAAAACTGTTTTGTTTAGGGCTTTTTTTTCTCTACTCAGTCAGATATTATCCAGATCTAGCTGAGCTATCCAAAGTATTTAATTGCCAGATTTTTTTTCTGAGAACAAAGAAAAAGACCATGTGCTAAAATAACTGCACGTATAAACTTAGTCAGCTGGGTTCACACTGCTGCTGCCAGAGTGATAGCTGTTGCTTCAATGAGAACATCTGAGACTGCCAGAAGGGGCAAGAGGGAAGATTGGGGCAAGAGTCCAGCCCCACAAAGATCTGCTGCTACCACTGTGGGGCTTCCAGAAAAGGTAAAGTGCAGTCTGTTTTTTTTTCTCTTGTCTTCTCCTTTGACATTGTAACTTTACTTTCTTCCTTACAGCCTTGCACTTCTCTCTTCCCTCTCCAAGTGACTTGGTGGGCATCTCACAAAGTACTTGGTTTTTTTTTTTCTGATATTAATATCACTGGATGAATCTCGTGACTCATGGCACCTCCGGGAATTGCACTAGGCAGAAAGCATGGTGGTCTGTTTATGGGAGATCAACATAAAAGAAGTAGTTTGAATATTTCTACTTTTCTGAACTAGAAGCAGTGAAAGAAAAGCCTGATGCTCCCAGTTTAAGACAGGGAGAGAGATAGTGGGAGGGTTCATTGTTCAGTATTCATTCTCACTTCTTGAGGACCAGTGCTTGGACTCAGTGGTCCATCCATGCCAGCAGGTTACCAAGTTCTTGAGCTTTTCAATAATTTCTTTAAATGGTAACTTTGTGCTTCATTGCTTATACTGCTGCATAGGCCAACAACTATCGGTTCTTCCCAACCATCACTGAAAATTTAGAGTGGCAGATAGAATGCACAGTGTTTTTCTGAGTATAAAACTAGGAAGCTACATACAAATCACTTTCTTCCCATCAAGAAAAACCTCCTCTGCAAATCCTGTGCAAAAAACTGTTTCTGAAACCTAGTACTCAGTAGATGGAAAGGCCAGAATTTATTGTTTTATAGCTAGTTTCTAACACAGTTGTGATCTCTTCTCAGAGGACTCCGAACTTCCTTACTGCTGGGACTGAATGCATCAATTTTGTGTGCAACAGCAGAGCTGTCATTTCTAAACTTTCTAGTGCCTAGGTTGGTTCTCAAGCAAACAAATTTTAGCACAATCAGATTTTTCTGATATTAAGAAAATGGAAGCTTTGTAGGGCTTCCCCAGCTGGGTATTTACAAGGTTTGTCAAAAGGGTGGCAAAGAGATTGGGTCTACTAGGTGCTGAACTTAAGTTAGCTGCTTTCTTAGCTTATCTGTGGCACATCTGAGCATAAGGCTCAGATTCATTCAGATATCATTCTTTTAAAGTCTGTGGCTCTGTCCTCTAAACGTGACTGCTTTTCAGAGAACAAGAGAGATTTAAAAATCTTTCATCATTGCTGCTCTGTGATACAGGTAATACAACTATGATAGCATAAAACTGATTCTATACATGCAGGACTGTGAGTCATACAGTTGCAGTTTATGTAACCTCACGGCCTCTTGGGTAGTTTATAACCTGTAACTCACTGCAGTACATAGTAATGGAGATGGGTATCTTGTGGCTTAAATTCTGAAGTAAGACTTCAAGATGGAATTTCATTCCAGTCAGTGATCATGGAAAAAGTTGCCTAATATTGTGTCTCCCTCGACATGTGTTAAACTGAGAGGAATTCTACACTCCTCTATTTTTTAATAGGTGCTATATTTGACTATGGGTGTTTCAGTTCTTTGTATGTGAAATGAGTTATAGATCTCAGTCAAACCCTACAGGCTTTATTAAAAGGCAAAGGATGCTTATAAAAAAACCCCAATATTTTTCTCTCTTTTACAACATTATTTTGTGCCGGCTTAAGGTCTGCAAGTAATACACCCAAACTGTACAACTCCTTTCTCCCCTCATGCAGAAATTAAAGTTGCTTATAATGT
Source organism: Neopelma chrysocephalum (assembly GCF_003984885.1). NCBI lineage: Eukaryota > Metazoa > Chordata > Aves > Passeriformes > Pipridae > Neopelma > Neopelma chrysocephalum. Next base: position 6,675,813 of record NW_020925744.1, read on the forward strand.
TTTTTTATTGAATTTGCCTATTGACTGTGCATCTAGTACCAGTAGTTTGTTCATGTACATCTGAACCAGCGGGACAGATGAGTCATTGGGTTCCTAAATGAGTATATGAGTATAGGTTTGTTTATTTATTTAGCTATATCCCAAAAAATCTGCTATGCATACACTCTGTTTCTTCAGCTTATTTTTTGTAACCACATGATGTAACCTGAACTAAAGGCTGTTTGTGTTTACTGTAAGCAGGAGTTTCACATCCTTTTACATGGTGTCTTCTAAATGTTCCATTCCTTGCATATTTTCCATGTTTCCTTGTGTGCTATTCAAATGATTTCCTTCACAAACTACCATAAAGAGTGTAATTTTATTTTATCATCTGGTATTTGTTGGCATTGTTGCTGTATCAAATAAAATCAGCATCTGGAGACATGAACAACTTGTTTATTAAACTACTGCATTTTTGTTTATACCTCAACTCAGAACGCAGTGCTTATTTCCAAATAGTGTCAGAGTAACCTTATTTTTCATGCAATGTTCACTAGCAGATTATACCTGCTGATTAATCAGATAAGTAAACAGTTACAATTCCTTCTGCAGCCCGTCTGCAGATCCCTCTTTCCATTGTTCATATCTGCAATTATTAATATGTCCTATCATGTAGAGTTTTGCTGCTGTTTTTAGAGCAGGGTGTGATAGCAATATGCCTATCTGTCCATATATTTTGTGTGTGCATTGCAAGGAGCGACTTTGTACCTTATACAGTTAGTCCATACAGAGAAACTGGTAACAATCACTTCTGTATGAACTTTTTGGATTGTAGCTAATCCTGGGAGAGCTAAGCATGAATATTTTTGCAGAATCAAGTAAGTCTGCAGATGTTTCATCTTACATACATCTTGTCATCTACAGGACGCTTTTGGAACTGCAGGAGTGAAAGAGTGTGAAACCTAAGGGATGAGCAGCATAATCCACAATGGGATTGGAATTGTGTTATTTGAAATATATTGGAATGCAACTGTAATGGTTTAACCCCAGCTGGCAACTAAGTTTGCTCACTCATCCCCCACTAGGTTTGGAGAGAGAATCAGAAGAGCAAAACTGAGAAAACCTGTGGATTGAGATAATGGCAGTGTAACAGGGAAAGCCACTTCCCATTGGCAGACAGGAGTTCAGCCATTCTCAGGAGAGCAGGGCCCCCTCAAGTCTAACAGTGATTTGGGAAGACAAATGCCATCGCTCCAAACATCCTCCCCCTTCCTCCTTCTTCACCCAGCTTTATATGCTAAGCACAGCACCATATGGTCTGGTATATCCCTTGGGTCAGGGAGGGTCAGCCATCCAGGCTGTGTCCCATCCTTGCCTCCCTCCTTGTGCCCCCTTAGCCTGCCTACTGGTGGGTTGGGGTGAGTAGCAGAAGCAGCCTTGATGTTGTGTGAGCCCTGCTCAGCAACAACTGATATATGCCTGTGTTATCAACACTGTTTTCAGCATGAATCCAAAATACAGGCACATACCAGCTACTACGGAGGAAATGAGGCCCAGTCAAAACCAGCACTTTAACTTAATCCTTCATTCTTCCTTTAGACAACCCAATTGCCACTGACAAAAGTAGCCCATTCTTCACATGTCCTAACTTAGCTAAGGAGAGATGAAGACTAAAGTGCCTTCCATCAGCACTTTCCCATAATGCCAGCTGTGTCTAAAAAGCTGCCTCACTCATATCTAGGCTGTGCCTGCCTCTTCCAACCAGTTCAGGCTACTGTGCCCAGACATTTTAATGTATGAAAATTGGATTCCCCTTAAGTCTACTAGAAAGACTAACCTTCAGGCAGATAAGTGCTGAAGTTTCTTCTTGATATTTTCCTTTTAGGTTGTATGCTGTGCTGTTTAATAAAGTTCTTAGCTAACAAAATTATTTCAAATGTTGAAAAAGAGAAATTGTTTGTGGGTAAACCATTTAAAAGAAATTGTAACTGGCTGAGGAATACATTATTTTTAAGGTTGCTGACTTTATTAGTAGATGTGAAATTGATATCAGTGTGGCAGACTCAGAAACACAATAAATCAGGGAGTTCTGAAAGGCAGCCAAGTACAGAAAAAATTAATTATATGCATAAAACTCCTATTATGGAGATGAATAATTTAACAAGATAGAAAAAAAAGGATATGTTATCTTAAGTACTGAAGGATTAACTGTATTACTTTACCTGAGACAATCTAGTTATTCAGTGAAGACTTTACTGAACTGCAGATATTATTTCAGTAAATTATTTTATTTTAAATTGAACTACAGTAAACTGGCAGTGTGATACAGTCCAGAGTTATACAGCAAATAAGGGAATTGTACCAATTTATTATGGTACTCTGCAGATTTTGTTTTCAAAACATTGATTGTGGGTGTCAGGCTTCATGTATATTCTGCACTGGGGGAAATGGTAGGAGCTAATGCTCTTTGCGATCTTGAGAAACAAAACGAGACATTGCCACTCTTTGATGGTGTATCTGAGAGTACTGGTAGGTTTCTTTGTTGAGAGACCTAGAGCTAAAACCTTCATATTTTGCTTGGGAAAATCATAAAAAGAAGCAAAGGGTGTAAAAAGGATGTTTTTCGTAGGGATAAAGAGAAGGCATTCTCCCTCCTAACTTCAAAGCCTTGTCTCGATGTATGGTGGGACAGTAGGGACAATTATGAAGCCTTTCTGGGGGGGAAGGGCAGATCACTGCTTGAATTAGTCTGTAAAAAAACACTTTAGCGTGTGTGTTTACCTCTTTCATTAGCAAATGTTCTTCTTTGGAGGAAGCTATTCCTCAGTCATCCTGGAAAGAAATCAGCTGCAAATTGTTTTATTTCCCTTATGTTTTGGAAGCAGGGAGCTGAAACTGAAATTTATAGTGTTTTCTTTTTCAATTCATAGACATGACTTGCAAAGGTAATGAACTCAAGTTCCCAGTCTGTGAAGCCATTTTGTTTCTAGTATTTGTCAAATAGAATATGAGCTAGTTACAATGTTGCCAGTGAATATAGATAAGCAAAGATTTTGTATGAATCCCATAGGTGTGACTAGAATATTTTCAAATTGATAGGTTATCACCCCCTTAAAAACTTTTTTTACTTTTCATTATTTCCATGCTATTTATATGCCTTTTGGTCTACAAATGCTGTTCTTTGGAGGTGGCTGAACTGCAGAATATCAGAAAAAATTATTCCTTTTATTTGTTGCTCAGAAATCTGTGGACATTGAGGTTTTTTTCTAAGTAACAGAAACATAACTGTATATCACTTTCAGTATCTGTTACAAACTGTTTCTTCTCAGTATTTTTCTTCTTTGTTTTTGCATTGTACGTTTTCATCAAGGCACTTTTAAAAGAAGGCAACACTGAAATACCTCATGAGTACTACAGTAGGCTGTAAACCTGGGGAAGAGACTGCTTAAGTATGCAAAAAGACTTGATTCACGAGATTAAAGGCTTCTGTCTCTAATTAAAGTAATGATGCCTAGCAGGACAAGGTGGTTCAGATGGTCATCTGCTGCTACCAGATGATGTCTGGGAAGGCATCTAAGGCTGCAAAATAGCTCTAGAATCTGTTGAATATGATATTGTGACAGCAAATACAGGAGTGGGTTTTATCAAATACATTTTGCTAAGGAGATTTCAGAAATTATTAAGACATGGATTATAAGAGAAAGAAGAAAAGGGAAGATATGTGAGGAATAACCATATGTAAAAAGGATTTAAGGATAGAGCAACCAAACCTATGTGATTTCCATTCTTGTAAAATTCACACTAACTCACCCCAAGTTTATGTTTTCATTCAATATTACTAGTATTTCTGTATAAACAGGCCAATGACTCTTTTAAAAAACTGCAGATTTTTTATGTGTTAAAGATAATTTCTTTATATAATTTCTTTTTTTTTAGTAAATAGAAATTTATCAACACAGAGAATTCAATGGGCACATTTACAGGAAGATAGTTTGATACAGTCCAGTTTCTTATTTTGACAGATTCCCTTGATGAAACTATAATTTTTAATTTACATTATTTATTAAAATAAAACATAGTGATAAACACTCCAATATTATTTAATATTAAATCCCTATTTAACATTAATTTAAAAAAAATGATTTTTTGTTACTCTGAAAAACTTCAGAAAAGTTATTTAGCAGAAAACATCACAGTAATGTTAATTTCAAATTGGTCAAACCTACATTTTGAAACCATGGAATTTCCCAGGAAGGACAACTTTGGCTCCATATGCTCTGGTATGTAATTTCTGGTCTGTTCATATTGTTTGAAGTGTGTCTTGGTTATTGACTGAAGACACAGTCTCTTGTGCCTCTTTGAAAATTATGGTCTTTTACATCTTAAATCCTAGGACCATGGAGATGGCTTTCCAGGAAGGGCGGCTCGTTAATGCACTGAACAGCACCTGCAAAAAAAAAATCATACTCTAATCAGTTTTTATGGAAGGATATTTCACACTTAGCAGTAACATTAAATTAAGAGGAGGAGAGCAGTGAAACAACTGCATAGGAAATATAAATTCAATTTGCATAGCTTTCTGTCAATATTGGGGAAAAAAAATCACTATTAAGGAGGATGGTGGTCTTCTGAAATGTTTTAGCTGATACTACAAATTTTTGACTACAGTACTAGCCATCTGACTGCAACGGAAGATTTGCATGTTTAATTAGAGGTATTTCATTGTTTTAACAGTACAACTGTGATTTTTCTTTCATTTTTTTTTCCTCCTCTTATTATATGCTTCCCTCTCCCTACACAGAAGGCAATCCTAGATAAGCAGATTAATATGTGGGATAGCTCCTCTTCATTGTTCTGTGCAGCACTTCCAGCTTTTCCTAGCCAGTTGGACTTGTTAGGAGAAACGAAGCGATTGGCTGTTTCCTGGGATCTGTTTCATAAATTATAGCTCAGCATGCACGAGCATGACTCCTACAGTTGCGGTAATCCAGAGGCCTGTCAGTTCCTGACTTCATGCATGTTTATTCCCACTTGTTTTATAGTATTGCATTGGAATTTCCTGTCTTGGATAGTTTGCTATTGCATCTCCAGGACTCCGTGAGTAATTTTGATTTTTTCTGCTTTGTTAATTACATACTGTAAACAAGAATGCTTGTGTTTAGAAAGTAGTTCACTGGCAGCTAACATTTGAGATTCTGTGCTGTATGAGATCAGGTAAGTAACCTTTGTAGATCTTCTCTTGCGAAGTCTAAAATAGCTTCATGATGTTACATGTGGTCAGTGCATTTGAGGTTCTTTCATGTCTGAAATAGAATCTGTTTCATCCCATAGGTTTGTTCTTCTGTAATAAAATACAGTGATGTTGCATTACACCTGATTTGCGCCTAATTAAGTCATGCAATGTCTTATATGTTCATAGTACATTGTAAACTGGCAGTTGCGGTAGAACTACTGAAGAAATGTACACAATTCTGAGCTTGCAGTATAAAGTATAAAGAATCTCCACTCCTTTGATACTCCCTCCTTGCATCTCCTCTAAATAAGAATGGACATACAAGTAAAAGGCAAAATAGTGTTAACATCTAGTATTTTAAACAACTGCTAAGCTTAACACTCTTCCACTCTCCCCATCCCCTGCCTTTTTTTTATATGGTGCTATGATGTTTTCCTTAATTTGTAGAAGGGGTTTTTTGTAGCAAGCAAAATGACAGCATGTTGGAGTTCAGAGTTTTAAAAGCAAATTCTACCCACAGTGAATTAGAAACCTGTGGGAAAGGCTGTGCAGAATCTGGGTTTAATCAGATGGAGTTATCACGGTGACTCCCTTGTTGGTCTCCTGAGATTGTCAGGTGTTACCTCTGTGCAACTCAGTTTAAAACAATAGAGCAGCAGATTGAAATCAGAAATTAGAAGCTACTAACTCTATACCTCTCTTGTAAATGCTACAAGATCATATTCATTGCTATAAATGCATGTTCATGCAAAGAACTTTCCATGTTGCTTGTTTGTGAGTAAATAACTTGGGTTATACCAAGAAACACATATGTTCTGCTAGCAAGATATAAGCCAATGCTGTTTCTTATTAGCTTTCCTTCTTGCAGTCTTAGCTTTTCAGATGGAATTTTGTGAATAAATAATTTTAAAATAGTAAATATTCTTCAGGCAGCAGACTTGCTCTTCTAATGAATATTATAACTTCTGGGGATATAAAATGCCCTCATAAAACTTCTCTAGACATCTTTTTTTGCTAGCAAAGAAATTATTTTTTGACCCTATAATAGAAAATAGGAATGTAATTTTAGCAATATTACTGCTTGCATGTCTTACATTGTAATGCACAGACTCATAGCAAAGAAATTATTTTTTGACCCTATAATAGAAAATAGGAATGTAATTTTAGCAATATTACTGCTTGCATGTCTTACATTGTAATGCACAGACTCATGTAAGATTACAGTGACCATCAGAAGCTGAAAGTCAATAGTGTGGTGATTCTGTCTAAAACATATTTGTTAAATGTCAGTCAGCAAAATTAGCTGCTTAATTCCTCTAAATGCCTTTATGAAGTTTAGCAAAAAACAGTGTTTTGCTCACACAGATAATATTTGAGATAATTTTTGCCAACTTTACCATAGTGATCAGGTATAGTAAATAGGTATCTTATTACATATGTAATATAAAACTTAAACCACAGTGAATTCAGTTTGAGATGTGTGGTGGTTTGAGCCACCACAAAAATCCAAAATCCAATTTCCAGGCTTCCCCCACCCCTTCCCACAATTTTATCTCAACACCGAAGAGAAACTTTGATGCAAGAGGCTTCTATAGGGGAAAAGGGGAAGTATATACATTTATTTTACACAAATAATTATACTGTACAAGCTAAAAGCAACTATATATTTAATATTACACACTTCTATCAGTCCCTTTAAACTTCTCCCTCAATTCAGTCCAGGAAAAGCCCTTCAGGTTGATAGGTAACTATGGATGGCAGGAGTTCAGGAAACACACGCAGACGATCAATATGATCAGGCGATGTTCAATTTATTATTTAAATGAGTTAGCTTTTATACAGTTAGTTTTTTCCAGGTACGTGATTACAACAAGGTGATTGGATAACTCAGTCTGTGCACGCATGTCATGCCTTCAGTTCATTGGTTCTGATGCTCTGTCCACGCAGCCTGACATCATTCGTACCACCCAAAGTCCCTCCTATCTATCTGCCTTTAGGGACTTCCCTGAAATTTTCCAGGTGTCCCTTTATCTCCAGTTTCCCACAACTTTCAACTATAAACACATGATTTTCTCATACCTTACAACTGTAAACATACAGTATTCACACAGCTAACAACTATAAACATGCATAGTTTCACACAGTTTGCAAGTGTAAACACAGAGTTTTCACACAGCTTGCAACCTCCAAAGTTATGACAAGCGAGGCCTAGTGCTTCTCAAAAATATGGATTGTTCATAATATGTCCATTTTCCCACAAATACTCTACAGGTAACCAGTCTTTCTCTTGTGGGAGCGTTCAGGGAAATCTGACTCACTCCCCCCCACCAACCTCCAGCTGTTTACTGAAGTCTGTTCTTCCTTACGAAGCCCAAGAAAATAGTTTGAGTCCATGCTCCCCTGGTTTCGTGTCAGTCTCTGCTGTGTCATTCTCTCTCTCTCATACCTCGGTTCCGTAGCTGCTGTAGTTCAGTCAGCTTATCACACATACACATCCTGGAATCTTTATTCCTCCTCCGAGTTTTTGGCTGTCCTCCGTTTAAATCACTGCAAGGACATCCTCTGGGCCTCTCTGGTCCATCTCCAATTTCACCTGGGGTTATCTCCCTGGCGCCGGGCTGCGTTCAGCCCGTCCACTTTGGCTCGGCTCCAATGCCGAGCCTTCCCTCCACTTTACAGTGAGAGGGAAAGAAAACCCCCTCCGCAGTCTAGCTGCAAAGTGGGGGGGGAAGAGGGCTTGGCTGCAAGGCCTGCCTCTCTCTCTCTCCCACTCAACTTCAGGTGCTGTGAGTCTCTTCCCTCACAACACATACTCACTCCAATGCTGCCTCCAACCCTGGCTTAGGCAGAGTTGTGGGGCCGCAGGGCCCCCCTTCCCCGGAGTGGAAAAAAGGGGACCCTGCCACCCCTGGGCCTTCTCACACCCACACAGCAGCAGCCAGACAGACTGATTGCCAACAACTTTTGGCAGTTGTGTATATATGATTTTTCATAGGAGCGAACAAAACGAGCAGTGATTGGCCCTCCAGGGGAGACTGCCCTGGAATCCAATCACCTCACCTATAGGCCCCCAACTCCCGGGGGGGGCAGTTTTCAAACCATGACAAGATGTTATGCATTAAGTGAGATAGCGAATTATAATATAAACTGTTAACTTCTATGATATTTCTGGAATAAGAAATTCAAAGTAGTTCTCTTAGATACGAAATCTGGTTTCATCCTAGTTTCTCTGACATATGTGAAGCACAAGGCAATAAGTTGGTGAGACATTAAACTTGCAGAATGTGGTATTGTGGTCTGAACAGCTGTGTGACTTGTTCGAATGGAAAATTTTTACTCTAGTCAAGTTATTTAGCTCTGCACATTGCTACTTTACTTTTTCTGTGCTCAACAAAGAAGAGGGACTATAGAAAAACTTGCAAGTTTGAGTGAGTTTCTTATGGTGCTCTGTTTCCCATGATCCTAAGGGAAGTGATGTGAAAAATTGGTCCTGTGTTGTAGCTAGGTACATGGACTATTTCAATACTGTTAATACCATGTTTCCAGGAACTGAAACTGCGTTGATACAGAATTTATAGGTGATATTTGAAATCTAACAGACCACAAGCAGTGCCTTCAGACTAGATCAAAGTCCTATTGTGCTGGATGCTGTTTGAACAAGTAGTAAAAGGCAGTCCCTTATTCACAAGGAAAGAAAAAGAATTTTGCTCAGCCTAATGTATACTGAAATTTTTCTTCTCCCATTTACAGTGCCCACTTTAAATTTTTAAATTAACTATGCACTATATAAAGATTATTCCAGAGCTCAAAAATAAGTAACTAAGTTAAGATCAACAGAAAATGCTTTTTTCTTCTATTTTTTAAGTATGAGATGTTTTGCTTTCTTCCTGGATGATCATAAATCATTTAAACAGCCTTGGAAACAAGCGAAAACCTATAATTATGTCAGAACAATAACATTGTATCCTCTTAAAACAGCATAAACACATATTTTTGATGTCTGTGTGTTGTGGTAGATCATTCAGCAGTCTGAAAAGTGAGGAATGAGGAGGGGAGAGAGAGAGAGAGAGAGAGAGAGAGAGAGAGAGAGAGAGAAAGAGAGGAAAGAAAGAAAATCAGAAGGAAAAACAAGTGAATTCCCATCACATCTGGATATAGGAAGAAACCAAAGTGGGAATATTCTGGGAATATTGAAATGAAAATTATCTGTTTAAACCAGTACCTTCAAAGTATCATAAAAATGTCAATCTATACTATTAAATAAACTACATGGTACAATTTGGCCCAGAGGAGAAAAGAAAAAGACTCCAAGTCATATAATTAATGAAGCAGCTTTTGGCTTGCTTGTGTGATTTTGACATTGCAGTCACTTTCTGTGCAATAGTTGCACAGTGAACTTACTAGTACTAAAATATACTCCAAATGTGAACATGTGGATGTTCATAGTAGGTGAGAATTTACATTTGCATGTAGATGGAAAAGCCTGATTGTTTGCATGTATTTGCATTCTCAAATCAAGGATAAAATTTCTTTGGTTTTTTTTGTGTCAGGATTTGAGTTTTGTGCATCTGAAAAAGTAATGCTCTGTTCCTGTGTCCCAGCTTGCTCTCCTAGAATGAAAGTATTGTTACTCAAAGTGGAATACAGATGTATTTACATTTTCAGGCAGTAACACAAATATTCTTCCCAAGTAGCATAGCTCCTGGCTTGTGTACAGAGAACACACTCTTTGCTTAGGGCTCCCTGGAACATGCTGTTCTCTGCATGAGAAATGAGAGTGTCTTTTGCATTAAATAACTTGCTAGTAAGTTTTACCTGTCATGGTGATTTGAAGAGCTAGCAAAGCTCAGTCTTGCTATAGCTTGAAAGCTCAGTCTTGCTATAGCTTGAAATCTGAATTACAGCCTGTGGACAGTCTGTTGTCTTCTTGATGCATCATATCTGAAGTAAGATCTCATTTGTATCTCCAGTTCTGACAAAGCAGACCAAAACCTCTTTGAATTTTCATGGTCAGAAGCTCTTGAGTAAGGACTGCAAATATATAATATAGGTTGCCAAACTGAAAAATGGAATTATTCCAGTTCAGTAACGGATTTGAAAAGCTAAAGGGAGCTTGTTGTGTATTATATTTATGCAATTAGTTGTGTATAATTTTTTTTATTAGGGTGTGGATGTCAAAAATTGCACTTGATGCGTGAAGCTGGCTTTATAGCCTGTGACAGAGAAGGATCTAGATGGAATAAAGGGACTCTGCTGAGATGACAAAGTTTGAAAGCTGTTTTATACTCTGTTCCACTGGAAAACCAGAATTTTGAGAATAAAGGGATGTGCATGCTGTGAAGTGTGATTAATCGAATCTGTGTTTGTCTGTGGTTGTAATTATCATGAACAGTTCTCCTGTATCTTTTCTGATTACTATTAAAAAAGTGCAGTTGACTGCTATACATAAATGCCTGACACAGTATGGGAGAGCAATATAGCTGATCTTGCTATGCTGAATCTCAATACATGACTCAACCAATATTCAGTGATAGCTACATTTTGCCTACGGTATAACATTTTTGCAAATGCAATCAAAAATAAAAAAAAGTGTTTTGCTCATTTTATCTTAGAAATTTGAAAACATAGACTCTTACTTAACATTAAGCTCCTTAATGTACTTCTTTTTACAACATTTAAAATACTTGTGGTTTGCATGTAATATTTATTATACCTCCAAAACAGAGTTAGTGTGTGGTTGTATAAAAATTTACATGCACAATAAAAAGTTGTATTTTTTTTAGATGTTAATTTTCCTTGCTGTTTTTAAATAATTTATAAATTTTCATTCAGTCTGTATCAAAACATCTTTAATTTTTCTTTAAAATCAACATTTAAGATGCTAAAATGTAGTCTGTCTATGCTTTATCTGATTATCTAGGGTTCTCCTCCTCTCTAAGCTCTTTGGGATCTGGGCATTGATGTGAAGGTCTGTAGTTTCATTAATTTACAGCCAAGGAGTTTGCATTGATTCTTATCCTTCTGTATCTTCTTTCCTGTCTCATGAGTTAAATGATATAGAACAAAAGATATATTTGTATGAGAATATGTTTTCTACTTTTTTTACACTCAGTACATATATATACTGATGTAAAAATGGTGTGGTGAGTAGATATTTGTGTGCACAAACCATCATTTGCACGAAGAACATCTATAAAATGCAAGTTATACTTGAAACCACTCTTAAAAATTAAATCAAAGGCTGATTTTTTAATATTTGCACTTCTCAGGATTTTCATACTGTATGCAGCTTCTGGACTCAGCTCATACCGAGGTTTGAACATCTGTGACTCATCCATGTAAACAGATGGTAAGATCTGTAATGTCCCAGGCACTTGTGGTGCAATGTGGTGTCCGACAGAAATGGATTTGTTCATCCACCTATCTTTGACTATGCTCCAGCCTTTTGGTATATGAAATTTCTAGAAGTGTGCTGTCCTTAGACTTCGGGGATGTATAAATCTGTTACTTGCCTCTGTTATCTCCATATGGATGCTTCCTATCAAGATACTTAGTTATGAAGAGAGAAGTTGTTAATCACTAACCTTTTTTTATAATACATTCCCACTTAGTGGTTGTAGCACAACATGTGTGTATACAGTAAAGGAAACAAATAGCTGAGACTTGAAAACACCATTTAGCAATATGCTTTGCATTTAATTAAAACTAGAAGGTGTAGGAACATGTCCTGCTAATTAACTTCGGGGGTATTTTCATTTAAACATAAATCTCTCCATTGGAAAAACATCTGTTGCTCTGAATAATCTCTTCATTTTGTATGAAGTCTGCTACTCCCCATGACAAAACGAAGTCTGGAAACATATATAGTGGTCATTAGAGCCATTACAGCCATTTCCTGAAGCCTTCTCACAGAAATGACACTAAGGCCCTTTATTCAAACATTCAGATTGAATTGCTTTGTCATGTGCCTAGCTGTGGGAATACTGTTGTATGAGATAAACCATGGGAAGAGATAGTCATAATGCTGGTGTTCCCCAAAAAGTGCAATACTGACAGAACAATACTGACAGTTCTCTAGTAATATTTCTGTGCAAGAGGAATAATGAAAGATAGCAATTAAAATTCAGGGAAAAAAGTAGCACTAGCAAGGAGTTACATCACTGCAATGAGACTAATATAGCCTCTTATGTCCAGGTTTGGAGTGCAAAATTAAGATTAAACAGTAGCAAAAGGGGAAAAAAGGTAGTTTCCTGTAGGCTGTTTAGCAGCTTTTGTTGGTATACTAGGTTGGGTAAGGAAAGAATAGGAAAAAGGTAGAAAATAACCTTTTCAGAAACCATTAGCTGAAATGCAATGCATTGGACTGAGAAATTTGAAGGTCATGGTTATGGGTAAAAGACTTGATTTTTCTGGAGGTCTTACATTAGCTTCTTTCTGAAATGCTACACTTATGTGCTGTCTTAAAGAAGGCAGAATTGCTTACCTTTGGATATTATTTCATCTAGCTTCAGCTACTGATTCTTAATTCTGTCTTTTTGTAAGACTTATTGCAGCTAAGAGCAAAATATCACCTTCAAAGTCTGTTACTAACATGTGATAAAATCTTTATAAATACTTTTTACTCCTGGCTAAGATTCTAAGGTTTTTGATATAGTATGGCCAGTCTTCGCGAACGAAGTTTTTTGGGAAAGGTCTTTTACCTTTCAAGCCTGTGCAATGGATTTTTTAGGTGAGACACAGCATGTGCTGAACTGAGCCCACCCTTTAATCCTAAGGTTCATCTACCGGGGCCAAGCAAGCTTGGACAATGGCAGTGAGGTCCTCAGGACGTAGGTTTGTTTAGAGTGACCTTCTCATAGATGGATGGCCTCACAGGGCTAACAAGCTCCATCTGCCTGGGGGACTGGGAATCGAACCTGGGTCACTGCGGTGAGAGTGCCGCATCCTAACCACTAGGCCACCAGGGGTCCCGGTTTTTGATATAATCCCTAGTTTTAGACACTCGATGCATCTAAACTGCATGGCACATTACTTAAAAAATTCCTCTCTTCACTGAGGATGCTGTTCAACCTTAGAAGATTTTCATGGTTCATTGAAGTTTCCACTTTCAGAGATACTAAGCAATATACCATATCTGTTCTATTAGTGTTAGGATACCCTCTTTTGGGAAAAAACCCATACTTTTCTCTGGAATCTGCTCTTTCACGGTCACAACTTGCTGCAAGTGGACCACTAGAGGTTATAACTGTAAGTCTGTGTTGCTGTTGGGACCTTTTCTTTTTTTTTTCTATTGGTATCTGTTTGCAAGACGGCGATGTTAGAATCCTTAATAGTTCAGGTATGAAGCTCACTATGAACTTAGGGTCATGCACCCACCCGTGTTATGCAGCTCTGGGTCCCATGATCCTAAACCGATTCAGGCTTCATTTGTTCATCTATCTCACCGCTCCCCCCACTTACCTCTCTGGTGGAAAGCATCTAAAATGATGTCGAAATTTTGCTTCCTTGCAGAAAATTTCCTGCAGGTGAAATTTGAGTAGTGATACATCTGATATGCTGTGGAGTCTGGTATGATGAGGGTAGTTAAAGGTAAAAAGTCAGCTTGGGACAGTGAGAGTGGAGGGAGACAGGCATAGTGAAACTTTGTCTGTTCTTCCTAGTGGGAATGGCTCCTGCCGTGTCCTACCTTCCAGACCATGCTAGCTGGTACAGCTAGCACCATGCCAAGAAATATGTTTGCAATTCGTGTGGTGGATCAGTGGTCCAGGGTTCAAGCTTCCATCTCAGCCATATTTTTTTTGGGTTTTGGGAGTTCAGGTCTATCCACTGCATTTACTCATTGTGCCTTTTGTCTGGGTAACTTCTTAATCTGCTTCCTATACCAACTGACCAGTTTCTTGGTCAGCCGCTCTTTGCTCGTGTGGAAAAGCAGGTCCTCCCTAACCAACAGCCCTATAAGTGTTCAATGAAGGGCAGGTCCCCAAAGAAAACCTCACAGGAAAGAGTAAATCTTCTCCCCAGGGCAGGGACTGCATGTGCAGGGTGCATGCTGCTGGGGGAACCCACCGCATCCTTTGTACAGGATTTGTATGCAAGGGCTCACATGGCTTTGGGCACAGTTTGCAGCTAAATGAGTGTTTCCAGGGGAGTGGCTCCAGAACAACCTCCCCTCTGCTTCAGTCGCCTTGCTCGCCAAGTGCTCTGGGAGTTTTGTATAAAAAGACGCTTAAGAAAACTGTGAATTAAAAACATCGGATTGAGACTTTGTCATGGGAAACTGTATCTGGTCTTGTCAAGCTGTTGACATTTTCAACATAGCAAGACAGTAAAGAGAAACATTTTAAAGTATACAAGAAGGTAAGCTAATGGATTTCAGTGGAAATTCCTTGGAATTAGGTACTAATGTAGTCCCTTGCTGTCTTTAGTTAGTAATGTTTTTCAGATACCAACAGCGAAAAGTCTGCAAAATGCAACTTTCCCTTGCTTTCGTACCTTGAGCTATGTTTGTATTAAAACCTGTATTTTTTTGCTTTTTATCACAGGGATAATCCATGAACAGCTAATTGCACAGAAATTTTTTAAGTACTTTTTATTTTCTTAGTTTGTTATTGTTTTGTTTTACACCATTATATATCTGACTATTCATTATTACATACATACCTTGGTTCTGATGAAGTTGCCCTGTCATGTGCACAAAATCAAAATTCAAAAATCTGGATTCGTGATTCTTTAGGAGATCTGAAATGATGTTGCTTAAGAGAGTTAATCCATGAACAGAGAGTTAATCCATGAACAAACAGGCTGTAAAACTATAAATACACATACACACACAATACCCACGTGCATCACTGGCTGAAATAAGTCTGAACCTGAAGCTGCTATTGAAGAACTGAATTTTACAGGTATCAATTTGTGTGCTAAGTCTTCCTGACATACACAGAAAATATTTCAAAGTGTGCTTTACTCTGTAATGATCAGATATTCACTAGTGACTGAATTAAAGGACAGCTGAATTGGAAGGCAAACCATGTAGTTATGACAGAATGGCAATTTATAGTAATTTATAGGTTTTATTATTATTCCTCTTCTTTCCCTAGATGCTACTTAAACTCATTGTCTCATCACTCAGATTTTTAAGTGATCAACTGTCAAATAGTAATTTTGGAATTCAATTACACTTTTACTAATAAAATTTGGTGAAATAGCTTATATAAGACTGCATAAATCATCTAATTGCAAATAACCTATTTTAAAAGCAGCATAATGCTATAACCATTTGTAATATTATTCCATTAATGAAATGACACTTTGATTCGATAATTCTAAAAGTTTAAACAAAGCTAGTTCAATTACAAGACTCCTGTGGAACTAGATTTGAAGAAAGCAGAAATATAAACCAGCACTGAATTGTGACGTGTTTTGCAGCCAGTCCCCAGTGATTTCAATTTAGATCTTTGAAAGCAAAAGCCAGGTTAAATATGAAACTGTAGGAAAATTTTAGGACTCCTACTGCCAATTACTCTTCTGCAGATAATTCATAAAGGGAAAAAGAACAGATGTGGTTAGTGGTTTCAGCTGCATTTACCTTGAAACAGTCCCCTTTAGGGACACTGGAATTCTGGCTCTATTTTCAGGTTTTCTGGTGTATATTGTTTTACCTGGGGAAAAGAAGTCTCTGGGGAGACCTTACTGGGCCTTTCAGTCTACAAAGATGGCATAAAAGAAAGAAAGAAAGATAGACCTTTTACCAGGGCCTGCAGTGACAAGACAAGCGGTAGTGGCTTTAAACTTGAAGAGGGTAGACTACATATTAGGAAGAAATTCTTTACTGTGAAGGTACTGAGGCACTGGAACAGGTTACTCAAAGAAGTTGTGGATGCCCCATCCCTGGAAGTTTTCAAGGCCAGGTTGGATGGGACTGATCTAGTAGAAGGTGTCCCTGCCCAGGGCGAGGGGTTGGAACTAGATGATCTTTGAACGTCCCTTCCAACCCAAACCATTCTCAGATTCTATGATTTTTAAGCTGGTGGTTATAGCTGTCTCTGTGTCTCCATATCTCTCTTTTTTTTTGCTGCACACCAGTACAGTCCTCAACTTTGGTAGCCTCTCTTATATTTTTTTGTGGTAGCTTTTCCCTTCTCCTAGCTAACTACTCATGGTGATTACTGCTCCTGCTTACTTTCTTCTGGTTTTCCCAACCTTTTACGTATCTGTCCCAGTCTTTCTCTTTGCTGTGCAAATACTTTTCCTCCTGAGGTATTGTCAAGGTAACTTATGCCTTGGTACTACCCTCATGTAAAATCAAAATCAGTATTGGAATAGTGAGGAGTGTCATGGCAGGTAAGGAAACCTGTACTTACTCTGTATTTAGGATGCCAGTCCACTATGACTCTCCAGCTGTACACATTAAGTGTTTATCCTTTTTAGTCATATGCTCCAGCATAACACAGATGTGATGTCTGCACGACTTGAGACATGACAGAATATGATTAGTTAATATCATTCTTCTGAAAACTTAGCCACTAAAGGCTTCATTTTTCCTGTGTAATACATGTGCTGGATGATTTTTTTTTTACTCTTCCTCTCAGAATTTTTTTTACTTAAGAATATTTACAGAGGTAGTTGAAAGCACATCCCTGTATATTTCACTTATGCAAATTTTCTCCTCATTGGTTTCTCCAGATTCACTGAACTCTGTAGCTAACCTGTATCCAAAAATTCAGTTTGATATAAACATCTGTTAAGGGAAATTACACTCCAAACAAATGAGGCTTGGCAAAATTTACCAGCAACTGAGAATAGGTTCCTATGAGAAGAAGAGTAAAGGAATGTTTATCAAAGAGATGTAGCTGGAGGGTGCTTAGCAGTCCTTATTCCATGAGCCTTGTGTGGTTGTATCCATAAGGATGACAAGGCAGGCATTTGTCTCTTCAGAGAGCGGTGGCAAAGGGGAGCTCCTGATGCTGCTCAAAGTCACGATGGTGGCAGGGTAGACAGCAGCCAGCTTCACAATGACGAACCATGGCAGCTGTGGCTGTGTCAGTATTTGCTGTCTTGCTTCCTTCTGTAGCTGGGAGCTGGTTTACACAGTCACCCCTGAACCAGGACAAGTGTGTGTTGTTGTCTGACGAAGCATTGTGTACCAGCATTAGGCTGCCTTGAGATGCAGCTGACCATCTGGACCCTGAATTTCTAAAGGATTCTTTTGAAATCGAGCTTAGCATTCCCCTCTACTCCATATTCATCTGGTTTTAATTCTGTTTCTTGGGAAATATGTTGCATATATGCACAGGGCAGGTTCTGTACAGCAGGAAGTTTTCACCATCTTGTTTTAGAGAGCAAATTATAATTATTTTTAATCTAAATGGTTGGGGATTTTTTAAAGATTTGCTAGACAAACTCAAATAAAAACATGATTCTCTAAACTCAGTTGTAAATTAAAAAGCATTGTTAAAACTTTGCACAAGCTTTTCAAAGGAAATGGAAGTTTTAAATTCCAGTTTATGGCTTTAATTTCTCACAGCAAATTTTTAGAAATAAATGATTATGTTATATAAACTACATAAATGTTAACTACTATTTTTCTGAATACTTTAGTTTTTTTGCTATTTTTTCTATTATCAAGATATTTTTGCCATTTAAATCAAGCATACATAATTGCCTATTATACTCTGTTTGCCAAGGGTAGACTTCCTTTAGTGGGAAAATAATTTTTCAGATGATTTTTTTCCAAAAAAACATGTCCTTCTTTCACACCAGGAACACATAAACTATCAGACTGTGGAAACAGGAAAGTTTGAAAATTTTTTATAAGAAAATTTAAAATAAGAGAATTGCCATGAGGCTAATCCAGTTATCACAAATACAGCATTATGAGTACAAAATAACCAAGATGATCTACAACAAATAGCAGGGATCTTGATTCAGGCAGCAAAAACTGACGCAAACAGGAAAGAAAAAGAGCCTGTACCCAAGTTTGTACCCAAACAGTTTGTAGATTAAAGGTTATTTTCATTAAGGCATGTACCTGTGAAAGGAGCAGACTCGTTATTTGTTGACAGAAAGATAAAAGCACTGCAGGTCTTCTTATGTATTTCTATAGTAAAAATGCACATTGCCATATTGAGAAGAATGGAGCAGTAAATACTTGGATATTTACCTATGGTGGAATGTAAGCACTGCCTATCCTATTTGTTCTTTACTTGCATTCTTCCTTTATTGAATGTTTGTGTATTGCAGAGATGTAGGCATTTCTAACTTTCAGATTAATCTCAATGTACCCTCTGTCTAACTCTTTGTCTGTGTTATGAAATGGGGTTCTCAAGGTAGATCTGCATGGGATGAATCTCTTGTACAGTAGAAGGTAATGTAAATAAAATATTCTTTATGTGTTTACATTAAAAGTTACTGGTATTTGGAATCTGCTATATAGTAAAATACAAATCAAATAGAAGACTTTACTGAGCACCATGATCTTTCCAGATGTCTTTGGCATGAAAACAACTCAATACAGCAAATCGATATCCTTCAAGGATGCCTTATGTCATCAGGTAGTCTCCTCTAAAGCCTATGAGTTAATCCATAAATATTTGACACTGTCTGTGCCCCAGCTGTGTTCTGCCAGAAAATTTTGCAGGAATTTTTTCTTTGATATAAGGCTCCTTCTCACATTACCAAAGCAATATCAGAGAGATTGCTGTGCTGCCGTTGCAATAATAGATAGGATTGCTTTTGTGCTTAGATGGCTGATGTTCTCCTCAATAGAATAGTGTTCACAACCTTTCTGGGCCATCTGTGCTTGTGCACAGTCACCCTCACAGTAATGAAGTGTTTCCTGATGTTCAGAATGAACCACCTGTGTTTCTACTTGAGCCCATTTCCTCTGGTCCTTTCACTGAAAAGAGCCTGGCTCCATCCCCTTTTCACCCTCTCCTCATGTATTTGTACACCTTAATGACACTCCCTCCTGAGCCTTCTTTGGGCTGAACAGTCCCAGATGTCTCAGCCTGCCCTCCTCCTATGGTGGGTGCTCGGGTCTATGAGACCCCGTCACAGCAAGGCCATATTGCTTGGTTATGTTCAAGTGGGTCCCCCAGGATCCCCCAGGGCCTTTTCTGCAGAGCTGAAGGGCTCTTCTGCAACATGTTGGGCAGGGGAGTTGGAGGGCCCTGGAGCTATGTCGTCCCACACAGCTTGGTCCCTCATGCTTGCCCCTTTGTCCCAGTGGCAGAGCCAGTTTTGGTGGGCCCCTGGTGCAGGTGGTGGCACCAGTGCTGCTGTAGGGCTCTGCAGTGCACTTGCACCCTGCCACTGTCCTCTGCCGGCAGGTGGGTGAGCCAACCATCTACTCTTGGTGGTCACTGTTTGCTCTGACCATGTGCAGGACATGGTGGAAAGACTGCCATGGAGCGGGTAGGCAGCTCTCAAGGCTTTCCGTTACTGGATGCAGATGAAGCAGGAGCAGTGGCTGTAGTTGTAGACACGACCTGCATGTCCACCTTGTCTGGGCAAATGAGGCACAGGCCATTTGCTGCTGCCTCCCACCTCCCTGCCTGCTGTCCCTTGCTGGTGCTGGCTGTGGTGACAAAAGAGAAGTACAGTGTGCCTGCCTGACCTTTCCTGGCACAGGAACAAAAAACAAAGAAAGTCCATGAGGGCAGTGGGAGACGGGAGCTAAGGGCCTCCTGGAAAGTCGTCAACCAGCCCTGAGGTCTGTCTCCACCCTGCCTGCCATTCCACTCCCTCCAGGCAGCCAGCATGACTCAAGACAGCACAGGGTACCTGCATGAGGTGGTAAGGGAAGGCAGAAGAACTGACCAGGGCTGTCAATGGTGCCAGTGCACCAGCACCTTCTCATGCCCACAGCTCTGGGACAACCGCTGTGAGGGACCTGCAGCCCTGTTTAGTCACTGTTCTCCCCAAATGCAGCAATCCTGGTGTAGGACCACATCCCTGCTATGTGTGTGCCTACGAGGCCTCTGGACCAAATGCTGCAGTGCAGGAGGATGGTCCATCACAGACGCTTCCCAGAGATGTCACATGGTTCAGGGGTGAACAGCAGATACTGCAAAGCTGGAAAACCGCTGCTTCAGAGGGTGTTGTCTATCTTTTCATGGCCTTTTGAGGATGGTTTAAGCTCAGGCCAAATTCCATGGTGAGAGACTGTTGCCTGTGAGCACAAGGGCTTGGCACTGGGGCAGTGAGGCAATGCAGGTGGGGAACCCTGATAACTTTCTTGGTGCCAATGGAGAGCCTTGGCCCAGCTTCTCTGAGAGCTGTCATGAGAGAAGGACCCTGGGAGAGGCCTGTAGATCACAGAATGGTTTAGACTGGAAGGGTACTCCGGAAGTCACCTTGTGCAAACCCCTGTGCAGGCAGGACCTCCTAGAGCCTGTTACCCAGGATCATGTCCAGAGGATTTCCAAGTATGTCCAAGGAAGGAGAGAGGCTCCACAACTTCTCTGGGCAATCTGTGCCTATGCTCTGTCACCCTCCCAGTGTTCGGAGTATTTCAGTTTGTACCTCTTGTCTCTTCTCTTGTCACTGAGTAACACTGGCTGACCAATCCCCCAGCTTTTCCTCCTACATGGGTAGTCCATTCACTGGAGCTCAACCAGTTTGTCTTGCTGACTCTCTGGTGGACTCTCTTGAGTATTTCCTTGATTTTTTTCAAATTAAATACATTTTGACAGATGTATTTAAACCATCCTTTTAAAGATATTTGAAGTTTTTGTTAAGTCTCAAATAACAGGAACAATAAAGAAAATAAAATTTAGATGTCATGAGCTAATAAGATATTTGATAGGAATGAAGTAATGAAGTAAATTTGCTGAGTGGTGTGACTAGGATAACATTATTAAACAACCAGTGATATTTCAGGCTGTAATTATAATTTGAATCATTAGTTCTTCCTCTTCTTTCCTAACCCCTTCCAGCCCTCACCATTAAGTATTCAGGAAAGTATGTTTCTTTTACCTGTGCTAGCAGTAGGTCTCGAACTATTTTTATTAAATTCTTTGAAGGGTCACAACCTACAGGATGCAATAAAGAGCTGTGTAATACTGTGCTCCAGCACAACTCTTAGTGCTTCTTTTGAGTCCTCTTGAAGTGTGAAACTATCTTAGCTGGTATTTATTTAGTAACAAAAGCGCCAGTAGAAATGAAACCAGGGTCTAGCAGAACTGAGAGATAATTAAGTTTATATTAAGGGTGTCCTTCTGAATTGGTTCTCAGTGTTACATTTTATAAATACATACAAATGTATCTTAAATATTTTTTGCTATAGGTGATAATGTTGATACTGTCGGTGGTTTATTGGGTTTTTTTTTGCCATTTTATTGTCAGCTTCAAGAAAGAACATGAGTTATAATTTTTCCCTTTTCTCCACGGTCCAAATGAGATCCCCTCTCACTAACTGACATTGATGCTTCAGGTAAAAGAGATATGCCAGAGAGAAAGAAGAGTATATTTTTCTTCTTCTATTAGTGAGACAGCTCTGAAAAATGCTGAACCCTTGACTTGTGAGAAACTAGTCTGAGAAGGTTGTTCTGATTTCTGAGGTTACTTAGTGTTAATCACTACAACAAAAGCAAGACCATTTGTAAGAAAACTTTATAGCATTTCAATGATCTAAACTCAGGTCTCAGAGTGGATTGTGAATATCCCTTTTGAGAGTTTGTCCTCAAATTTGTCAAAAGTAGGTTTTCCTGCCTGGCAGATAAAGGGTTCAAAATCTTGCTAATCCTGATAAATGCATTGAACGGGGTTGAGTGGGATCATCAGCTAAAGCCAAGGGCTGTGTTACTCTGGGAATTCTACACATTTCTTCATCTATGCATGATTTCCTCACTTATTATGAAGTAGCTTCCGAAATCACTCAAGTGCTTTCAGGATTAATTATTTTTTTTCCACTACTGCCTTCTACTTAAAATGCACTGAGAAGAAAAAACACTGAAAGAATTTGCTTGATAGAATCATTCCTACTTTCTTTTTTCACAAGGACTGTCTAGGTATTTGGACTTATATTTTGATATTGCATTCTTAGAAGCAGCATGTCTGAAATTCATCCTAGGTACATTTCCTAATTACATCTAGCAACCTGGCCTCAAAAGCAGCTCATGTACTACAACCTGAAGAGCAAGGTGAAAGCTAGACAGAGTGTTTAATATGTTACCAGTGGGTGAAGAGCTAATGCTATAATATGGAAAACAAAATAAATGTATTCTCTGGTGAGGTCAGCTCCTTAAAATGAAGAACAGCCTTTTTGTGATGGCCATGTGCCAGGTAGTGTTTGGAAATCCAGTATCACAGGGATAAGCAATAATTGAGAGTTGGAAATGTGGATTTGAAGGCGATCCTTCTGTTGACTGAGAAGTGAATATGGCTTTTGGGCTTCTGTGAAACACAGTTAAAATGGTAGCAAATTCAGGAAGTAGAACAATGGTCTCTTTCTGAGAATGGGATAGTGTGAGTAAACACAACAGGACTGTATGTTGAATGTATGTTGTAAACAAGCTATAGATATGTGCATGGGGGCTTCTTCTGATGCTGTCTCTAAAGACGGTGTACATATAATTGTGGTAAATGGCCAAAGGTGAGAAATCAAGGTAGATCCACAAGGATGGAGATGCAGGGAGATCCACAAGGATGTGTCAGTAATGGCCCAATTAAATCTTGCAAATAATGTAAATCTAGTAGTAGAAGAATATTCAATACAGTATATTCAAACTGGATGAGAGTATTTAGGAAGTATATGAGAGAATGAGAGACACAGCATAAAGAAATCTAGGGATTTTTATCCTGTAAGCAGGCTATTATACAGAGACTTTCAGAAAACAGTGTCAGTAAGTAAGAAACTTAATATACCTTTCCAAAATGCAGAAATGACCCTGCAAATGCAATTCAGACTTCAAGCAGCATGTGTAAATATAATGAAGCTTGTGTAAATATATTTCAGGGAGACAATGTTTCCCTAAAATATGCCCTGATGTAAAAAAACTTTTATTTTTTTTCCCCTTTTTTTACCATTTCAGTATGAGAAAATTAAAGGAAGCAGAGAGCAAAAAACCAAAAATTGTCTCAAACTAATTGCAAGGTAGAAATCAAAGACAACTCATAAAGTAATAAGGATGATTCAGTTGCCACTTTTAAAGAAAGAGTGACATTTGCACTAAAACATAGCTGTGAATTTTGTTGACCAAAACTGAGGATAAGGAGGTTTGAGCAGTGGGAACGCGTGACTTACTGTGTACAGTCTGTGTTCCTTGACTTTACATTTCTTAGTTTAGCTACACTTTGTCCAGGAAATTTTATTTTGAGTGGACATGTCTGCCAAGATAGAACCATTTAGGTTTAAACAAAAGAGCCTGGTATATGAAGCTGCTCAAGTACACTAATGTTTCATGTTGATTTATTTTCTCAATGGGGCAAGTTTTCTAAACTTGGCTTTAGCTAAGTACTGAAGGATGACTTTTCAAGTGCCTGAACATGGGGACCCGCATAAAAATATTTTAGGCCATGCTTTGTACACTTTAAGGTATTTGAAGATTAAAACTACAAAGAGAATTTATGCTCCTGTTTCCTTTGAAAAACCTAGTAGTTGTGTATTTACACAACTAGGTGACTAGTTAAATTTTAAATGTGTTTTTATTATGACAGACAATATGTCTATGAATGTTAGGAAAAGACTTGCAAGAAACTAAAAGGGAAAGGTGCCCTAAATTGAAGATATTTATCTTCCTGACAGTTCAAGGTTTTTTGTTATGCATCTTTCACAGGAAAATCCCTGGAATTTATTAACAATGCATCTTCAACTCTATCTGGCTTAGCTAGCATTGCTAACTGACTTTAGTATATCAGAAATGAATAAGAACACTTCAAGTAAACTTGGCATTCTGCAGAGAAAATTTGAAAGATATTCATTTACTTTCATGTGCTATCCTTCACACTCATTACCATATATTAAAGTGGAGGGCAAATATCAATTAAAAAATTTATAACAGGTGGCTGGCAAAATTACACTTAATCTTCTGTCTGGCCTCAAAGTAACTTACAATTGGTATTTTTCAGGGAATATACTCAGGCTATTTATAACCACATATGACAAATCTCACAAATTGATAGAATGTATCTTCCAGCCAACAAAACATAATCTTACATTTTCAATAGAAAAGTAAAAATTAAACTACTGTTTAGAGGAAAAATTAAAGAATAATGAAATCTTTCTGAATGGAAGAGGTCTACATTTATGACAAAATCCACAAAACCAAGACTGTTCACTTATGTGGTTTGTGTCATTTAAGGTTGCTGTGGAACTTGCAAGCAACTAATCTTCTTTAAAAGTCCTATCCCTATGCATATTTTATTATGCATAATAATTTTATTATGCATAATATTTTATTAGTCCTAAATTAAAAAGCCAAACTGAGGTACATCATGGTTAAAAGATTTTCCTGAGTTAACAAAAACATAACTGTGATTTATATAATAATCACAGATTATGATATATTTTATAGACCGTATATTTTAGGCCTCCTCAGGTTTCTAGTGAAAGAGTATCTGGGTCCTTTTCTGTGTTTGTATTGGCATCTGAGGCCATACTTGGGAAAATAAGCAGGCACACCATATGGCATTAGTTGCTTACACTGGTTTCTTTCCTTTCCATCATACCAAGAGTGCAGGTCCTCAAATGGTCACAGGTATAGTCAGGCATCCAACTAGTAGTACACCCTGAAGGTTCCTTCTTCTCTGTGTGATGTGACAGCACCCAGAGTGTACAGCGAAGTAAAGGAGATTGTCCATCCTGAAACTCAGTGGTAGAGATAAATCTGTGATACAAACCTGATGCTCCTAGGAGGACCACAGTGCTCAATAAAAGAAATAAGAACAAATGCAATCTTCTGATGCAACATAGAAAAGTAGAAATCTGCACTTCTAATCTTAGATACTAGGAAGTTTATTCTCTCATGCCATCATTGCTTGTGTCAGAGTGTCCCTTATGCACTGTAAAATGGTCCAGAAAAAATTTTAGATGCTTTGTCAGTCTGATATTATAAAGATATTTATTTGCTTTTTCTAATTCTCCTAAGAGTAGTTTTGAACCTTATTGTTTAAAATATGTCATTGTTAGAGATTTTGTACTTTCCTATCTGGAAAGTCCAGTGGAGACTGTACATGGCATTTTTAGGCATCTGATAAGAATCAAGGGATGTGCAGGGCAGAGGACTGCTTTATTTAGAAGCTGTACATAAAAGGAAATGCCCCCAAAAAGTTGCTTATTTGGAACAAGATTTGTAAAGGTAATCACATTAGCTCACTTAAAAAACGCACAAACCCTGACAAAATACATATGTACACAGAGACATCAAAGCATCATTTTAAATTATGGTCTCTCATACTGCCCATTTAAGAAATGGCATAAACTCATTTTTTGCTTTAAACAGCATCTTTTCAGAAGTGAATGTTTAGTAGTCACATTTACAAATATCATTGTGAACACCTTCGTTATCAGTATAACCCCATCTGACGCTGGTGGGTAAAAACAGGTTTCTGTTTTAATTTTGACTGATTTACGTGAAGTGACATGGCAGGTATGTATGTATGGGAATGTAATAATGAAATTTTCTGCTTCAATGTGGTTGTGGTTTTGAGGGGTTTCTGGCTTCTTGGTGCAGTGTTCTCTTGGCATGGAACAGTCATAGTGCAGAGGTCTGCATTAAAAGCTGCAGATATCGAATTTGGCTTTCTAAAGGGGCTGAAGAAAAGGCTTTTGTCTGTCCTTCTCAATGCAGAATTGCGGCTTGATTTTGTTACAGTCACTTTCTGAGCCTTTTGTTCCACTGTGATGAAACAGTTACCGAGTAGACTTTGCCTGGGTCTATATTGTTTGACCCCTCTACATGAGTTGATACAGTTCAAACAGAGCTGCAGACCCTTTCTCAGATTCTCACTGTCCATCTCTCAGGAAGGTTATGAGATTCATGAAGCTGGTCATAACATTCTTCCATAGACCCCACAGTATCTACAGGTCAGTAAGGAGTTGTGAAGTTTGACAAATCAGATAAATATATATCTTAAAGCAAAGCAGCTGTTCAACTTCCTCCTTCCCCCTCACTGTGCAGTTCTGGGAATACAGCATTCCCATTGCTATATTCCCACACTTCAGTTTTCAGTATCATCCTGACCTGCAGTCCTCTCTTCTAAGGATTGGTTTTTACTGTTTATTTCTTTTCTGCCCTACTTCAGAACAGGCTAGAAGGGCAGTTGCCTCCCTTTTCCATGATGAGAGAAGACCCATGATAGACATGGAAAGCAAGCTGTAGTTCTCCAAAGCTTAATCATGTGCTTAATCTATCTTATTACAGATATGTGCTCCATGTGTTCCAGGCCAGCAGGAGACAAGCTGACCCTACTTTGAGAGCCTGTGAAACACTGGAGCACATTAGGATGCCCCAGTTGGCAAATGTCAGGTGAATTTTACTAGCTTAGGCACTGTTCTGCAGGAATGTGCACCTACCTGATGTCAAAGTTGTTGGCACAGCCTTTGTCAGAGGGAGCAGAGGACAACTTAACATTGAGCAATGTTTACCTCATCATGGTATATATACATGGTATATATACATGGTATATATACAGTCCATCATTCCTCCAGTCTTAGTACGAAAAGTGATCATCTAGCTACACAGCTGGTGAAAAAACATTCGGAAACGAAGGCTGTCTAATCAAAACATGAATGTTTTATAGGAGTCCATAAAGAATAAGTAGTAGGATACTGCGATTTGCTTGGCCATAAATATTAATTATCTCCCCAATCATCTAGTGATTTAAACACATATGCTTTGTTTCTCATCTCTCCCACCCTGTATTAGTATTCTTTCTATCCTTTCAAGAATGAATTATAGGAAGTAAGTAGTAGTATTTTATCCTGCTACTTGCTTTGTAAAGCAAATTTGTAAAGCAAATGCGCTTTTCTTCAGAAAGTGCCAGGAATGCATAGTAATGGGCAGTAGTCTGTGTAGGTGTAGGTATAGAAGTCCAGTACAGCTTTGTTTTGTGCTGCTGTAATTTGCACAGTCATTAGTAAGGCTGTTTGGAGTATCAGTTTGTAACACTGTGCACAAGCTCGGTTTAACTAGAGGATCTGAGCAATACAATGAATCATTTCTTGGCCATTTTTGGTCTCAGTTACCTCTGCATGCTCAAGCGTTCCCTAGGGGTTTGGTACCACAGGTTTTTTTCCAAGTTCTCTCTTTTCCACCAAAGTTTTTCCTGGGTGTTGCTTTTGTTCCTTCTTGAATACTAACTTCCTTTCAGCTTTGCTAGGAGTCAAAGCTCCTTCTTACTAAGAAGCACGTTCCTCTATATCTTCCTGATTTTCTTAGAGTTTTAGCTTTTAAAAGATACTTTCGTTAGCTGGATTCTACATTCCACATTTGGGAATTTTCAATTCCTTTCACCCTGCTTCTTTCCTTCCTACCAGCAAAATAGAGAAGAATGTTTTTTACCAAGATTTGACTTACATTTTACTTTAGGCCAAGGCTCTTTGTGCACTAAAAGTCTTTCACAATTACCTTATTTGGAGTAGATATGCACAGCTTAGCATTCTTGTCTCCTAAACTCCGGGAATGTTTCTAGCAAAACAAAGTCTTGAAAACAAATACAAAGAAATCACTGAGAATGATGACATGAAGTCATCACTTTTTCATAGACTCGATTCACTACTCCCATGCTTTTTGCATCTTTTGCTGCTCTAGGAGTTAAATTCGAGTAAACCAGCATTCTGCAGAGACCTTAAATATTGCAAAAGTGAGCCCCTGTAAGAGAAATGTAAGAGAAAGTAAAACAATTGTCTTATAGGTACATAAGCAAATGGTACGACATTTTGCTTCAGCAACTCGTGAGCCAGAGTTGTTTCATGTGCTCTGCGATACGGTTAGTTTACTCATTTCAATCCGACCTGTGACCACCCCTACATGTGGCTTTGGGAATGAATGCAAGTGAGTAGCAAGTACTTAGGAACCTTCCTTCTAATATCTGCTGATGCTTGATAAATTAACATTAGATGTCTGTTTCTTTTTGCATTCTCTGGAGAGCAAGGGGAGGTCCTTAATACTTGGAATAGAGGTATTGGGCATAATGTTTGCAGCTTCCTTCATAGTGTATTTTGGCACAGTAAAGACTTGAATCATATGGGATCCTGGTTTATATCTGCAAATCCACAGTTAGAAAAAGGTCATATCTGTCGCAAAATCTAATTGAAACAATACATTTCAGTGTTCTCAGTGAAACAAACTCTGGAAGCTCTTTCAGGTGATGTGAGATGTTCTGTTTCCATTTTAATGGTAATACTGTGTTGTCTAAAACTAAAATATTAGGAGTTCTGTTAAATGGCAGATAGAAATGTTCCTTTTCTAAAAAGGTCAAAACCATTCTATCAAAATATATTTTAGTTCTACAAGTGCCTTTCTGAAGAAAACTGACTTTGAAATGAATAAATTTCCACATATTTCATTTTCCGTGATGAAATATCAAAAAATTTTTAACTAGTTTAGCTGGTACCTGGAGAAATGCCCCAGTAGTAGCTCATACTTCTCAGGTCTCCTGGTGGAAGATGTTTTCCTAAAGTTTGCACTCCTGTTTTTTTCAGTGATGAGAATAAAAATGGTTTCTTTTCTCCAGATTCACATTTTGATATAGTTGTGTGATGTGTTGTCAACAGTTTCATCCAGTCTGGGATGTCCTCTGTAAAAAACAGCCAAGCATCTGTGTCAGATAAGAACAGCCAAAGGCCACATGGAAGCCAAGAAATTTTCCGTACAGCAGAAAACAGAGCCAGAAGTACAGAAAGAAGGTTGGCAGGAGTCTTGTGGCATTTTGATGAAGTGCAGAAGAAAAGCCAAGAATGGCTGTTGAGCCTGGTGCTAAATTAGGAAAAAGGCTTAACCCCCTGCACAAGAGAAAAGACTGGAGTTAATTTGTGAGTTGGCTTATGATCTTGAGCTGAGGATTTGAGGTGAATTCTGAAGAAGCAAAGAAACTGAGGCATGACAGTTTGGAAAAATATTATTCCTGATATCGAAGTCTCTTGGTGGAAGTACAAAACAGGAAATGCAGGGAAAAAAAGAATAGTGAATAAGTAAATATGGAACTGAGAGCAAATATACAAAGATTTGGAGGGAAAAAGACCACAAGAGACCTTTCAACAGAATGCTTTATAGAAGTCATTATATTAAGAAATTCCAGAACAAAATTAACAATCTTCCCATAATATTGCTAGGACTGCCAGGCCTGCATGTCTCTCACTCCCTTATTTCTGAGTGATGGACTCTAATTCTTCTGATCAGCTGGAGTATACCCAGCAAGTGATCCAATTTGCCATAGTATAATGGTAGAAGCAATAACTGTATCTATAAATATTTTTCATATTTAATTGGATTTGGAAATTATGGACATGGCTCTTTAGATTTTTAAATTGGTAGTTTTAAAATGTAGCTGCAGATGTAACCTTAAATGTCTGCTTTGAAATTGCTTCATTATGGAACTGAAAGGACACATGGAGAAATGGCAGATGAAATTAATGCATATGAACAATCACCCACACACATACTGATTCCCTATTTTAATTTCCCTTTTCCTGTGTGCTGATGAGGTAGTTACTTTGTTTTGGTTTTTGAAAGCTCATTAAGAACACTCACTAAGCCTCAGAATACTCAGTAAAGTATAGCTGTTTCTGTTACATGCAGGGTACAGTTCAATAACCTTTTCAGATTATAACAATTTGGTGGTAATCAGGAATAGTACCCCAGACACTAAGTTAATGAAACATGATATAAATAAAAACAAACACAGGGATGTCAGGCTGATGTAATGTCTAGGCTAGCAAGACTATCATATTTTAAGATGCTCAGAGTTAAACTTTGTCACAGAGAGACTGGAAACCAAATGAAAAGTACTGACACTTTAGTTGTACTTGTGCAGATTGGTTCTTTTAATATCCTTCTCCTTCCTGCTCATTCTTTTCCATTAACTTGAGTTCCTTTATGCATTTATTCTTTCATCAAGGTCTAAATTTTATTTTAACTATGTTGTTTTCTGGCCTCTCCTTCTCTCCTGGGAGGAAATCTCTCAGGTCCTTTTCTTATTTCTGCACAAACTTCCTGAATTTTTAGTAACTTTTGCCACATCACTGCTGCCAGCATTCTCCGATCCTTCCTGTGAGACTTTGGGTCTGCTGCTTTTGGACTGAAATGGGATAAAATGTTGCATTTAAATGTATGACAGTTCATAGAGCTCTTGGAAAGCACCAAGAGTAGGAATGCACAAGCGAATTTCAGCTCTGTTGAGGAATGAAGCTTGTACAAAATTCTGAAAGGGAATTTTCTTGTTCCTGTGTGGAGGAAAAGCATGGTCATCCTATTTAAATTATTAATTGAGAATTATCACCTGCAACTTTTCTTGTCCACAAGAGACCCTTTCCTTTTGGCTTAATCTTATCTCTCAGTCCATTGCTATCAATTACACATGAGGGATCAGCCTCTTTTTCCCATAATGCTCACTCTGCTGTGGGAAATAATCTTCATATGATAGATTTTATTCTTTTTTTGGCTCGTTCTGTAATTAAGATGATTCCTGACTCTGCTATCCTTTCCCCTCCTTCCTTCCTCCCTCCCTCCCCCAAAATGTGCTCAACAGCTGTTTGCTTTCTCTGTTGCACATTTGATTCTCTGACTCATATATCAATAAAAAAACCTGCCACAGGTGAATGAGAGCAAAACTGAGATGTCTCTCAAAATGATTGCTTTTTAAGTGCTGCTTGCTTCATCATACCTATCTCATCTGGAGGGTGTGACAAGCCTTGGTAAAGTTTTGGAGGTTTGGGCAGGCCAGTGACCTGATGAGGAAGTCAGGAAGAAAAGGTGTTGGGACACTCTGATGTAACCTCTCTGTCGAGAGATTCAGAGGAAGATTGTTCACTTACTGTCCCTAGGCTGGGCAAGGGAAAAGGAAGTCATCTCCTCTATTTGCAATCCTGTGTCATCAGAACAGGGAATTGAGTGAAATGGAGCCCTTAAATTAGGGCTGAGTCCTTAGCAGTATAAGCTGGGCACATGATTTGCTGAGTCTTCTGGCTAAAATATGGGGCATCTCTCTTTCTGGCAGTATTGAATAGAAGCCTAAAACATCAGTTGAGGTTTTACCTCTGATTTAGCCTTCCAAATCAGCAACTCTATTAATTTGGGGCTGATATAGCTCATGGAATTGTTGCGGGGGCTACATTTCAGCTTTGAGGCAGCAGCACACAGAGACTGAGGACAAGTGAGTCATCCAAGGAAGAGGAATATGGTGCAGAGCTGGGCTTGGGAGAATTAGAAAGAGATCATCCCAGGACATCCCTATGTGAAGGGAGGAAATGGTTTCCTTAACCTTAACCAGAAGACCAGCCAGACTAGCGGCATGATGCTACAAGAATTATCTTGAATATTATCAGACACTATCCAAGGTTACAGTGAATAAAAGGTTCCTGTGTAGTTGTGAATCAGTGAATTAGGAAAAATAATTATTTTGATTCCTTTACAAGCATAATAATATTTTTGTGAATGTTAGTTACTTTTTAAATTTGGAATGAAAGGCAATTAATTTTTTAAAAATTATGTTCTACCTCAGTTTTAATGGAACTAAGCTCTCTAAATTGCCAAAAGAAATAAAATTTTGTTGATTCAGCATGTTTTTTGAAGGAAATGAGAGATCGTTGGAGTAACACAAATTAGAATTACAATCACAAAAATGAAGGCTCTCTACCTTACAGATAATCCTGCTATTCAACATGTTTATTGTTTGGGGATATTCTGTTTCAGTTTCAGAAAAACCTAAGTCTTCAATGTTCGATGAATTCCATATTAAACCAAATTTTCCAGAATATTTGAGTTATTATGTATGTTTCCAGTTATTAGATTATATTTTAACATGACCTCTACCTTGAGATGGCCATTCCATAGTATAGCATGTCAGTATCACAGAAGACTGTGTTACACTGCATTCAGCAGAGAAGTCTGATTCATCCCAGATGGGCTAATCTAGACAAATGAAGTATAATTTCAGTAAGCAATTCAGCTACCCGAATCTCGGTAGTGGCAAAGGTCAAAGGCCCATCTTCCCCTGTATTACAGAATCATAGAATGGGTTGAGTTGCAAGGTACCTTAAGATCATCTAGCTCCAAACCCCCTGCCAGGCCCTGGAAGCCTTTCACTAAACCAGGTTACTCAGAGCCTCATTCAGCCCCCTCTTGAACACCTCCAGAGATGAGGAGTCCACTGCCTCTCTGGACAGCTTGTTTTAGTGCCTTAACACCCTAATAGTAAAGAATTTCTTCCTAACATCTAATCTAAATCTACTCTCCTTCAGTTTAAGGCCATTCTCCCTTGTCCTATCATTACATGTCCTCTGGAAAATTCCCTCTCCAACCTTTTTATAAGGCCTGTTTAGGTACTGGAGGGTGCTATAACA
The DNA here is from genome assembly GCF_003984885.1 of Neopelma chrysocephalum. Taxonomy (NCBI): domain Eukaryota; kingdom Metazoa; phylum Chordata; class Aves; order Passeriformes; family Pipridae; genus Neopelma; species Neopelma chrysocephalum. Next base: position 6,708,527 of record NW_020925744.1, read on the forward strand.
TCTCCCTTCTCCAGGCTGAACAACCCCAACACTTTAAGTCTTTCTTCATAGGAGAGGTGCTCCAGCCCTATGATCAATTTAGAGTCTCTCCTCTTGACTCATTCCAACAGGTCCATATCTTTCTTGTGTTGAGGACCCCAGAGCTGTATGCAGTACTCTCTGTGGGGTACCGCCAAAGCATATTAGAAAGGGAGAATCACCTCCCTCAACCTGCTGGCCACACTCCTTTTTATGCAGCCCAGGATGCAGCTGGCTTTCTGGGCTGCAAGTGCCCACTGCCAACTCATACTGAGCTTTTTATCCAAAACCACCAATTGTTTCTGGCCTGGGCTAGTCTCCATCCCTTCTCTACTCAGCCTACACTTCTGCTTCGGATTTCCCCGATCCAGGTGCATGACCCTGCACTTGGCCTTGTTGAACTTCATGAGATTTGCATGGCCCACCTCTCAAGCCTGTCAAGATTTGGATGGTATCTCTTCGGATGATATCCCTTCCGATGCGTCAACTGCACCACACAGCTTGGTGTCCTTGGCAAATTGCTGAGATTGCACTCAATCCTACTGTCTGTATCTCTGGCAGAGATGTTGAAAAGAGCTGTCCCAGTACTGGTGCTGTCAAACCTGGTGGTATCCCCCACTCCTGTCATGTTTCATTTAAAGCCGCATCAATAACTCTTGACCAAAGATGCTTTTTCCCTTTTGAGAGAAATTAATCATATCTGAAGCTAGCAAGTCTGGTGTCATGTAGGCTATCCCATTATCAAAGAAACAAAAATTTTGGTGATTATACCAGTCACAGAGCCATGTAATAATAGTCTCGGTCCATCTGTTTCTTTCAATGCCTTTACCTGCACTTGGAAGAATAGAGGAAAAAATAACCTGCAATTCTGTTTTCCTCACAAACCATCCCAGGGCCTTGAAGTCTCTTTTGATCACCTTTGGACTATGTGTTGAGTCTTTGTTGACATCTGGTCGTCTGAATTTGGTTTTCCATCTCAGTTTTGGTGGGAGAGTGACCGAGAAGGATATAGAACTAGAGCAAGCATAGACAGTGCCTCCCCACAATATTCTCCCAACTTCCAATGCATCCCAAAACGTCCCTATGCTGAAATAAATTTGGGATTTCCTGAACTGGATGCAGTTTCTATGTGGGTCAGAGTCATATAGGTCAATGACTTCTGTGAAAACCCACTTGGTACAAACTTTATCTTACCCATCTCCTTCTGCAAGCACATCTTCTGTGGGCAACGAATGAAAAAATCAATTTAATATTGGACTGTTTTAAAAGAAATGTTGTTCCTCTTTCTGGTTGTTCAAAATATGCTATGTTTGTTCAAATCAACCAGAACTAAATACCTATTTTTTACCTTTTTTAAAATAATAGTAATAATAATAATATTGAGTTTTATGCTGGGTGGAGATAGAAATTATGGTTTTGCAGAAATTTGATATTCTGAAATAAAATCTCCCCTAAAGGAAATCTTTTGCTATCTCTTATCCTGCTGTTGAAAACACATCCAAAAAAAGAGATGGTAGTGATTTTTCAATAACCAACCCTGAGTTTCAAATAATAAATCAATAATCCTTTAACAAGATTAAAGTAATTTTGTTCTTTATTATGCTGGTTTGTCACAACTTGTTAGGAGGATTTATTTCCCTGTGGGATTATGACACCGCTACCATGACAGCAGTAATTCACAAAGCCAGATTCTTCCCATGATAAGAAAAATTATGGACACTGTCTAGGATGTTGCTGAGTATTATGTATTTTCTTTTCTTTTGTTAGTAATTTAAGTTGGTGGGTGGATAATAACACCACCAGAGTTTGGAAGGTTTCAGATGCCTATTTTGAGACTCTCTGTCCTATATGGAAGCTTTCTTGCAGGAAGTTCCAAATCTAATACAAAAGTTGTTTTGCACATGATAAGCCCTTGGCAAGATGCAGCAGCATTAGCAGATGTTCAGGTAATTCAACCAGATTGGTTTACCTGTGTGATCTTCATAGCCATTTTTTATGACTCAAGATCACTTTCTATTACATTTTGGACAGAAAAGGAATGTCAACACAATTTATTCACTATCACATGCTTGTTCTCAGGCGATATGACAAATAGAGTCTATTTCCTAGGCATTACAAGGGGCTTTCAGCAGTAGGAAAGCCTGTTTTGAGCTCAGAAAGCATTGAAACAGTTCCCATCCAAGTTTTCTTTCTGTAGGAAAAATACTGCAATTTCCAGGGGAAACCTGATATAAGCTTGATAAGTGATGGTGATTTTGGCAAGGCCTTGCCATCAGATATCTAATTTAACACAGAATGTGTATGATTGACTTGCTGTGCTCATTTTAAAGTTAACCAGCAGGGGAAATGAACTCAACTCAAAAGAGAGATTATAAGTCAGAATAACAATTTAATAAAATAATACAATAAGTACAATTATACAGACAAGCAATTGGTTTTAACCCACAAAACCCAAATGTATAACCCAGCACCCTGGGGCATGAACAAAGTGGTGTTTCTTGGGCCCCCCCCCGAGTCCAAAGTGAAAGGAGAGGGGAAAAAAACCTGCTGGTGGGAGAGCTGTTGCAGTCTGATCAAAAGTGGTGATTGCAGTCCATTTGAGGGTGATGGTCTCAGTCTGGTTGAGAGCGGTGAGCTGCAGTCTAGTTGAGAGCAGTGGTCTGCAGTCTTCCTCTGGATCCCACGAGTGGTAAAAAGGTTCCAAAACTCCAAGTTTATTTATTCTCTGGTTCAGGCAGGAATGCTCAGTCCTTCCCTCAGAGCGGGGAATTCCATAAAAGGGTATGAGGACAGGAACATCTTCCTATCTCGCAGGCCTCTTAACGCCTAGTTTATAGCCTGAGGAGTCAGGCTGCTCTGGGCAGGGGGTGTAAATGCTCTATTGATAACAGTTTCTGGGAAATGGCATGGAAGGCTATAGAATACAAAGGTTTGGGTTACACCCATCCAGTGATGAGTTGGTCCCAGCTGTTCTAACTAGGACACTTGCATTTCATCAGTTCTGATTTTCCACTTAATGCTTTTTTTTCCAATAAAGTATGAGTGAAATTTGGCATTGCTGGCACTTTTTTAAAATGATTTTAAAAGTAAAAGAAAGGAAAAAAACCCCTTCCCATTTCCAAGTATTTAATGACAATTAATTTTATTTTCCAGTGACTTGTGCAGGATTGACAAGTGGTAGCAATGGAATCGCAGATTTTCTACTCTCCAGTTTCCACATATTGCCTCCCACAGTGATATGGAGCATCTTTGACTTTCTCCTTCCTCTATGCACTATTAGGTTCCAACAGGCTCCATCAGGCAGCCATGTGTAGGTTTGGGAGTGGTTATTTAGCTGGTGGTAACACATGTTCCTGAGCATCAATTCTTCCTTATTGATGAGAGAAAAGACTGAGCTAAATAACATTTTTTAAGCAAGGTGGATTGACCCATATATTGTCAGTTAGACCACATCTAAATCAATCATTTCTACTCTCTTGCTGTTCTGCTCAAAATCTCCCAGTAGTACTTTGGCAGGCTGCTGTTGTGTTGGTGTGCTGCCTGCCTGGAGGTTTAAATTCTCTTTGGTTCTTGGATCAGCCCCATGGCTACAAAACCTATAGTGGCCACTGACCCCTTGTCTTCTATGAGTGGAGTCTGTGACATCACTTCCTGAAGTTGGACCTTCTGATTCAGTAGCAGTGAGTGCTATGCTGTTACTGAAAGATGCCTCTATGAGTATGGATGATCCCACTGAGATTCTTCTAGTTTGTGATTTACAAGAACAGAAGACTCTGAAATCAAATCAAGGCTTTGCACTGAAGAACAGTGATTTATTTTAGAAGTTTTAGATTGATTTTAGGCTGGATAAAGCAGTAACATATATGTCTGCCATTTCTTGTAGCTAGTTAGTTCATACTCCTGTGTGCCCTTTGGACTTTGAATCAAGATACTTTCAAATTTTCGTTTCTCCTTTGGTGTGCAGAGCATTTCTAAAACACATCATTCTTCTTTGACCTCCTCAGTCTCTGAAATTTCCTCTTTTTTTTCTCCATTTTCCTGGGTCCATTTTCTGTTTTCTAAATAAATAGAAAACATATACTTCAGCCTTACCAGAAAAATTCTACTACACTCCATCCTCTGCCCCTTCCTGTCATTACAGACAAGACAGAACAAACCTGGTTTCATAGATTACAGGTTTTCAGTTTTCCTGCGTTGTGGCCATCCTAGTGGCCTTTAGAATTGAGTCTCCCATGTCTCCATCTTACTGAAATTTGCAGTCTAGGTACTAGGTAGCAAAATTGTGTGTATCTTGCTATTCAGTATTGCAATAACTTCCTTAAATCAACCAGAATCAATAAGCTTTTGTGAGATAAATTGTGCAATAATTCTGAAGGTGGTATATAGATCAAAAGAAAAAGACTTTGGATTTCATATCCAAGCTTAGAACGCACAATTGTTCCCAGTTTTTTCTTAAAGGTTTGACTTCCCTGTGTGGGGTCATGCTGGCAGTATGGCACCTTTCCTAATGGAGGGTTAGAATGTCTCTCAGTGAGGATTCCCAGACACATGTAATGTGATCTGTGATTGTACATGCAATCTTGCTTTCATGAAACTGTTCCTGGTACTTGTTCATCATGAGGAAATATTGTTTTAATTTGGAACGTTAGAGTGGTAAGAGTTCCAGGGAACTCTAAGAAGAAGGGGAAATAACAACTAAAAAGTTGTTAATCAACTCATAATTAACACTATCAGGTTGCATGAAAATCTTAGGTTGAATACAAGACATGTAGGCCAGCTCACACTGCTGAAGTGGTCACCTTCTTGTGTTTTCATTATTCAGACATGGCATAAGCATTGCTGCAATAACACATGTCCCCTGAACTACTTACCAGGTGCTTGATTTTCTTCTCTTTTTCTGCCATCAATGCACCTGTGGCTCACACTGCTCCTGGCATAGTTCTGAGGGTCAGCAGTCAGAGGAACACGAGTACCCAGGACATGCAAAAATTTGCTATTTTGTGCTTCTTGATCACTAAAGATTACATGAAATACTTCTGTTCTAGTCTGAACGGCTGTGAAGGATCAAGGGTTGAAACATAAGAGCCATGAGGTATACACACATATGGGTACAAACACTGTGGGCTAGTATAGGCAAATCCAAACTATTCCTAGATATATCTGCATTGTGTAACCCTTGAGCATGCACTGTTTGGGCTTCTCTTTCATCGTTCTTCCACTTGATGAAGAATTGTTACTTGTGCTATGACATTTGATAGCATAATTTCATGGCTGACAAAGGACTGAGCAAAAAACCAAAAGTGGCTCTACATAAGGTACTTTATTGTTGAATGAATGTAATAAAGGTGAAGATAATCCAGTTAGGGGTAATGAAGATCTATTTTGAAACAGTGCCTGTTTATACTCTTAGTTTGTGCAGAATTTATTTGTGACACAAGTGGAAAAAATTCAGCTTTAAACCTGAAATATTTTATGAAGTTTCACCTAGGTGATGATACAGTCAGCTTCTGGGGGAGGAAAATTCTTTCTTATATGTTCTCCAATTTAGGTGATGCGAGTGTATGTTCAGTTTGAGCTCAAGGCAAAAAGATTGTAGTAGTTTACCTGATTCTGAAAGGTGATTTTGTAGAATCTATTAAAACTCCAGGACAAAAATAATCAATATTAAATTTCTTTCCCTGTTTTTTCCTTCTTACATTACTTTTCATACATTTGTACTTTCCCTCTTCTCTCCTGCATCAGTGGTGCTACCTGTTAACCGTAAAAGTCTCAGACACCCTAAACTCTACTGAATGCTGTATCCTACATTTGACGATGACTTGAAGCAAATGTTTACAGAAGAGTACAGGAGGGCATGTATAGGAAAATGCTCTCTCTGACATTACCTCCCAGCTTCTGGCATGGTAATATGCATTGCAAATTAAACTAGAGGTTTGAATTCATATCTGCTTTGTTTTGGGTTCATTCCAGAAAGGCCCAAGCAAGGAAAATAACAAATGAGTAGATTTTTCCGATTTTAAACATAAAACCAATCTCCACTTCCTGAAGAGTAAAGGACTGTTGTTTTGCAGGAACTATGAATGTTGCAAATATACTTTCACTTCATAATGTGTTTCAGCACGAGAGACTTTTCCTGTAAAATGAACAACAAATATAATTTTTATTTAAGACTAAAATGTGACTTATATTACTGCTTCATGGGTTGCAGAATAACTTTCCAGGTGCTTCATGTGATTAGAATTTGGAATGCAATATGGACAACAGGGTCTTTTTTCCTGGTAGATGAAAGTAAAGGGATTTGTTATACTATCCTTATTAAAATATAGAATTTTGTGCTCCTTATTATCTAATATGTGAGCTCAAGTTATTTCTTCTGCACTCGTATTTAGATTACAATTAAACCTACAATTTTGATTTATAATATATATTTTTATATATATATATTCTTCTTTATTATACATATTTCTTCCCAAGACTTACAAGAAAACAGCTAAGATGCACTTGGATTAACAGCTTGATGCAATAATGTGTTCCAAATATGTATGATAACAGCAACTGCTGAGATATCCTGCCATAGTATTATGCCTGCAGCACAGAACAGTGTAATTGTTTTCCATGTATTCTGAAATAGTTCTTATAATATCACCTTTGCTAGCACACTTACTTGAAAATCTGCAAAATTCTTGCTAAGGGTAGGAGCCCTTGTAATTAATACCTACAGGTCTGGGTTTTTGCCTTGTGAATTTGTTAGTAGCTGTCTTAAAAACTGGTCTTAAAATCCATGTATGTAGTAAAGTGTATGCTCTCATTTTTCATAAAACCTTCAATGTCTTTGTAGCTGCTAGGTTTGTCTGGACATGGCTAGGCTTCGCGAACGAAGATTTGGGAAGGGCTCTACCCACGTTTGTTACAAGCGCATTGGTGGCTAAAAAGGTCAATACGAGATAGGCACATCTGGTTGCAAAAGGTATTGTCTGGACAAGTAGCATGGAATATCTAATCTCTGGGGATTTTGACAATCACCTTTAACAAAACATTCTGATGGTTAACCTCATAAAGAAGTGTAAACTTTGGTGATAAGTTTCCAAATTCTCTCTTTTTTAATTTCACTTCTAAGTCTCATGGCACGCACACACACACACACACACACAAACACACATACACACATGCACACAGGGTCTTTGACAAAGAAACAGATTTTATAGAGATTTATAATTCTGATTGGAGTTCAGTCCTTTGCCTTCAGTACTCTTGAATGAAAACCAACTGGTCTTTGTGTCTGCTAGCTAATTTGTGTTGGCTATAAAACCAGAGGATGAGGAACTGGATTAAGGTATTCTACACACTTCCCAGAGGTCACCAAACAGCTTTTATTTGGTAGTATAAAAGACGTGGAACACTATGCAGAATTAGACCCCAAGGTCAAGTGATGTTTAACAAAATTGTCTTATTAGGTGACCAAACACTTTTCCACCTGGTTTTGCACAAAAACCTAACAAAACTCCCCTCTCCTCCCCAAAACAGAACAACAATATAATTGCACGAGGAAAGATGTACGAGTTAGTTCATCTAGTTATTTACACATTTAACATTGGTTTGCTTTTAGCTGTATTGCTATCACTTTTTATGTCAAAGCTATTTTAGTATTTGTGACATTTACCTACTTTTACTAAGTCATTATTTAAAGGAAATATTTTCTATTGTACTTCTGAAGGATTAAGCTAAATGAGAATCACGGTTTATTTTTTCTGAGACTCTTGTTTAATTTCTGCTGCATACGAATATGACAACCTTCTTCAGGCAGCTGGTAGCTAATGTCATGATAAAGCAGCCCTGAATTTTAAAGAATGCCTTGGTATTGGAGGGGTAAGTCTACCAATGCTTATCTAACCTGACATTTGTCACACAAAAAATCATCTCTAGGGCATAGATTTCCTGAGGGAGAGGATGTGGAATAAGAAACTTACATGTTGCTGTGGTTTGTGATGATGACTTTCTGCTACAGATGCAGGTTCTGTCCCAATTTGCTCCTGGCTGGCATGAGGGCTTCTCTGTGTCAGCAGGCTCAGTAACTGCGGAAATTAAGAGGAAGCCTCCCAAATGTGTAGCAAGCCTATTTGTGTGAGAACCATTTCAATAGAGGAGGAGAAATATTAAGCATCTATTTCCAAGCTAAAGTAAGTGCTCCAGAAGTAGTATTTCCGTACTTTAAAAGCAGCGCTTGGTAAGTGGCATCAAATTCTTTTCTCCTTCAGTGGTGGCAATAACTACTGTTGTTTCCTGACTTTATCTTATAACTGTATGCATGCCTTTCTGCAGAGAGGCTGCTTAAGTGGAGCTATTTTCTTATCACTTGCACTAAGTCCACATTTGTGTTGTTTTGTGCTGGTAATACTTGCCTGAATGCTGTCAGGACCGTACTTTTATTTTTTCATAGCAATTGATATCAGAGGAACAAGAAGTCCTCTAATGATTTCTAGTGCCTGAGGATTTGCCTTATTTTTTCCCCTCTAGAGAAGTCAAAAGTGTGCTCAGTAACACGGGGAGAACACACAACTCTTCAGGTTTTTCCTCACATACTTTCAGTATTGAATGTATTTGACTGAGTGCTCTAACTACAGGTTAAGAAGGAAATTCTTACTCTTCTACTGAATCTACTGGGCTGAGGCTGAGGTCAATTGTATGAGGTTCAACAAGGCCCAGTGCTGTGTCCTGTACTTCAGACACAATGAAGCACTACAGGCTGGGGGAAGAGTGGCTGAAAATCTGTCCAATGGAAAAGTACCTGTGAGTGCTGAACATGAGCCAGCACTGTGCCCAGGTGTCCAAGAAGGACAATGGCATCCTGGCTTGGAACAAGAACAGTGTGACCAGCAGGACCAGGGCAGACCCTGTACCCAGCACTAGTGAAGTTGTACCTTGAGTCCTGTATTCAGTTTGGGGCCTCTCACTAGAAGAAGAACACTGAGATACAGGAGCAAGTCCGGAATAAGGCAAAGGAGCTGCTGAAGGGTCTAGAGAGTAAGCCATATGAGAAGCAGCTGAGGGAGCTGGGATTGTTTAGCCTGGAGAAGAGGAGGCTCAGGAGAGACTTTATTGCTTTCTACAACTACCTGACAGGAGGTCGTAGCAAGGTGGGGGTTGGCCTCTTCTCCCAGGTAACAAGCAGCAGAACAAGAGGAAATGATCTCAAGCTGTGCCAGGGAAAGTTCGAACTGGATGTCAGGAAGAATTTCTTCACAGCAAGGGTTGGTAAACATTGGAATAGGCCATCCTGGGAGGTAGTGGAGTCACCACACCTGGAGATGTTCAAGAAATGGCTGGATGTAGCACTTAGTTCCATGATCTAGTTGACCTGATGGTGATTGTTTATAGGTGAGACTCGATCTTGGAGGTCTTTTCTAACTTCAATGATTCTGTGATTCTGTGAAAACACTGAGGGATGCTGCATGAGTAGCATGATCAAACTTCATAATGCAGTGCCTTCAGCCTGATCTCAAACAACCTGTAACAGATAATAAGCAGTTAGATGCTGCAGAGTGTTGAAATAGCAGGTGTTGTACTTATACACAATGGAATTTATAGAACTGTGTATTTTAGTCTCTCTGGTAAGGTGTGAAGAAAGAGACGGCATTTCCCATTTCACTGAGATCCCTGGGGTAACAAAGTTAGCCTTGCTAATGTGAGATAACAGATGTAGGTGTATGCCCCTTTTATTCCTGAAAGATTTAATAGCTTATATGAAAATTTCTTCTGTATCTCTATTTTAGACTTTTGTCATGGTTTGAAAAAGCTTTCCTCCTGGAGCTGGAAGATGGCTGGCTCCAGGGGTGACATTTTTGGTGTTAAGCCAATCAGAGCTTGGTGCGCCCCCATGGAAATGAGATATTCACAAAACCGGAAAGAAAGCTGTTGTCATAGCTGGAATTAGAGAGAAGCCATGAGGTAAAAGAGAGGGAGGGTCGGGGGCTTTTTCCCCCACTCCTGCCCTGGCCGGGGGGCGAGGCATGGCTCAGCAGCCGGCCCTAACCCCTTGATGAGACCAGTGGTTGAGGGGAAACCCTGAAAATCAGGGAGGCCCCTGGACTGTCAGCTTTTTTCCCCCCCTCCCAGTGAGGGCGTTAGCAGAGGCAACACGGAGCAGCTGAGCTGCGGCTGGAGCCGAGACTGGCTTCTGGCCAAAAGACTGTGAAGCAAAGATCAGAAGAATTCCAGAGAGCAAGAGGAGCTGCCTGGCGAGCAGCAAGCACAGCACAGAGCCAGACCCTGATTTTGCAGCAGCTGAAGAAGAGCCTGCATCTGAGAGAAGCCATCTGGAAACATTCTGGGGTAAGAACTAAGCCAAAAATCCCCAGAACTTTTGACCCGGGGAAGGAGGGGTGGACACCCCCGGAGAAGTCACCTGAGAGCTTGATCCCCAGGGATAGGGACCTCCATGGAGCGGTGAAAAAGACTTTAAGCTTTAACTCCCTGTACTCTGTGGATAAAGACCATTGGTGAAGCAAGCTGTCCCCTTGCAGCCCATGGGTGAACCCTTGGTTGGAATCGAGTGGCCGAGTGGGGGGTTGAAAGAAACCCCCTGTATTCTGATGGAGAAAGAGAGAGATTTTTCAGCTATGACGAATCAGAACTGCTGCTTTAAAGATAAGAGAAGATACACTTCCAAGTGCCGCAAAAATTTATTTGGAAGAGCTGTGACCTGAAAGTGAAAAGTCGTCTTCTTCTTCCTCCTGGACTTCATAAGGGGAGGGAGGGGTGGTCTGTGTAAATACATAGATTCGCCACCATAGGAAAATTAATTAAGATTGTTGTATATATATATTGCTTTGTAGTTTTTTTATTCTGTTAGCAATAAATTTTGATACAATTCCCCATGCTGAGTGTGTCTGCTGTTGTGAAACTTCTCTCAACCTTGGAGCAAATTTGTGGGGGGTTTGAAATTGGCTTTTTAGGGGCTCAAACCACATCAACTTTACATGTGTTACTAATGATTTTATGTAAATTGTGACTTTTCTGCTATAATATCAAATAACTCAGTTAAACGGAGATGATTCAGCATATCCAGGACCTGTCTAGAACACTACTTTAATATGTTTAATGTTATTGAGATGACTTCTAACACTTTGTGGTGGTTTGAAAAACCTTTTCTCTGGGGCAGTAATGGTTTGCCCCACTGATAATACTAGACCAATCAAAGGTTCATATGCGCCCTACGGAAATTACATACCCACAGCAACAGAAGAGAAGGTGGTGAGGTAGTTTTTTTGTTAGTAGGTTGGTAGCCATGATCTGAACCACAAGGAAGCAGGGGGCTAGTGAGCCCCCTCTGGGGGCCAAGAGCCCCCAGCCCCAACTGAGGCTACGAGAGACCATGTGTAGTGTCAAAGCTGGACCGGGTCCTGTAATCAGGAGGTGGGAGAATTTCCTTACTGTCAGCAGCAGCAGAAAACATTGAAAGTGGCAGCGGAGCAGTCCTGAACAGAAACAGCGATGGCTGAAAGTCAAAAAGATAGCCAATAACAACAAGATAACATGAAGCCGGCTGAAGGACGCAGAGATGTTCCTGCAGGAGGGAGAGCTGGCAACGAAACAGAGGAAAACTCAACAGAGCTGTTTTGGGGTAAGACTGTATTAATTTCCCAAAACTCAGAGACCTGTTGAAGGGGAGGGGTGGACTTCCAAACCTTTAGGGAGTCCCAAAATGCAGCAGCAGTTAGAGTAAGACAGAGGAGCCAAGAAGCCCGGACTCTCCTGAGAGCTGAGCCAGGATGGAACACGGGGGAGGTGGCCGTGCCCTCTGCTGCTGCTGCTACTGCTTCTATCATGCTGGGAAGCTGAGACAGAGCAAAAGAGCTTTGGTAAGACTGAACTGAAAGCTGCCTTCAATGTTCTACCCCAAGAGGAGTGAAGATCTACAAGGAAATCCCCCGAAGGCTCGGGCTCGGGGTTGGAATTTCCACAAAGTAAGAACCAAAATCCTGACTGCCATACTTAAATCTGCTGCCTTAGGAAAATGAAGGACACTAACCAGTGCCACAAAAAACTGAAACGAAGGAACTGTGGCCTGTGCAGTGACAGAAAGACTTTTCTCTTTCCTTCTTGGACTTTTATTGAAGGAAAAGAGGAATTTAATTCAATGTAAATATATATATAGAGATAGGTGTGAGTAAATAAACCTTTGTAAATATTTTTCCCTTCCCCCAATAACGAATGGTTGTGTTTTGTCTGAAAACTCTCCACATGAAGTGAAAAAGATATCAAGTCCATACCATCACTAAACCCTCTCACAGGGGCAGACTGTGGGAGGGGGGCTTGAACTTAAAAATTGGATCCTTGGGAGTTTCAAACCACCACACACTTCTTTAAAGTCTATGTTTCTATCTTTTCTGGCACCCTTGATTTTCCCCGTCTTTTCATTAATTTTTTCATGCTTCAAAAATGGACTTGCTAGCCTGTTGATTGCAGGCCTTATTTTTCTTGCTCAGTGTTGGATGCCTGAAGCACTGTAACATTTGTGTATCCATTAGATCAAGAGTATTAAATATTTCCTATGAATACTGATTGGAAATATGCTGTGACAAGTGCTCTCTTGACTTTTAAAATGTCTGTGCTACTGTTCTTGAATATTCGTTGTGATAAATATACCAGTCACTTGCTGTTTCCTTCAGCTTTTTGCTTTTGATTAACTTGTATATTTTGATACATTCAAGGTAAATGTTTTGTATTGATACCATTGCCATGATTGTTTATTTCCAAAGTATATGGAAAAATGTATTGTTGGTGAATTTACAAAACTAAAAAGCAAGGTGAGGCCACTGGATAACATTACTGCAATGCAGCATCATTTTAGATACAAATATTTTGAGTTGTTAATGAATAAGGATATAAAAATTGCAAAGGCAAAATTTACATGGCAGGCATTATGAAGAGTGGAACTGACTTTTCATTTACCATGGTATATATGTGGAAGTGTAACGGTGGATATTTGGGATAGGGGAGATCCTTCAGGCCTCGTTTTAGTCCATAACCTGGAAGGAGTATGCTCTCCTACCCTGCCCCCCACCACATGGCCCTGAGACCCCAAGACGGAGCACTCACCAGACCACCAGGGGAGAGAGGACGAAAGAGAGGGTTTAATTGTGGGAGGGGGCTTATATAGCCCTTGGGGACCAATCACAGGTGACGGGTCACAATCAAGGTAAGGGGTTTACAGCCAATAAGGGAGGGGTTAACAAGGGACCAATGGGAACACCTTGGGACATCTTCCCAGGACACTCTGGCCCGAGAGATAAGGGATTTACAGTGGAGGTATAGGGGAAAATGCAGTGGCTCTGTAAAGAGCCCTCTTAACATGAGTTTAGACAACATTAAAAACTTCTGCTTCATCAGTCCATCTTTGGCAGGACTCTTTCCAAACATCCATTGCTACAGAAGTGACTTGTCATCTTCAAAAAAGGTGGCTATTTTTAAATATAATGGTGTGGGAGAAGCAGGGGACCTTGCGGGTGGGGAGGGGGCAGAAGTCGTGTTGGTTTCCAGGCAGCTAACATTCAAAGAAGGGACAAAGTCAAAACAATAAACATTAATTTGGGGGAGAAGAAGTGTATTATTGCCTATAGACTTCAGAAATTTGGCGGTAACAGTTTAGCTTTCTTGTGAGATGGTTTTAAGTAAGTCTATGTGAAGTATCTTGCTTTTTGTAAAAGCCAGTGAAGAGGAGAACGGCATCTATTTGGACTCATTTCTCCTGAGTGAGAGGAAATAATCTTTGAGCCACTCTTTGCTGAGAAAATGGAGGAAGCACTGAGCTGTGTGAAATCACAAAGTGCCGCGACTTTGAAAAGAAACACTATTGATCCAGAAAATACAGCTAAAGTTGTGTAGGTAACTATTAAAACACATTCCTTCCTGCTACCTTGTCCTATACTATTTCCAAGTTGTTTTCACACTTGTGAAGTGAGCTTTTGCTGCCACTGTCTAGCTGCAGAAGAAATACCTGTGTTAGAAAACACCTTGCAAAAGAATGATAAGTTTTGATATTGGAAAAAAGAAAAAAGAGATTTGTTGCCTATTTCCTGACCAACATGGCAAGAAAAATATTTTTATGGATTTTCATGGTCACGACAATTGAGACAAAACAGTATTTTGAAACAGACATTATTATATAATACAAAATTAGTTGAAAATGAGAAGGAACTACCCAATTGCATTGTGTAGTTATGTCTTAATTCTTGTCAAATTTTTATAACAACCTGTCCTTTATAACTTTAAAGACATTCAGGCATGGAGGTGAGTAATGGTTTTCTAAATGACTGATGGTGACAAATTATCCCATGGCAGCCCCAAGTAACTGTTGAAAAACTGGATACTGGTAATTTTGATCATTTTTAATGCTGAGAACTTAGCATCTTACGTGGAAAATAATTGTATGGATCTTTTGCAATCAGGTGCCTAGCATCTGAATTTCTCGTCTTTGGTGAAACAAATGTTACCTTTTCTTAAATTATTCCTTCAAGGAGAGTCTTAATCGGAATAAAATACATTCATGATCCTTTGCCCTACTGAACCAGACAGTAAGTTATTTGTGATTTCCCTCTCTCTCTCTCTCTTTTTTTTCTCTCTTCCTGCTCAGGATGACTTGACTAGTCTTATCCTTCTTCTCTGGCATATTTTTTCTCCTGCTTATTTATGACTTGTGTTTTTCTATGCCAAGATAAATTAAAAAAAAAAGAAAAAAAAAAGAAGAAAAAGAAAAAAAAGAGGGAGAGAAAGAGAGAGTTGGAGGAAGTACAACCATAGAGAATCCGATTTGCTAGCTTATTTCCAACCTTGAAAATAGTGAAAAGACCTATAACTGGTCTAATGCAGGAACCCAGCCTAAGCTGCCACAGAGCCCTCATGGTGAACAGTTAGAAGCAGCTGTGTGTTTTCTGGCCTTCATTCCAGACTTGCTCCTTTGAGTCCTCCTGGACTCATATATCTTTCTCTACAAGTTCACCTAAAAGTCTTGTAAATACCTCTGTGCGTGGGAACTGATCTTTTATTAACAGAAACAGAAATGTACTCCAAGGATTGACAGTAAATAACCAAAACGAAGGCAGGAGAGTGTCTGCCTATATTGAGGACTTTTTGGTTGGAATAACGTTTACAAAGAACAGTAATCCGTTCCTCCATTCCTCCTTAGTCCCAAAACAGGTATGCATTTAGGGTTATTCTCTTACATGGGATTTAATACAAATTCTCAATACATTTCTTGAAGAAAACCTGTAAGAACTCGAATAAATGCTCAGCTGTCTCTTACAGCAGGTACACTCTGGATGAGATGACATACGTGGAAGAACAGTCCATGGCTCTGTTATTGTTGGTTTTCTGTTGTGTAGTATGGCAGAATCCACTAAGAAAATTAAAGCTCCCCGTGCAGCCCTATGTGCCATCAAAGTTAGGCTTCTAGTGAGCTCTTTTGTCTGTAGGCTGAGATGTTTGAAGACTACAAATGTAGACCTTTGGATCCACCTGAAGACACTCTTGCTATGTTGCTCATCATCATGTTTTCTGTACTGACCAACCAGTCTGCTGCTGAATGAAGGGATTGTAAAACTGGTTCTTATATTCCTTCAGGCAAAGTCAGCTGGGCAAGATTAAACACCTGATGAAGGTGGTTTGAATTATCTTAACTGGCCTGAATTTTGTGAGTGCCCCATAACCCTTCCACTCCTGTCCCTTCCACTGACAAAGCCATTGAGAGACTGTGTAGATGGATGGTAAAAACCAGCTGAGGGACAGGAAATACCTTCAGTTATGACAGATATTGTTGATTTATTAGGAAGTATTTAACAATTATTTAGATCAGTAGTATTTCCAAAATGTGCTGTGCTCACATCCAGAGGCTGTAGTGTGTAACTTATGCTAGTAAGTGCCATTCGTAGTTCTGCTTCAAGGTTCATTTTATATTGTACAAAAATAATAAATAGACCCCAGAAGCTGAGACAACAGATAATAATAGTAGGCAGTCCTTAATTCTTTCCACATTGCCTTGCACAAATTCCACTGTGTGTTCATGCTTATCAACTCTCCATCAGATTGTGGTTTTGATTTTTTAAAATTATTTTTTATTTTCATGATACTCTATTGATCCTGTTCTGATTATTAAACTATATAACTAGGATAGTCACACTTTCAATGAGTTTTTCCTTTGAATCCAGTCATGCTCATGTCTCTCTGAAACAAGAGCACCCCGTTTCATACAACTCTTACTGTGTTAGGTTTTTGACACACCAAACTTGTTTGGGAGATTGTCCTACTGCTCCTGATTGTATAATCATAGAATGGTTTGGGCTGGGAGGGACCCTCAAAGGTCATCTAGAGCAGTACTCCTGAAATAAGCAGGGACATCTTCATCTAGATCAAGTTGCTCAGAGCCCCTTCCAACCTGATCTTGAATGACTCTCAAGCTTGAATTCCCTGACTCAGTGTTGGGACATTGAGTATCTCTCCAGGCAATCTGTTCCACTGTTTCACTTTTCTCATCATAAAAAAATTCTTCCTTATATCTAGACTGAATCTACCCTCTTTTAGTTTAAATCCATTATCCCTTGTCCTGTCATAACAGGCCCCATTAAAAAGTCTGCCCCCATCTTTTTTATGGGCCCCCTTTATGTACTGGAAGGCTGGAATATGGTCCCCCTGGAGTCTTCTCTCCTCCAGGCTGAGCAACCCCAGATCTCTCAGCCCTACCTCATAGAGGTGTTCCAGCCCCCTGATGATTTTTGTGGCCTCCTCTGGACTTGCTCCAGCAGGTCAACGTCCTTCCTGTGCTAGGGACCCCAGAACTGAACACAATACTCCAGGTGGGACCTCACCGGAACAGAGTAGAGGAGCAGAACCCCCTCCCTTGATCTTCTGGCCATGCTCCTTTGAATGCAGCCCAAGAAACAGTTGGCTTTCTGGGCTGGGAGAGCATGTTGCCAGCTCATGTCCAGTTTTTCCAACACCAGTACCCCAAGTCCTTTTCTGCAGGGCTGCTCTTGACCTGTTTATCCTCCAGCCGGTATCGATACTGGAGGTTGCTCTGACTCAGGTGCAGTACCTTTTGCCAGGCCTCCTTGAACCTCATGAGATTCACAGGGGCCTCCTCCATGTCCCTTTGGATGGCTTCCTGGCCTTCTGATGTGTCAACAGCACCACTCAGCTGGTTTCATCTGCAAATTCACGGAGGGTGTACTCAATCCCACTGTCTATTGTCATTGATGAAGATTATTAAACAATAGTTGTCCCGGTATGGACCCCTGACTTGATCTCTATCCAGACATTGACACGATCCCCCCCAACATCCTTCTCTCTAAATTGAAGAGAGATGGATTTGATGGATGGACTATTCAGTGGATGAGGAATTGGCTGGATGGTCACATCCAGAGGGTAGCGGGAACCAGCTCAAAGGCTTTACAGAAATCCAGATAAATGACATCCTTAGTTCTTCTCTTGTCCACTGATGTAGTCACCCCATCATAGAAGGCCTCAGAATTTGCCCTTGGTTAAGCTGTGCTGGCTGTCTTGAATCACCTCCCTGTTCTCCACCAGCCTTAGCATAGCTTCTAGGAAAATCTATTCCGTGATCTTCCCAGGCACGGAGGTGAGGGACGGGTCAGTAGTTCCCAAGGTCCTCCTTTCTACTCTTTTTAAAACTGGATATAATGTTTCCATTTTTCCAGTCACCTAGGTCTTAACCTGACTGCCATGACTTTTCAAATATCTTGGAGAGAGGTTTGGCGACTACATCAGCCAATTCCATCAAGACTCTGGGATGCAAGGGTGGCTATTAGTGTTCAGAAGTGTCTTTCAAACTCAGTTAAGCAGCTTGTATGGAGTTGTCCATGACTGTTTCATCTTTGCTTTAGAAATGTGATGGAAGCTTGGGGAATAAGAGGGTGAGTAGGGGAAATATATTTTTAAAAAGACTTTTAATACATAAAATGTACCCCTCGGTGTAGTGTCTCTCACTGGACTGTTTGGTGTATATGTTTTGTTTGTGAATGCTCTACCTTACTAGCAAGGATTTTCTGGGACATTCTGACAATGCTAACAACTGTAACAATTTTGCAAGGTTTTCGAGACATATTTGCAAGTAACAAGCATTTAATGCTGCCTAAATTACTAGTTAACCACATTTCCTCCTTTCTGAAGTGACAAGTAAAAAAAGATAGTGCTTGAGGGGACTAATTTCTGACAATCACTACCAGCATGAGTCAATCTCTTATCACCAGATAAGAGTTGCAGTTATGCAACTCCGTGTATCCATAGCTGAATGAAGGAGCAACTAGAACTCTATTTCCCTGGGCCTCAAGGCAGATGTCAACTTTTCTGATGCACTTGGTAGTCTTCTGGAAATGCTCTATCATGCTCTATCTAAGAGCCAGTTACTTGGTACAGTACTAGCACTATTTAAAACAAAATGTTTTTCTTCTGAATTTTTTTAAATGGCACCATTAGAACTTGAAAAAAGTTAACTAAGTTAACAGAGCTCATTTTGGGGGAAGGAGGGAAACCACTTTTCTCCTCCACTCTTCTCTTCTTTAAGGAAAGAAATTTAGAAAGCTCTGGCTGTCATTTTCTGTGCTTTTAGTGCAGAGTGGGGGTGGCAGTAAACACAGCTCTTTTGCAGGATAGAAAGGAATGGCCTTGCGATCTGAAGTTGGTAAGCGAAATGACAAAGCATTATAATAGCGCCTGCAGCTGTTATCTTGTCATGAGGAGAAAAAATTCCTGTTATGAACTCAGTATTTTGTGTTCAGACAGGAACAGACTGCTTCTGTATGTCTGCAGGAAGCAGGAAGAAGGCATTACACTTCTAGTTAAGGTAGTAACCTTCAGGTTTTCTTGGCTTAAGCCAAAACAGTCTCTCTGCAGGTCTGATTTAGTGTGTTTAACCAAGGCTGACATTACTTGGAAAGTGCTTTTTGCAAACAACTTAAATCTGAGTTTATAAACACTATTTTTTTTTAAGTGACAATTAATGGAGTAGTTGGACTGTGGTAAGGAAAAAAAAAAGTAAAGAAAAATGAAAGGTAAATAGCCGCTATCTGAAGTGATTTGAATATCCCAGACCAAAGTTTGGATTTACTTGTATGCCACCTCAGTCTGAGTAGATCATGATGCAGTTTAATTTTACCAGATTGTCAGGAATCACATTTTATTGAGTATATTCTAAGGTGGGAGTGACTGAAGAAGCAGCAGCAAGTAGGTAGTATTTAATATCTGAGGAGAAAGGCAGCTGGCAACAAGACCTGCTTCTTTCTCTATGTGGTTTTCTAGTCACAGAGAGGAGAACTGACTAACACCAGGGTCCCTCTATCTTAGCACGTCTCTAAGCCTTCAGCATCATGGAAACACTTTACGCATAATGATTCCTCTCTAGTCCCTGAAAATCTCATTAAGGGAGCAGCTGAAGCTATGGTGGTGATTACATTATTTTGATTTTAACAGCTGGTTGTAACCTATTTACATGCTACATTTGATACATCTCTGATAGTATCAAAGGATATCTCCCATTTCTTTAACCTGAAACCAATGACTAAATTTGGTATGAATTCACAGACAATATTGATCCTACTAAAATTCTTGATATTCACTGGAATTCTCCAGTCAAAGATTTCTCTTCATCATGGTCACAAATCTTAATGTCAGAGCCTTTTTGATTGGAAGTCTTGCTATAAATGGATTTGTTTGTTCTTTTTAGTTCTTTTTTGGCTCTCACCGTGTTACTCAGATTTGAAAACATTCAAATTCAGGAGCCTTAGACAACAGTGGAAAGTGTTTTCTACTTTGCACTGACATTTCCTTCAGAGTTCAACCAAATCTTCAAAATGTTCCTGGATCTCTGACAAGCTGGTATAAATTTCTACTTTTCATTTTTAGCTGCAAAACTATGACATACATTGGTCTTGGGTTTTGTTATGGTGTAGGTATTGTTTCACTGCTCCTCAACTAGTAGATTCAAGAAAGGGTTAAAAATAGATATGTTAAAGGGCAGACTCTCTCATCTTCTATAGTTATCTCCATGAAGTGTGTGTATAGTTGTCATTGTCTGACAAATAGTATTGTATTAGCTGGATGAATAGAAAGGGGATGTTAAAAATGCTTTCAGGTTCTGTCTATGTACCTTGCCTTACCAAGTAATTTTTATTACACTTGTTCCATATTAGAGCTATTGAACTACTTATGGTAGGAACTCTTTGCTTAATTTATTCAAAATCTGCTAAAGCTTATAAATGAACAATTCATTTCCTGAATGAATTTTAGATTTTTCAATGGAGTCTCCAGCATCAGATGTATTTTTTGCTCACTTGTTACAGTGGCTAGTGGAGCAATCAGCAACAAAACATTCTTACTTGAGACTTTCAACATTTCAACTTGGCAGAACAGGACAAAAAACCTTTACTGTGGTGGTGATTCAGTTCAGAATATGCACATTTGACAGAAAAGATGGCTCATACCACGTGAACTGCAAATATGCTTGTAATCCCACAGATGTTTTCCAACGTATTTACTTTAACTTCATGTAGCAGCAGTGAAAGTGTGTAGTTTGTTGTCTTCTCTATCTGTGCTTTTAGAATCTACTGAACCTTTAGCAATAGAACAAAAGATTACAGATTTCAGTGTTTACATTTACTTGGAAACTTTAACACACTCCAGAAATTATCTTCACAGGATGTGTGTCCCTTTGCATATAAACCTTCATCTCTGTTAGGTGGAAATTGGAATTTAGTATGAACTTCAACTGCTCTATATTTCTTGGTTGTCTATTTTCAAGTTATCTTTTCCTTTTGGCCACCCACGAGCCTCTGGTGAGTTTTCTCTGGCAGTTTCCTGCTGCTCCAAGGCACGCCAGGTTGTTATGTAGCAGACAGATAATGGGAGAGCGTGGGTGTAGAGCAGCAAATGTGTTAATCAGCTGTGTGGCCCTTGTTATGTCAGAACTGCCCCTGAACACACATCCTGCAATGTCCTAAATCAAAAGGAATGCAGAATACTTGGTGCAAGGACAAGGACGAAGGGAACACCTGGAAACACTGTAGTGAGCAACGTACTTTGCTAAAACAGATTTCAACAAAAACCACCAAAACCAAAACACCACCAAACAAACAAACAAACAAAAAAATCAAAAAACCAAACCAAAACAAACCATGTCTAAGTAGAATCTCTTGTGACATGCAGACTCTCCTTCCAGGCCTTTCCCTTGCACCAGACAGCTAAATGTTCAGAAAGAAAATGTGGCTTGTATTAACATATTGTGGTTTTTTAAGTGTGAAAGAAGAATTGTTATCAGATAATCAACCAATTCTCATATGAGAGATGTAATGAATTTGTTGTAACCTGTATAATATTGAGGATGTGTGGTGAAAATTCTATTCTTATAAAGGTTTGTACTAGAGGATAGAAGCATGTATGGGAGTGCTCAAAGTCCAGGACAAAGCATCAGAAATGTATTGGTTGTGTTTCATAACTGAAGTGGCTATGTTCTTTTTTGCTCCCCATAAAGACGTGTTTTTTCAATTCACCACAACTATGTGTCTAATTTTCTAAATTTTTTCCTGTTGTATAGAAATAAAAAGAGTAATTATGGAAATTTCAGAGGAATTTCTAGTCAGCACAATGGCTCAGAAAAAAAAAGATGCAATTTACTATTGCATAGAAAGGTATCAGTTACTTTAAGGTGACATAATTCAATAGCCACAGGAAATCATTGCCATCTTGGAACTACTTGCAGGCCACTTTGAAATGAGTTGATAGCTTTACATTTCTGCTTTGCAGGTCTGGGTACTGAAAGCAGCAGTCTTGCAACTGTGATTTTTTTAGCTATTTAATGAAAGACTAAGGGCTGTCGCTCCGTGTGCAAAAATACACTTTTCCTTTTCACTGGTTTTGAATATAGGGCAATACTGCAGTGAATCTGACCCTTTAATGGCATGTTTTGCATGGACTCTGAACAGGACTCTTGACAGGTTGAACACCTCCTGGGTATAATTGGCATTCTGAGAACAAGAAAGCTAATCAATCTTGTACTGTGGTTTCTGGTACAAGAGTTTCTGGATAGACCTCAAACCACCACAAAGGTATAAAAATAAACAATGACACTGGATGCTCTGGAAAAGCACAGGGTACATTTTTTGCCAAAGAAGGGTGGTGTTTATCTGCTCGAAAACACAAGGCCTTCTTTCCTTCAGATGAAATAAATACGAATGGAGCTGCTGGTAGCTCCATCCACCCTCTGCTTAAAACTGTGGAGCCTTTCCCTCACTTAAAAGGCTTTTAAAACATCTTAGGCTTATTTGCAGTCAAATTTAGCAGCATGTATCATTGATGCGGACAGTGTGGTGAATGTTGCAGAAAGCTAACAGCTGAATTGTGGCTGTTCTGCAAATGTCACACCATAGATAAATCAGAACAGCTAAGTACCTACATAATAAAAAACCCTCAAACAAAACAAACAAACAAACAACTCGCACAAAACCCCCTACATCTCTTTTTCAAAACACAAAGCAAACAATAGGACTACATAATGCAGGTCGCCAGGAACAAAGCTTCAGTGGTAGAAACTGCAGTTCGTTGGTGCAGCATAGTCATATATACTGTGTGGAGAGTGGCAAATTGTGCTGACCTAGTACTTCATAGCAAATATTTATTCTTAACCTTATAATGAAAGATAAACCCATTTCACCACAGCACCCTCCAGGATAGTATTTTTCTTGATTAAAACCAAGAAACTCCTCCCATACTTGAAAGTTTTTTGTAATTGAGGTTAAAGGTGATTGCTCCTACTTACCTGTGTCTTTGGCAACACTGGACCAACAGTATTTGCCTACTGTATAAGTGATTCTACAGATTTAGCCTTGAATATATTTTTGGACTGTGAGTGCAAGATTCCTTTTAGCCTATCCATCTAGGGCACTGGAGTATGTCTGGGGTCCTTTGTACATTCTGATTTATATGTAATTTATTTATCTATTCTGTTGCTGTTTCAGTCCTAAGTGTTTCAAGGCATAAAAGCATGAAATTTCTTTTGAGAAAATAATGGTGAAATGAAAGTTCAAACCTTTTATTATAGTGGAAGATAAACAGGGAGTTTTGGCTGCCACCTTTAAAATTGTGGTAGATGTTGTTTATGTTGTTAGGTACTCTGCTTCATCTCCACTTGCACTCTTTTCTGAGACAGTTTTAGACTAGGTGGTGTTAAAGGTATTTTAGTTATAACTGCTCCCTTTCACGCTTACGCTGCTCTGCTCTCTTCTGCTGCATGGTCAGACAGATTAGACTGCTGGATTTTGTGCTGAAATGGAAGAGAAGCACTAAATATCTTGACCAGAACTTGGTCTTGGTGATTAAATGTGAGATGATGTGAATCACCATCCAAAGAACAGTGTATACAGGGTGTTCAGCCTCCCAAAGGACAGCTTACTCACTCCTATGTCCTGCTCATCAGAGGGCTGGATCAAGAGCCAAGGCTGTGTGAACAATCTGTGAGTTACGGCTGACGCTTGGACTGTAACAAGGAGGCTCTAACTAAGCGTGCAAACTCAGCCTGTTCCTGTGTGCCTCTGCTCAGCTGGCAGCCTGCTTGGCAGGCTTTTGGCACATGAATTGCAGTGAGTTTTTGAAAAAATAAAAGGGATACTGCATCGAATGAAGGGTTAAATGATGATTGCATGTGAACTAGAAAGTGTCTTCAGCTGTAGGCAGCGGAGTAGGAAGTGAGTAAACAGAAGCACTGGAATATGCAATGCTTGGGAATTATGGGATTGTACCCAGATCATTATTTCAACAAAACTCAATTGCATCTTCACTCAACTAACATACTTAGCTGCCTCTTCACCAAAAGGGGATAATTTGGAGCTTATATAACAGAAAAGTACAAACTTTAACTTCTATCTTCACTTGTGGAGGCTAAAAGAGCATATTCAATATATGCATGATTATGATGCAAGAGTTAAAAAGTGTTGTAAAAATCAGTGTAGGAGCAGAGAGCTAGTCTGTACTGTGAAAATAACCCTTTACCAGGAGCAAGAAAACTATTACCACTTAGTTCTGAGGACTGCGCAACAAGGGTGCCTGGGCTTAGCTGAGCAGTAAGGATGGAGTCACCTGGAAGTGACATGGTTTGGTGGACTTTTTGATTGGGGTTGTTTCCCCCATCCTTCTGTCCTCCTCCTTTAAAGACAGATTAAAGGACTGGGATGAGGCAATCCTGGTTGTGTATATAGACTAGGGAATGAGAGGCTCACACCACAATATAAGAAAGATATACAGCTATTAGAGTCTCCAAAGAAGGGCAACAAATATGGTGAAGGGCCTTGAGGGAAAGCCATGTGAGAAGCGGCTGAGGTCACTTGGTCTGTTCAGCCTGGAGAAGAGGAGACTGAGGGGAGACTTCATTGCAGTCTACAACTTCCTCATGTGGGTAAGTAGACCAGCAAATACTGACCTCTTTGTTCTCATGACCAGTGACAAGACTCGAGAAAATGGCATGAAGCTGAGTCAGGGCAGGTTTAGGCGGGATATCAGGAAGAAGTTTTCACTCAGAGGGTGGTTGAGCACTGGAACAGGCTCCCCAGGGATGTAGTCAGAAGCACCAAACCTGTCTGAGATCAAGAAGCATTTGAACAATATTCTGATAATCCATGGTGTGATTCTTGAGGTGTCCTTCACAGGGCCAGGAGTTGGACTTAATTATCTTGATGGATGTTTTCCAACTCAGGATATTTTATGACTCTAAGAATATGCTTTTTAATTTTTAGAAAGAAACTGACATTCTGAATATGTGCATGCACTGGCTTACTGCACAAGAACATGCAGTTCTCTTCTCTGTGGTGACCAGTGACAGGACCCAAGGGAATGGCTTAAAGTTGTGTCAGGGGAGGTTTAGGTTGGACATTAGAAAAAGATTCTTCACCTAGAGGGTGATTGGGCACTGGAACAGGCTCCCCAGGAAAGTGGTCACAGCACCAAGCCTGACAGAGTTCAAGAAGCATTTGAATGATACTCCCAGGAACACGGTGTGACTCTTGGGGATGGTCCTGTGCAGGGCCAGGAGCT
This sequence comes from Neopelma chrysocephalum, assembly GCF_003984885.1. Classification (NCBI taxonomy): domain Eukaryota; kingdom Metazoa; phylum Chordata; class Aves; order Passeriformes; family Pipridae; genus Neopelma; species Neopelma chrysocephalum. The sequence goes on from NW_020925744.1 coordinate 6,733,631, forward strand.
GGACTTGATGATCTTAATGGGTGCCTTGCAATTCAGCATACTGCATGATTCTGTGATTCTGTGATCCTGATAGGTCCCTTTCAACTCAGTATGTTCAGTGACTGTGATGCACAGACCCACCAGACTCAGTGCAAGCTGGCAAATCCATTATTAATGATCCAGCCTATGTTTTTATACCCCTCAATTACATAAGTGGTTACATAACCATAGAACACATGCTACTCCCCACCGGTCATTTTCGAGCCCATCCAGTGCGCATGCACAGTCAAGCACTCTTTTCAGGGGGCTGCTGCAGAGACTACATTTCCCATCCTTCCTTGCAACAATCTTCCTGTAAGGAGTTAACCTTTTCCCACATATCCCCCCTTTTTATTATAATAACAAGTTACAGAACAGTATAACTCTGAAAACTTTCTTAACATAAAACAACCATATCTCAACTAACTATACAAATCAGGGCCTCAACCTAAAGGGCCTTTATTAGAAATAACTACGCTATATGCTAAGTAACTTCACTAACCCTGTAACTTTCATTAATTAAGTGGGTTTTAACAGGTGGGTCATGTAGGACTTTTATCTGAGGGTATGTATGTAACTGGATGAAAAGCATCAACTTTATTTTAAGGGGAAATGTGTTGGGGTATGGCGAGTATGCTTAACTGTCCTCCGGGGACATTGGTGTGGTTGAGATAGTATTGCTGTATAATTGTACTTTTATTTGAGGCATTATTGACATAAAGTGCTCTTGAATTCACACACACACACACACACAAACACCTTTCCACTCAAGCAGGTGGCCACCACACTCACACTTCATGCACACATGTTTAAAATCTTTATTCTGTTTTTGCATTTCAGCCATAAGTATAAATTAGCAGCAGTCATTGACTGTGTGCTCCTTCTGCTTCAGTTTCATTATTTGTCATTTCGGGTGATTGTTCCTGTTCTGAAGAAGAATCAATATAAAGCCTGACACACCTAGAGGGGATCCATCTTAATTGGGTACCCATGGATATGCATGCATATCCTCTCCCCCAGGTCACAATGTCCACTGGTCCTGACCACTGTACTAATATTAAGTCTTTTATCATGACCAGTGGTTTGGGAGAGGATAGCACCCTGGACTCATGTTGACGCTTGTATCCACTGTAACCTGTGTCGTCGCATTTTAAAAAGTTCAAGACATATAATGCTTTCCACAGGTGTTCCTGTGGACTATGGATGGATTCCCTCTTTTTTTGTTTTTGTAACATTTAATGCGTGGTGCGCTCTCTTGACAATAGCTTGTCCTGTGGGTGAGTGTGGGATGCCTGTAATTTCAGATACACCCCAATCTTTAAGAAATGTTTTACCTTTCAACGAGCAGTAAGCAGGACCATTATCTGTTTTTTTATAGTTTCTGGGACTTCCAAAACTGCAATACAGTAAGCCAATGTCTAATTATAGCTTATTAATATAATATAATAAGTCCAATCTAGCTACAAAAACTCAACTATGTCCGATCTAGCTGCAAAACCTCAACTATGTGCAGATACAGGGGATCACAAAGGATTCTATGAAGCCCTGAAAACACCATATGGGCCTACATACCAAGTCCAAAGCCTACTACTCAGTGCAGATGGTCAAACGCTTCTGATAGATAAAACCTCCATTCTGAATCAATGGTCTGAACATTTTCAGACTCTTTTCAGTACCCACCGTGTAGTCCAAGACTCAGCAATTCAGTCCATCACACAACAACCGGTGAAATATGAATTGGATACTGCCCCCACTTTAGGAAACCCTGAAGGCCATACAGCAGGTGAAAATCGGCAAGGCAGCTGAGGTTGATAGAATTCCACCTGAAGTCTGGAAACATGGGGGCCTTGCACTCCATGCTAAATTTCACGACTTTGTGGTGCACTGTTGGGAACAAGACGAACTACCTTCAGACCTTCGTGATGCAGTCATCATCACCTTGTATAAGAAGAAAGGAATTAAATCAGACTGCTCAAATTACCGTGGTATTACTCTGCTCTCCATTGCTGGCAAAATCCTGGCAAGAATACTCCTGAACAGACTAATACCCGCTATAGCAGAAGGAATTCTACCTGAACGTCAGTGTGGCTTCAGGGCCAACAGGAGCACCACAGACATGATATTTCTCCTCAGACAACTGCAAGAGAAGTGTAGGGAACAGAACAAAGGTCTCTATGTAACCTTTGTCAACCTCACCAAGGCTTTCGATACTGTGAGCAGAAAAGGTCTTTGGCAGATTTTGGAATGTTTAGGTTGTCCCCCCAAGTTCCTTCAAATGATCATCTGACATCATGAGGATCAGCACGGCCAAGTCAGGTATGGCAACACACTTTCTGAGCCCTTTCTAGTAAAGAATGGTGTGAAACAAGGCTGCGTTCTCGCTCCTACCCCATTCACAATCTTTTTCAGCATGATGCTCCAAAGGGCCACTGCAGACCTCGATGATCAGGACAGTATCTACATTCAATACCGTACTGATGGAAGCCTGTTCAACCTAAGGCGATTGAAGGGCCACACCAAGACCTTAAGCCATCTTGTCCGGGAGCTGCTTTATGCTGATGACGCTGCCCTTGTCACCCACACAGAAGCAGCCCTGCAGTTTTTAACATCCTGCTTTGCAGATGCTGCTGAGCTCTTTGGGCTGGAAGTCAGTTTAAAGAAAACAGAAGTTCTCCATCAACCTGCACCTCAGGAAGTCGTCCATCATCCCCGTATCACCATCGGCCAATCAGATCTCAAATCAGTCCAACAGTTTAATTACCTAGGCAGCCTCATCTCCTCGGATGGTGAGATTGACGGGGAGATAGACAACAGGTTAGCGAAGGCATATAGTGCTTTTGGAAAACTCCATAAAAGAGTATGGCATAATAAACACCTGAAGAAAAGTACCAAGATCAGTGTTTAAAGAGTGATAGTGCTGTCTACTCTTTTATATGGCTCCGAATCATGGGTCATCTACCGCCACCACCTGCGACTCCTAGAACGCTTCCATCAACGCTGCCTCTGTACAATCCTAAACATCCACTGGTCAGATTATGTGACCAACACATCTGTTCTTGAACAGGCAGCAATCACAAGTATTGAGGCCATGTTGCTGAGAACGCAGCTGTGCTGGGCAGGGCACATTTCCAGGATGAAGGACCACTGCCTCCCTAAGATCCTGCTTTATGGTGCACTTGCCACTGGCTGCCACAAGAGAGGAGCCCCGAAGAAAAGATACAAGGACTCCCTGAAACAACATCTCAGCCTTGGCCATATTGACCACCATAACCGGTCTACTCTGGCCTCCAATTGGGAGGTCTGGAGACACACCATCTGTAACGCTGCTGATGCTTTTGAGAAAGCACGCAGGATCACCCTTGAGGAGAAAAGGCAATGCAGAAAGAATCGAGCCTTGCAGAATATACCATCTATACCATCTAAGGAGTCTTTCTGCTGTGCCTTTTGCAACCGGACATGCCTTTCTCGTATTGGCCTTTTTAGCCACCAACATGCTTGCAAGAAACGTGGGTAGAGCCCTTCCCAAATCTTCATTCGCGAAGCCTAGCCATAATGATGAATATAATAAGTAAATAAACCATGCAGACCCAGCTAGCTTGGGGGTTCAGCAACCAAATACCTTTATTCAAATGAGACAACAGCTTATATATGTAGGTTCAGATAGTAGCACGTCACACCATGTGACCTTAACAACCAATCACACCAAGATACTTCACTGCACATGTGACAGAGTACTCGGGAAACTACATCTCCCAGGGTGCTATTTGGCACCCTTCCTGAAACCCGACTCCTACATCTAATGACGTGTCTTGCCCTCTCCCCTGTATGTGCAGTAGCACTAATACACTTAGAGTGGGTGTCTACGGTGACATGTACATAATTTAGTTGACCGAACTCAGCTGTATAAGTGATATCAGTCTGCCATATCTCATCAGATATTATGCCCTGGGGATTAACCTCTTCCTTAGATGTCATTGGGGCAAATTGTTGGCAATCAGGACATGACATGATGATGTCTCCGGCCTGGTTCATGGTGAGTTGGAATTGTCTCTTTAAAAAGAATACATTTTGATGGAAAAAGAGGTGAGAGAGTTTGGCCTGCTTGAAAATTTTGGGAACAGCAGCTATCATAGCAGCAGCATGTGCTCTTTGGTTGCCTTCCGCTATGGGTGCTTGAAGCTCTGTGTGAGAAAGGACATGCAATACGTAAAAGTTGGGCTTTCTATAGTTGATAAGGAACCATAGAGTACGTAATTCTGCAGATAAGAATGGATTAGAGACATCTTGAAGGAAAGAGGCTTTGAGACATTAGACTAATCCTGCAGCATAGCACGAATTGGTAACAATGTTCAAGGGCTCATTACAGAATAATTCAAATGTGAATAGCAGCGAGTTCTAGCACTTGTACAGAGCCTTTGTTGATGGTCTGTACTTGACTGTTCCAGTGTCCTGTGACAGGATCTATCCATGTCACTGCAGCCTTTTCTGGTCGTCCGGATGCATCAGCAAAGACAGTTATGCCTGCTACCGGTTGTGACTGGCAGCAGTGCGTGGCCGTTAAAGGTAAATTCCCAATTTCTGCCCATAGTCGGTGTTTAGGAAAATGAATAGACAGGTCACCCATATAATCTGCCAGCGCAGTCTGGAATCCAGGATCCTCCACAAGAAGCCAGTCCAAGCTGTCTTTTGTCACTGGGATTTAGATTACTTCCAGGTCTTGTCCATCCATCTCCTGCAGTTGTTCCTGACCTCTAATAACAAGCTTGGCAAACATGTCATTAATAGTCCAGACAGTTTTAGGGGGAGAATGGGGCAGAAACAGCCATTTGAGAATTCTCAGGGGATCAGACTCAGTCTGGCCCCATTGAAAAAGAACTGCAAAGGGTTGAAATTTGGTAGAGACGAGAGCCAGGCGAGTATGTAGGTCAAGACGTCGTCACGTGCCCTGTCTATTTTCAATGGCCTGCTAGCATACCTTTAAAGCCTGCTTTGTTTCTGTTGTTAAAGATCGAGTAGAAGTTAAAGCAGGATCACCTTTTAGGAGTTCAAACAGGAGGTGCAGTTCCTCCATGGTGATGCTCAGAATTGGCCGAAGCCAGTTAATGGCTCGAAGCAACCACTACAAGAAATTTAATGTCATAGTGTCTGTTACCTTAACAGTCAAAGGCTGAGGCATGATCTCTTGCTGCGTAATCTTTCATCCAAGGTAGATCCACGGTTGAGTGAGCTGAATCTTCTCTGGAGTGATCTGTAGCCCTGCTTCTTGAACAGCATCGGTTAGAGCAGCCATTATCAACTGTAACTCTGTCTCTTGGGCGACAGCCACTAATATATTGTCCATATAGTGATATATGACAGCAGAGGGGTGAAGTTTCCGAATGGGTTGTATTGCGTTAGCCACCACTGTTTGGCAAATGATGGGACTGTTGCGCATAGCTTGTGATAATAAAACCCAGTGATACCTCTGCATGGCCTCCGAGTGATTTAAAGTAGGAATGGAGAAGGTGAAGTGGTGGGCATCATCAGGATGCAGAAAGATAGTGAAGAAACAGTCCTTCGGGTCAATCACTAATAAGGTCCACTCAGCAGGAAGCATGGTAGGCGAAGGAAGCCCTGGCTGCAACAAACCCATCAGTTCGATGACTGCAATAATTGCCCTTAGATCATGCAACATATGCCACTTGCCACTCTTTTTAGGAATACAGAACACGGGAATATTCCACAGACTACAAGTTGGTATTATGTGTCCAGCACTCAGCTGTTCCTGCACGAGGCTTTGTAGGTGTACTAGCCGTTCCCTTTTTAGGGGCCATTGATTGACCCCAATGGGGTCGTCTGTTTTCCATTGTAGCTTTACAGTTCTGTGGAACGGCTGACCAATGACCCCTATGGAAAAGCCTGAGCATTTTTTGTTGTAAACTGCATAACTATGCTGAATTGTCCTAAGGTATCCTGCTCTCATAATGTAAATGGTATGGGAGCTATAAAGGGAGCAATCCAGGCAGTCTGTCCCTCTGGCCCCAATACTGTGTGCAGATACGCACTTTGCCTGGGCCTCTGCATGCCATCTACTCCCAGAATGGTCGAGGCAGGGAACACTGTGGGCCAGTCGGAAGGCCATCCCGTGTCTTTAATTATGTACACATCTGCACCTGTGTCCACTAGGCCTTTAAATCTGCGCCCATCAATATGACATATCATCATAGGCTGAGGTTGTCTTGGCCCAAAAGATCTGGGGCTTGCCTGTGCTTCCGAACGCCCCAGTGCCTCTCTTGCCCTTGCCCAGGGGGGAAGCACCATTAAAAGGAATTAACTGAGTGAGCTGCTGCCCTTTAGGAATGTGAAAGGTGGCACTGGCATCCAAGTCGTGATCTGACTCTTGCTATGAGAATCAGAATCAACGAACCTCCAGGTAGGACAAATAAACCCATCTTTGTGGTAGATGAACGGCCAATTAAGAGGGCATGGACCCCTGTCCCCAGGGGCCCTCATACCCCAGTGACCACTGCAGTGGATGTTAAAGTCACTGGTTGACTGGAGGCCAGGTCTTGACCTGGGCTGCCGGTGGTGGTTGTGAATAAGTCGCTGGCCAATTGCTTTGAGACATTCTTCTCTAATTGTCACGGGCGCTGTTATAGGTTAGAAATCTGAGAAGGGGAATTTTTTCCTTCCCCCTGCCCCCTACTGTAGGAGAGATGGAGTTTGAATGGAAGGGGGGAAGAGAGTCAATTAGCCTTACAAAAGAACTGGCTGACCAGGCTGCATTCCTAGCTAATGGCCCATCAGAGGCTGGGGGGAGAGGGGAGGAGTTTTGAGAGGGGATGCTGGCTCTGCTGGGGGGGAGAGAGGCGGATGGCTGAGTTCTCTTTCTGGGACAAAGACGGAGGTCTGCGTGTGGGCATTTGGAGAGAAGGCCTGGAAGTCTGTCTTTCTGGCTTCTCGTCCTGGTCAGCCCTGACTGCTGGCCTCAACTTGCCTGTGAGTTGTCTTTTGTCTCCAGCCCGGACCTGCTGCGTTTTCATCGGAGAGTCTCTGTGCTCGCTGGGAGAAAAGGAGGAGCTTTTGGGGCGCCGTCATCTGAGAACAACAGTGAGTCCTGTTGGGGGTGAACTGCTTTCCTTTCCCCTTCCTTCCACTGGGGGAAGGGCCCCCCATCTTCTTTTCGGCTTCTCCCGTGACCTGAGACCACACTCCCCAGACCCCTCTCCCCGCGTGGTGACTTCCAGTGATCCAACAGTGCCCCCTGCAGGCCATGGCAGAGTACTGCAGGCTCTGCACCTCCAGTGGTCCAACAGCGCCCCCCTGCAGGCCACGATTAGGACTGCGCTAAAAGAGAAGTATTCAGACCTTTTTCTTTTGTTTGAAGGGGACTTTTGGGTACAGGACTATTGTCTAGTTTTTTTTGTGTTCTGTCACTGTTCTTGCCAACATACATATATCTTTTAATAAAGGGTAGTTATTTCTTCTGTTTTTTCCACACTTCCTCAGTTAAAGCCCTTAATTTTGAGTTTACAATTGCTGAGAGAGAGAAGTTTGGTCTATCTCGTGACTCATCCTCTTTAGCAAACGTTCCAGTCTCTTCAAACTGAGACAGGCACGTGGCTTCACGCCCCACCTCCAGTTTCCCTTCAGTGCGAGCTCTGCTCTATAGCTGACCTGGGATCTGCATTTGCCAGCCCAATGCTTCCCTCTACCATATCTGGAGCAAGTTTTCAGAGGGGTTCTTTTAGGACAGCTCCTTATAAATTGGTCAGGTGCTCCGCATTGGAAACAGTGGTTCCTCCCTTTTGCCTCTTCAGGTACTTCCAATTGGGCAGCTAAAGCTGTGGCTAGTGAAGCTGTATGGTGGTCAATAGATTCCACATTTTGGCAAGCCTGTACAATATCAGCAACTGTGCAATGCTCTTGCTTAGGAATAGATTGCAAGGCCCGTCGGCAATCATTATTCGCATTCTCGTAAGCGAGCTGTCTAAAAAACAACTCCTTTGCACCCCCATTCTTGATCTGTCTTCCTAAGGAAGGCTGAAACTGATCTAGAAACTGGGTATAAGGTTCAGTGGATCCTTGCAGAACCTTAGCAAAAGACAGACTGTATCTCTCTCATTGCTCGGGAGTTTCTGTACCGCTCTTAACACAAACTTTGCAATAACTTCATAGATTTCATGGGGATAATCTACTTGGGATCCGGGCATTGCATACATTCCTTCCCCTGCTAGATGGGCATAAGTCACCCCACTTGTGAATTGCTCTGGTCACCAGCATAAGCTGTGCAGCTTTCCTGAAAATCTGTAAGCCAGACACTGTATGGTGTAGTTGTCAACACAATTTTTAACAGTGCCTTCCAGTCATGACGTGTGAACACATACGTGCTATTTAATGTCTCTAAGAAGGAAAACATATGGGGAGATGAAACACCACTCTCTTTAACTATCTGCCTCAGTTCCTTAATAACCTCATATGATAGTCTTTGGAACTGAGGGGGTTGTAGAAGGCGATAAATGACAGGGCATGCATTTACCACCTTCCAATTGCCCACATGTAATGCTTCTTCCTGGTACCTTTCCTACATGCCCATAGAAGCACCACTGTACGACCACCTATCCTCATTAGGAGGGGACATGACTGCTTCCCTCCCTGTGTCCTCCATAAACTCACTGCCTACCGGATCATCATACTCTTCATATGCCTCCTCAGGCAGGGACACATGAGAACATGTTGGCAGGAGTGGAAGAGAAGCCTCCACTTCCACCCCCCAGCAGGAGCAACATGGCTGACCCCTGGTCTCCAAGCAGCCGCCACAAACTGGCAGTTCTGCAATGGCCGTGTGGCAGGGGTGAACTCGTGGCTCCTTTGCAGCCTCACGACAGGAGTATAATAGCTGCCTGTCTGTAACAGCTGTGCAGTATGAGTGAGATAATGGTTCCTCAAAAACTGCATGCTGGTGAAAAAGTGGCGCTGAGCAAGGTGGCATGCTGTTCCCCTCCTGTTGGCGGTGGGAAGGTGGCTCTGGGTTGGGCGGCGTGCTATCTCCTTCCCATTCTCCCTTCTCTCTCAGTCCCGAGGGCCCTCCTGCACCCCTACATTTGCATCCCATCTCTGGGGAAACCCTAGGGGAAGCAGGGGTAGCAGGAGGAACAGGAGGAACGGGAACCACCACGGCAGGACCTAGTCTCCTTCACACCGTTTTCAAAGCATCCATTATTTCCCCCCATGTGACTAGGTTCCTAAATGCCTCTAAGTCTCCGAAAATAGGTTTCTCATAAAGTCTCTTGCCGATTCTTAGCCAAGCAGTCATTTGAAGGGTTCCAGCCAGCGGAAATCCCGGTACAGTTATGGCAAGCCATTTTAAAAGTGCCACCAGCTTGGCTTCCATAATTTGTTTTTCCTGTCTTTTTAACAACTGGTGTAAGGCTTCAGCATTCTGTTTCATGTCTCGAGAATTACGTCCTCCCATCCCTGGTTGATCACCTCCAGATTGCTGAATGCCAAATTTTCCTCTTTTTTCCCATATCTTTATAATCCTGATTCCTGTAGTCCTATAATTCTGGAGGTGATGGGTGCATGCAATGTCCTCGAGGAGCTCCTACTTTCCTTTGAGTTCAGCCAGGGGCTGTCACCGGTCAGATGTCCCAGTGGCTCTCTGCCCTGGTTCCTGATGTCTCTCCTAAAGTCCCTGTTCCAGGGACACCATTAGTGACAGTGATGCACAGACCCATCAGATTAAGTGCAAACTGGCAAATCCTTTATTAACGGTCAAGCCCATGTTTTTATACCCCTCAATTACATAAGTGATTACATAACCATAGAACATGTGCTACTCCTCACCAGTCATTCTCGAGCTCATCCAGTCGGCATGCGCAGTCGAGCACTCCCTTCAGGGGGCTGCTACAGAGACTACATTTCCCATCCTTCCTTGCAACAATCTTCCTGTAAAGAGTTAACCTTTTCCCCACATGTTCGAAGATTCTCTGATTCTATGACATCTCATTATCTTGTAGATGTTACAAACAGTCAATTCAGCTTACATGAATCAGGGTAAGACAGGATAGATAAATTTCAATGTATTGTCCTTGAAGGCAGACCTTCACTTGCTATAATTGAGTGTTTGCACTATTTTTTTGAAAGGCTCTGCAGTTGCATGTGACTGGAAGGTGAATAAAAATAAAACCACTGTGTCTTAAGGTTGAACACTGTTCATTTCTCTGTCTGAATTTGTTGGGCTGTAATTAATGTGTAGGGAACCTCCATTGTACTGAGTGCTTATCTGCCTTATCTAACTAGCTCACAGCGTTATGGTGTAGTCACTGGTCTGGAAGACAATCTGTTGGCTGCTGCTCCTGTCCCATGGCACAGGTAAATATACCTATATTTCCACTCAAAATAGAAATTTTCTTGGAGTACTCCAAAGAAAGAAGCCATGGTGTTTTCACATAACGTATCCTGCTGTCCTGGTTAGAACGGCTGGGACCAATTCATCACTTGATGGGTGTAACCCAAAACTGTGTATTCTATAGCCTTCCATGCCATTTCCCAAAAACTGTTGTCAGTAGAGGCCTGCATGGTGGGAAGATGTTCCTGTCCTCATACCCTTTTATGGAATTCCCCACTCTGATACCCTTTTATGGAATTCCCCTCTCTGAGGGAGGGACTGAGCACTCCCACCTGAACTGGAGAATATATAAACTGGGAGTTTCGGAACCTTGGCACCACTCGTGGGATCCAGAGGAAGACTGCAGACCACTGCTCTCAACCAGACTGCAGACCACTGCTCTCAACCAGACTGAGACCACCACCCTCAACTGGACTGCAATCACCACTTTCTGACCAGACTGCAGCAGCTCTCCCACCAGCAGGTTTTTCCCCTCTCCCTTCACTTTGGGCTCGGGGGGGGGCCAAGGAACACCACTTTTGTTCATACCCCAGGGTGCTGGGTTATACATTTGGGTTTTGTGGGTTGAAACCACTTGTCTGTCTGTATAATTGTACTTATTGTATTATTTTAATAAATTGTTATTCTGAGTTATAATCTCTCTTTTGAGTTGAGTTCATTTCCCTGCTGGTTAACTTTTAAACCAGCACACCCGCTACACTGCTTTCTGTGTTATTAGAGTTGCTAAGACCAGCTCCTTATCTTTCTTGCTTAAATAAATGGATTCAGTTCTCCAAAACTGGTCATAGTCTTGCAAAGAAGACGTTCAGCTACTTATATTCAATTTATTTTAAGCGTTATTTATGTTAAATATTGAGGGAATAGTGTTCAATATACTTGTGGAACATTCACTGTTGTGATTGGTGATTTCCCTTGCAAAATTTAATTTCACAAAACTACAAAAGGCTTTTTTGCTTATGTCTATCAAATTTTGATGCATATGTATTTCTAATCCATAAATCAGTATTGTGAGTTTGGATGTTTGTAACTGGAATTTAGGGTCCAGATAAGCCATAAGAAAAATTATGTGTACTCTGGCTATTCCTGCTGATTAGAGGTATTGGGTAGTGACAAATGTCCGAGATATGGTATGTAATTTAGATGATCATGCTAATGGTAGTGGAACTTGCTGTTGTGGAAACCAATTTCCTTCTTTCCATTCTCTTTCTAATATCGTCTTTGTGAATCAATTCACTAATTCCACTGAAAATCAACTTGAATTTATGTATAATGAATTCATGTAGGAGCATTCACAGTTATGCACACAAAATAGTATTTTGCCAGTGGTTGTCTCCAAGAATTGTGCAAAGTTCTCAGATTTTTATTTATTTTTTTTAGGTGAGTTAAATGGATTTAGTTGAGTTAAATGGATTTAGCACATTGTTGAATGCAATTTGACAGTGCCAGATTTAGGATGTGAATCACTACCAAATTTGTTGAGGTCCTTGAGTTACTTAGTAATGAATATGGTAGGATTATGAACCAAAACTTTTGAGGTATTTGATCTCTAAGTTCATAAGATAAACTATTGAATAAAGAATTAACATGCCAGCAATAGTGGGAAAAAGTGACTCAGTTTTTCACTAAGGTCCCTAATTTTTGCATTTGGTTATTTTCTGTCGTTTTGTTTTGTTTCAGATTTTTTTTGTTGGTAAATAGTGCATTTCCCATGAAAGTAAGATCATGTCCTCTAATATATTATGTTACAGTTGTATATTTTCCTTTCTTCTCACATCTATGGTATTTTAAGCAAAAGGTGGGTAGGTGCTTTTGCCTTTGGGGCAGGTACTCAGCACAAAGTTCATGTACAAATTTAGTAATATGAATAAGTTGCTGGCATTTTCAGCTTTGCATGTTACCACACATGGAAGCATTTTTTATGTATGATTTTTCATTTTTATTTCCACTCTTAATGATATTTGCCTTGAAGGTATATGTATCTGCTGCTGTTCATACTAATTCTTTGTAGATGAAGGCTGCAGAAAGAACATTATTGGCACCTCTGCATTTCTTTATATTTTAAATAGTGAAGTCACTCATTATGAGTAAATATTGCTTTTACCAGACTATGTAAATGAGAATGTTGAAAACCATCTTTCATTTTTAGTCTATCAGCAGATAAAATGTTAGATTGTTAAATTAGCGCTATCACGTCTATAGCATATCATATTAACATTTAAAAGAAAATTACTTATTATCTAAATTAAATGAGAAAACAAAGTTAAAGTATTATCAGAACATGTTTTCTAGATAACTGTCCAATTTATATTGAGTTTATTAAATGTTTTCTGCTTCTCCGTGGTTATTGAATGTAAGTAATTTAGGCTTTCTTCAAGTATACCTGACATGGAAAAGAAAAGTAACTTCAAAAAGTCCAAGTAGTTCCATTTCCACAAGCGGGGTCTACCAAACTCTTATGCAAGGGCTACTTTGAAAACATTGGAGGTTTTTACAATGTTGTTCAGGTAAACTGTCCTGTACATTCAGTTTTTTAGTAAGGTTCAAATTTAGGTTTAAAAGAAAATATTCCTCTTAGAAGTTTTCTTCATCCATTTATCAAGTGGAAGAAGTGCTGCAGCATTTTTGAGATCTAATAGCATTGCCAGACCTGTTTTTGTGCCTGATGCATAGAAAAGCTCAAACAATAAATAGCTCAATAAATTATCTATGATATTCTTGTATTAATACTGAGTTATACTAAAGAAATCTGAATCTCCTCTGGACATTTGGTTCAAAATTCTGAAAATACCTTATGCCTGTTTTTCAGAATTAACTACTACCCTAGACGACAGTTTCTTTATCAATAGAGTCTCACAGACCCTTACAGACCAAGCTAGGCAATTCATGGAACTTCAAAAAGTACTTATTCCAGCAAAACCCATTGAAATAAATGGAATACTGATGCCTTGAAATTTTCAAAACTCTCACTAGGTAACTTTTGCAACTAGCAATTCTTTGAATATCTTTGATCTTAAAGTTTCAGTCCTTTTAGCCTGATCTGTCCTAACAAGAATCAAGGTCTGATGAGGTCTTATAATGGACAGATAAATTAGAAATTCAGGGTAACATTTTTTTTTATTAGAGGGGAACTTATTTAAGAGATTGTGGTGGTTTGAAAAACCTTTTCTCTGAGGCAGTAATGGTTTGCCCCACTGATAATACTAGACCAATCAAAGGTTCATATGCGCCCTACGGAAATTACATACCCACAGCAACAGAAGAGAAGGTGGTGAGGTAGTTTTTTTGTTAGTAGGTTGGTAGCCATGATCTGAACCACAAGGAAGCAGGGGGCTAGTGAGCCCCCTCTGGGGGCCAAGAGCCCCCAGCCCCAACTGAGGCTACGAGAGACCCGGTGTAGTGTCAAAGCTGGACCGGGTCCTGTAATCAGGAGGTGGGAGAATTTCCTTACTGTCAGCAGCAGCAGAAAACATTGAAAGTGGCAGCGGAGCAGTCCTGAACAGAAACAGCGATGGCTGAAAGTCAAAAAGATAGCCAATAACAACAAGATAACATGAAGCCGGCTGAAGGACGCAGAGATGTTCCTGCAGGAGGGAGAGCTGGCAACGAAACAGAGGAAAACTCAACAGAGCTGTTTTGGGGTAAGACTGTATTAATTTCCCAAAACTCAGAGACCTGTTGAAGAGGAGGGGTGGACTTCCAAACCTTTAGGGAGTCCCAAAATGCAGCAGCAGTTAGAGTGAGACAGAGGAGCCGAGAAACCCGGACTCTCCTGAGAGCTGAGCCAGGATGGAACACGGGGGAGGTGGCCGTGCCCTCTGCTGCTGCTGCTACTGCTTCTATCATGCTGGGAAGCTGAGACAGAGCAAAAGAGCTTTGGTAAGACTGAACTGAAAGCTGCCTTCAATGTTCTACCCCAAGAGGAGTGAAGATCTACAAGGAAATCCCCCGAAGGCTCGGGCTCGGGGTTGGAATTTCCACAAAGTAAGAACCAAAATCCTGACTGCCATACTTAAATCTGCTGCCTTAGGAAAATGAAGGACACTAACCAGTGCCACAAAAAACTGAAACGAAGGAACTGTGGCCTGTGCAGTGACAGAAAGACTTTTCTCTTTCCTTCTTGGACTTTTATTGAAGGAAAAGAGGAATTTAATTCAATGTAAATATATATATAGAGATAGGTGTGAGTAAATAAACCTTTGTAAATATTTTTCCCTTCCCCCAATAACGAATGGTTGTGTTTTGTCTGAAAACTCTCCACATGAAGTGAAAAAGATATCAAGTCCATACCATCACTAAACCCTCTTACAGGGGCAGACTGTGGGAGGGGGGCTTGAACTTAAAAATTGGATCCTTGGGAGTTTCAAACCACCACAGAGATGTAATAACATTAGATAGTATTAAGATTATGGTAAAAAAAGCCATCAGAGAATGCCTTGTCTTTTGCAAATGTTTATTATACTACTGTTTAAAAACACTTTCTAAAATGACTGCGTTCTTTAAGGTCGCTGCAGCCTCTTCCAAGTGTGGGGTCATGATTCATAGCATCTTGAATAATGATGTGTGAAAAAAAACTTTGTTTATATAAATGAAAGTAGGTGATAAAACATAGTTCATATTTCTGGACAATGAATACCTGGAATGTGCTTGGTTTTTAAAATTGTCAGAAGAAATAACCCTTCATCTTTATTTTTCCTAGAAAACCAACTGCACACCGGCCAAAAGTGAATGGTTTTTGATACTCATTTTATGGGGCAGAGAATAGATGGGGGATAGAGCAAAATTTCAGTGCATTCCATTTTATTGGAAACCCGACAAAAATCTTTGTCCAACAATACTCAAAGTTTTAAGGGACTGGTGCCACTGCAGGGACGTTAGTTAGTCCGTTAGTTCCTGTCTGTAAGTATAACCAGCTGGGTAGCCAAAAACCACATCTCCTCCTTAATATGTCTGAAGACCAGGTTACAAATCCAGTCTTCCTAAACAGCTGGACAAGGTTAAGATGTTAACTTGAATTTCGCAGTAGTAAAAAAGCAAGTTGAGGGCTCATCTGCAACATCCCAGCTCAGCCAGCTTTTTCCTATGCAGAAGTTTGCTATCCCATCAGCTGCATAAGGAGACCAGGCTGCAAGCCATTGCACTGCAAAGATATGGAATAAGGCAGCCCTCTACAAAAAACGTGGGGTGAGAAAGGCATCTTTAGTAATTTCAGTGATCTGGTTTGAAATGGGGTTGTGATGACTTTGGTCATCTTCTGAAAGCTCTCCTATCCCTGCCTCTCCAGCTATGTGTCACTGGGGTTTGTCTCATCACAACTATACCAACACAACAAAGTGTCTGCCACCCCCACCCTCACATTGTATGCACTGGAAGAGCTAATGGCTATATCAGTACCTCACATTGCCCAGTTATATCCCTCAGATAGATATGTGAAACATAATGATGCAGATACCCTCTGTACTGATTTTAAATTACAAGAATAAGCTATATTTATTAATGTAGGAAATGGAGAATTTGTAATGCAAGGTGTATTGTCCATTAATTCCTAGTCCTTGGGAAGAATATTATAGAACACCTTAAAAACAAAATAGTTCATTAGATGGAAATAATGGTGATGCATGTTTTTGCTCTTCCCCAGTGTAAAGAATGTAAGGTTTTTCCATTCATTCTTTTGGTATAACTGCTATATGGTAAAATGAAAGGTTTTGAAAAGTTAAATGAGATGTTACACATACTGACAAAAGAAAATAAGTTGGGTTAGATATTGCTAATGAAAGAGAATAATTGTTTCTGCTGATAGCCAGTTTGTATTTGTTACCTTTTGGTAATTGTTTTGCACTTAAGTAAAAAGAAATTAATACAAAGGAAGATTATTTAAAAGAGAAATGATATTTTATTTTCCTAGAATTCATGACTTGGAATGAAGACTGAATGCGTTTGTAGGTGAAGAACTTCTAGTCACATTCTGACAATGTTATCATTTCAATTATGTGTCATTTTTCTAATCAAATATGAACCAGATCATGTTAAGGTTAGAAAAGTGCTTGATGCAAGTTAGAAAATTTTAAAAATTCAAAATACTTGAAAAGCCTAAAGGAAAATGTAATACTTGAAATCAAATCATGTATTTGAACTCTCTGAAGTGGTGAACTGTCTTTTTGAATCATAATTTGTATGATGTGGGATTGGATAAATTTGAAAACAAAATTATTTGATCGTAGACATTTAGTCAGAAATAATTCAAGGAACTTCTTAAATTGGTTATAGTTTTGCCCAGCTATTCAACAAATGAAATATAAGGAAGTGGAGAGGGGAAGTAGGAAATACAACATTTATTTAATTATTTGTTTAACACCTTGTAGGTGTAAATCCCTGCAATATATTTCCTGTGTGCTTAAGTATGTCATCCTATTGTAACCTTTTCACCACAATTTCTGAAACTGTCTAGTTTAGTCATTCCAAACAAATGAGAAACCTTAAGTTTTCATTTAATTTAGGAAAATAAGCTCACCTGATGATAATAGTCCTATGAATGTCATTTAAGCAGAGAAATATATGTAAATAATTATTGTAAAATATGTTGTATTTTTATATGTTACTGAAAGACTAGTAGTTCCAGAAAGAGAAACTAAGGCAGCATGCATCATAGTAACTGAGACCATTTATAAACTTACCAAGATAACAAGTTTATGCTTGTGCTACACGTTTACAAACTGAAGTACAGAGAAAAATCTGACTTTCTGTTGCGCTCCCTCTAAACCACAGAAATGTGAGGGATCTAATTCAGTTTCCTAAAGTCCAGCCTTTACTCCTGCAACAAAGCAAGCTTCTTTCTAATTTTAGAGTTACAGTAGTGGCTAAGCCATGCTGAACTCATGGACAAAGTCTGAATGCATGTAATTGAGCATATAAGAAAAATCACCAACATGATCAGCATTTTGTAACTTCCTCACTTGTTAATCTTCCAAAGCAGCACAATTGCATTAGAAAGGCACAATTAAGATGAGTATTTCCTTTCACTGTGTTCCTTCCTATCTCAACTAACTCCCTAGCAGAGATGTTATTTGTTTGCATGACCTAAATCAGACCTTGCTCAATATCTATATAATGGGCTGAAAGAGCAAGATATACTCTAGTAAAGGAGATGAATCTGGGACCGTAAGTAAAAATGCTGATATCCTAGTGAGCTGCTTTGTTGGATTATTCCTGATGGAAAGATATTCTGTTTGAGGTGTCTCTCTATCTATTCTTTAAGTTGCACCTTTTCTCCTAGTTTCTGCCTTCTGTTGTCCTAGAATTTTACCTGATGCAAGCCATGTCCTTCTGTCTGGGCCCAGACAAGCTCTTCAGCTGTTAGGTGGTAGCCGGTTCCTCTAATGCTACTGTTTTACACATAAGAGTATGTGAAGTCAAGTTATTGTCTTGGCAGTATGTGTAGCTTTCCAGAGGAATGTTTCAGTTTGTTTCTGTTGGTTTCCTAGAACAAAGAGTTCTCGGAGATACAAGTTTTGCTCAGAGCTCTTAGAGAGTGGATTTCAAAATAATCATTAATTAACAAATCTCACTGCCTTTTAAAGCACATTTGCTGCACTAATGAGTCTACAGAATATAAGGTTATTTATTGTGAAGGTTGGTCTGGAGTGCATAGATTACTTGCATTTACTGATAAACAGTTGCAGCTCTACAATGACTAGAACCTTGTCCCTAAAGGCATGAACATTATATATTTGCAATATGTGTTGTATATAAACAGAATATTTTTAAAGGCTAGAAGGGACCACTAAGCTCGTATAATCTGACCCTCATAGCACAACTCTAGTAATCCACAGTAAGTCTTGGACTGGACCTCGTCATCCAGCCTGGAATAAAAACTTCAGCTAAAATGAATGAAATGTGTCCCTTAATAAATATCCCAATGGTTACTTAACCTTCTTGTGGTTATTTCTTGTAGGTTGAACCTATCTAATATTAGTTGGATCCTTCTAATTGTTAGATTCCTCAACACATCTCTCAACATGGATTCAGTAGCAACACCCTGATGTTAAGCGATTGTGATGAGAAGATGACGATAGGGTTAAAATATAAGTAAGAAACAAAGGAAGAAATAAGTAGTCAGCTGAGGCACATTGCATCGCATTGCTTTGCGCTTAAGTGGTCTGCTTAAATTTGAACACATTTTCTGGCCTTAAAAAAGTGATGACTTGTTGATGAGTACCTATTAAGATTCACAGAGTAATTTCTTTCCAGTTCTCCCTAATATGACAAGATTGCTTCAAGTACCAGTTAGGTCTCCCAACAGATATTATAGCAGAGGAATGCAAATTTGCTTTGGAATATTGAGTGTACGGTGAAATGATCTAGTTGATGCATAGCTAACCTGAATAAACCTTCTTTTCACCCTTTCTGGAGCTGAAGTTGATGCTCAAGATAGTGAATGCCCTCAGCTAGTGCTCTTGGAAATCATTGAGTAGGCACGTCTGTGCAAACTCATAATACAAGACAGTAGTGAAACTCCTCTGTTCCTGCTGGTCCAGTCTGAGGCCCTCTTGAACAGAAAGTACAAATTGTGCTAAATAAAATGTGTGGTTGTTTTTTTGATATGCACAAATGTTAATTAACATTTAGGTTGTGGTCTATTTTACCTTTCCAAGTGTCTGGTGAAATTTGCATTATTTACTCTGAAAAATATTAATTATTGTCAATTAGAATATGGTTTACTGACTCACAGTTAAGCATGATGCATTTGCCAGCTTGTGTAGCATACAAAAAATAAAGAACACATTTACTATTGTTCTGCAGCTTTCCTCCCAACATACAAGGTTCAGTAACTGTAAAAATATTTTCTTTAGACAAACAGGAAGAAATTTTTTATGGTGAGGGTGGGGAAACACTGTAAGAAGTTGCCCAAAGAGTTGGTGGATCCCCCATCCCTGGGGCTTATTTAAGATCAGGATGGATGGGGCTCTGAGCTACCTGGTTTAGTTGAAGATATCCCTGGCATGGCAGAGGGGTTGAACTAGATGACCTTTAAAGGTCTCTTCCAACCCAAATCATCTTATGATTCTAAGAAGTAGCTCATTGATATATATTAATAAATGATTGAAAGTTTTAAAAACTTCAATAAATGACACAGACTGATTTAGAAAATGGAGACTGAGCTTCAGCAAAGAGATACCATGAAGCCTCAACAATCATTTCCTTTCTTGTTTCATGTGTGGTTCATTTTTTTAAGTTTTCTTTTCACTTCTATCAGAGCTGGTGCTACTTCTGTGGTAACAAGTCCAGCCCGACACAAATGTGCTTTAATAGAAAACCGGCAAGATGTTCAGATATTCCCAATTCATAAATAAAAGTTAAATACTTCATATAGAATTTTTCTTTTGAAATTGAGCTGTCTGCAAAGAGTATGGGTAATCATGGATGAAGATATTTCAAATGGAAAGGCTTATTACTTTACTCCAGTGCACAATAACTTTCTTTTAGAATGCTGGCCTGGAAATAGGGCTCTAATTCCAAATGCTGCCTCTTAGCTAAATTATTTACTGGAAGGCTGTCTCTCCTCCACCTTACGGTGTTTCCTGTTGCTGTTTCAAGTATTTAAATTCTTTGAAGTAATATTTTTTTGGAAAGAATTTTACTCAAGTAGAAAAGGCATTAAGAGTAAAGCTATTTATTAAGCAAAAAATGAATGCCTTTGTCTTTGTAGACTATTTGACTAATTCCCCCTTTTGGGATGCCAGGTTTGGTTTAAAATGAGACATTTCTGTAAATGAAAGAAAGACAGCATGGACAAACAATATAGTGGAAACCTGCCAGTTTTTCTTGGTTGTAGATGCCGTCTCACTTTCCATAGTTGCCAGCTTTTTTTTTTTTTTGCCCCCCTGCAGTGTTTCCCTGAAAAGACATGATTCACTGTGTTAGTATCTGGGCATTTCATCATTCCATATACTTAAAATGTAACGTGGTATATGAATTCCTGTTGTGGTTTTGAGTAGTCATGACTCTGAGCCAAAACTACCATCTGTTCTGCAATATTAAACAATGCAATTGGCTTATTTACAAAGAAATTACATGCAGATTAACTGTATTATCAATGTTCACATTTATGATAAAGATCTGGGAGCAAACTTGAGATTGAAGATTGTGAAATCAGGCATTAGGGTGGCCAAAGGATTTCCTCTAATTATTTTTTAAAAAACTAATAAAACTGTAGCTGTGTATGCTTCCCATTTACAGGTGGTAGTTTAGAATGAAGACCAGCTAATGCTAACCACATTTTGTCTGGGAGATAAGTGTACTAAGGTTATGAGTTTATACAACTGTTTTTTATTTTTGAAAGTTATTTATATTTTTAATGCAGAATTTCTCAAATATTATTCTTTCTCAGATTTTAATGGCAGTAACACAAGCAGTGTCTTTCTAGTATCAAGAATACATGGTAATGCACAGTGGAGTTTTATTAATAATTAACCTGCTGATTTATGTTTTTTTGGGGGACCTTTGTGATTTCAGGAAGAATTTTTAATTTATTTGGATTATGTGAAAGATTTTTTTTAGCTGTGCGGTGAATATTCTCAATTTAATTATCCATTAATTTCTTCTAAGAAAAGAAGAGTAATAGGCACAACATTTCATAGCTGTGAGATGTAGCTCGTATAAAGGATGACTCTGTTATTTTAAATAGTTTTGTAACCATTTTAGGTGGTATCTAAGTGATTTAGCTATTTCTGGTTGGCTCCATATAAAGTACTTTAGTGTTGTGTGGCAAGTGGTAGTCATTTTAGGAACAGTCTTAAACTAAAAAATGTTACAGGCCTTTATTTGTCAATCTTTCAGGAGCAAGACTTAAATGGAAGGCAAAGAATGAACACCTACACTGCCGCTATTACATGTTCATTTCCAAAAATACTTTTAAAAATCTGTCAATGGCTTAAGAATTCACATTCTGTTTATGTTGAAGCTGTTCTTTACTTGACGCTTTGTCAATACACTGATGCTCTTCAGGAGTCATTTTTCTCAGCTGAAAACTCAATTGCCTTATAGATGATTTTGTAGTTGGCATTAAATGTCCCATGAAGCAGAGAAATGAAAATGAGAGCAAGCACATCATGCTTTAATAAATGCAATGACAGTTCATGCAGTGGTCTGAGGCTTCAAAAATAACCTGTGACTAATCAGTTTTTGACCATATTGTTGTTCTCCGAAATCCCCAGCGAGACTGTTCATGAGATACTCTGAAATATGTCTTGGTTTCCAAAGTGTGACAATTTGTGGTTTATTTCTATATGTACAGTTCTGTGCCCTGTTCTTTAACTGCTGAAAGTGGTTCTAAAAATGTCGGGAAGGGCTGTGAGAAGCAGTGCAGTGAACCCCTCTCTGTAGGCCTGTGCAGAAAATTGGCAACAAGGAAGGGGAAAAGACAGTTGGTTCTGTGATCCTTTCCTTTTCTCTTTATCTTTTGCCAAATATATTATGTTCTGGGGGAGAAAGGACATAAACAGAAGTATGCCAGGCTTGCAATGATAAAAATAATGTGCTTCATGATTATATTTTAAATAGTATTTTTCATTTTTAGTAAGCTGCTCTGCAATTACATGTCAAGTCAGAGTTTCTTAGTTTCACACAAATAGAATGAAACCCTTTTTTTCTTTAATAAATTATTTTCTTTCTTTTTTTTTCCTATGTGTTGTGATAGTATATTGAAGAAAAATGTGATAAAGTTCAGCTGAGCAGTGCATCTTCCAAAAATGATATGACCCCTAAACTGAGTGTTGCCCTTTTAAAAAGTAGAAGGATTTATTGCAGATATAAAGTCTTGCTGCTTAAAACCTTCCAATAAATAGCACTTGTCATGCTAGTGATGAGCCAGTCAATTTTTTGGTTTATTTGGTTGGTTCATTGTTTTTGTGTGTTTGGTTGCTTTTCCTTGGGAGGTTGTGTTTTTTGTATGGTTTGAGTCTTCTAGTTTGAGCCTGTCAAAGCTAAATTAAATCACAGAGTTGCTGAACGGTCCTCCTGCAGATAATTTGCAAACCTGGCTTGTCTGTGTTTTTACTGGAAGCTATACCAATGAAAGGAGAAGAAGCAATGCTAGCAGCAAGGAGAACAATTGCTGCTACGTTTGGGTCACAGGCACTGGTCTGGAAACTGCAGCCAAAAGCCACCTATTCTGGAGTACTGATCTGAGGAAGCCTCTGTCACTTTCTCTTTATCCTGACTTGACCCATGAAGCCTGTGCTGTTTCTTTCCACTTCTTGAGCTTCTATATCTTTCTGGATGCATGTATAGGTGAGAGATCTCACCATCAAACACAGTCCAACTTTTCTGCTGGTAGGAAACTTCCTGTATACTTAGCTTGCTGCACAAGCATGTTTTACTAACTACAGATAATGCAAACTTGCTCTGCAGCTATGTAATGAGGCAAAAGAAGATATGAAAATAGAAAGACTAAGGTTTTTGTGCTTAGCTGAAGGTCCATGATACCCATTTCTGAAAGCCATGAATTTTTAAGGAGTTGCTGACTTGTGTACAAAATCTAACTGCATTTCAGGTAATGTCTTTAGTCTCGTCCAAATACAAAATTAAAAAAGAATACAGAGCTTTTATTGTGTCAATAAATCCATCACTTTTAGATGATAGAGGTGTGAAACTGAGGTCCTGTTCACTTTCGATCATTCAAAATGCCATCGGTCTGCTGAAACAGAAGAAGGATAAAAAACTCACTGTTTGAACCAATACCTGGAACAAGCATTTATAACATACTCCATTATTTAAGGTTTTTGTGTTGTAAAATACCTTAAGGATTTTCTTGATTAAAAGGCAAGAATTATTTAATCTCATACAGTCTGGTTCTCAGAAGCAAGGAGACAAAAACTCTTGGGTTAGGTGCCTTGCATTTATCTCTATTCCTTAAAAGAAAAATGCTTGCTTTTCAGGCCTTTGGCTCGTGTGACACACGGTTGCTTTGTGTAGAAGTACTTGTAGAATGATCTAGACACAAGACATATTGCATTCCTGTACTATGAGAGGTTTTTTTCCTTGAGAAGTCCAATATAAGACAATTTTGTCTACAAAGTAATTTCTCAGGTTTGTAAAGTTTTCTTAATAAAACATTTCAAGTCTGGGCATTTGATAATTCCATATACTTAAAATCTAATATGGTAGATAGATTCCTGTTGTACTTTTGAGTAGTCATGGTTGAGCTGAAACTAATCCTTTATTAGTTAGGCTATTTGGACTTCTGCTATAACTCTTATAAATCTTATAAAGCTCTAAAAACCTTGAAGGTGATGTCTCAAAAACAAAGGGTTTAAAAGCATAAGGCAGAGTCAACTTTGAACTTGAGTCTATGGAATAAAATTCAAATAAACTATGAGCATTTTTATTATCCTATTGATTTCTGAATATAAATGGATTTTCAAAAGGAGAGGTATAAATTTTTTTGTGCCATTTTTTAGGTAGGTGTCAACGACATAACTAAATTACTGCATTTTTAAAAGAGTTGTGAGTTCTGACAAAAAATCAGCAGCCATGTGAGCTTATTTTTTCAAAAATAGCCTCTAAGATTGGATTCGTAACAAGGTCAATCTTTCTGCTCAATTTATCTTTCAGTTTGTGAGTGGTGTAAATTGTTACAGAAGTCCTGTTTTGAGTTATGAAGGCTGAAGTTCAAGAATAATGAAAAATTAGAAAATGCTTGGGCAAAATGACCTATCACGAAAGGACTCAAGGGACTCAATCCGACTAATTAAGAGGACTGACAGTTGGACAGGATTGAAGGGCCAAACATTAGAGCAAGACAAATTAAGACAGTTGAAGAACATAATTTTTTAAATTGAATTTGAGTGTAGTCAATCATAAAACTAGTTGTTAAGATTGCCATAGAGTCTTTATTGTGACAACATTTTAATCAACCTTGGATGTTTCAAGAATGAATCTTCTCATTCAAATGACAATTAAATCTGGGTAATCATTTAGTCTGGAGTATGCAGGTAATCAAGTTTGATCAAAGTGATTACTTCAAATTTTGTTTTGATGTAAACCATTTTGAATTACAAATAGAGAAAGGGAGAATATATTGGAATGTTATTAGAAGATTTCATGTGTATAAAATTTTTTTATAATCTTCAAAGGGTTTCCAATTAACTGCATAAGGCTGAAACTGAATCAATATCGAATTGTTTTATACAGCGCATTAAATCTTCTTTCAATAAAAGAACCTGTCATGCTTGTTAGAGATTTTATTTTCTGCAACTTTAAGTTTGTGCAGTATTTTCTACTCTTTGAGGTAAACAAAAAGCAGTTTGTTTCAGAAGTTCTTATTTGTTTGCTGACATTTAATAAGGCTGCAAGCAGTTCAACTAAAAACATACTGAGCCACACATGGGATCCCTATTATCTCTTCTCTTCTGTGAGACATTAGTGGTTCATGTCTTATATTAACAGTTTTTTTAAATAAAAATGGGATTTTGGCATTTATTACTCAAAAATAGAATTTCTTATATCACTTTATACTCAAATTTATCTGCAAAACAAACAGAGTGGGATGAAGACTTGATTTAACATGCCTCATGTTAGAAAGATTATTTTTTGCACTTTTTCAGTCCCAGTGCACTGTCTGGTTTGGGGTTTTAATTTGACTGTTTTCTTAGTAGGTTCACAAGGTGCTCAACATTTTATAGACCTGCACTACAATGTTGGTCTTCTAAGACACTAAGACATTTTTTAATGTGTGACATCTTACAGGTGTGTTTCACCCATTTCTTTCAGCATAACAGTTCTATTTCAAATCATTAATTTGTTCTCTTTTATTTTCTGGGTTTGATCTATCTGCTGTTACAGTTACAGTTCTAAGGAAATGTTTAACAACTCCATTACTAATTTCTGAATTTTTCGCTTATTTTTGTCACAGCCACTTGAAATGTACCAAGCTGAGAGATACAGATAGGCTTTCCCATTTGTTTTTCATAGACTCCATCAGATTAACATTTTTACAGTAAGTGAATATGTGTCTCTTTTGCTATTCTCAGGGTGGCACATAGCTAATTTATCTCTTCATTTTAATAATGAGAAAATTCTTGCAAAGAGAGAAGAACAAACATAGATGCAGTCTCACGAAGAATATTAAAAGTTTCTTCAAAGACAAATATCAAATCCTCAGTGCATTCTCCTCTTCACTCTTTGAGCAAGCAGACCTCTTTTTCTAGGAAGAAAAAAACATGATATATTCCAAAAGCCTTTCAGCTGAACTGAACAAATATAATGACTTGCCATTCCCAGTATTTTCTACCTCTCTTACTCCCTCTACTATATTACTTAGATGCTGTCGCACCAGTAATCATAGAGAGAACATTTTTACAGTGTGGTCTCTTTAGATTCAAATAGATTATGGTGTAGTATTTATTTTATCAGTCTAAATTGTATAGAAGAGAGTAGTGATTATTTTAATCTTTCAGTAACTGTAAAAAAATGTCCCTGCAACATTTATATTGCCACACACTTTTTCCTTTTAACCAGTATATTCAATTATTCTTCTTATTCTATTTCATGTTAGCTCCTAAGAAGAAATAAAAATAAATTACTTCACTTCTGCTCCAAGAAATAACTTTTTGATGATGATATAGGCTCACATGTTTATCCTTTCACTTTTTTTTTCTAGACAGATCTTGATAGAAATGGAAAATATACTATAATTATATCCAATACTCTGGTATATTAAAATAAAACCAGGATAATTTTGTTTTGTTTCTTCAATAGAGACAAAGCATTTGCAATTGAAATTTAGCTGTTATTTTTATAGTCTATATGTTTAAATGGATGGCATTTATGTTTTGTTCTTCTGTGCGTTGTAAAGCTGTATACATTGTAGGAAAACAAACACTTATAACTTGGAATGTAAAAAGGGACCTATTCTACTACACGTGCTTATTGTTCCTTTGAAGTGAAAAATATGTGAAAAGCATGAATATATCTGTAGTTTTCTACATGATGCAGCTTATTCAGTTTACAGGTGACTTAATTTATGCTAAAAAAATATATCAAAAACATTTTAATACAAGAACATTACTTTGCTGTAATGTTGTTCCTGAACTGGAAGTTGCTGGAGTCTCGGAGGTTATGCAAGGAGAACATCACCTATGATCTTACTGTGTTCTTCTGCTCTTCCATGGGCATCTGGTGTTTGTCACTGTGAAAAACAAATAGATGAGGTTATATGGACCTTTAATCTGATAATTTTGACCACTATATTGGTTTGTTTAGTTACAGCTATGATTTAAAAAAAAAAACCACAAAACCAAAGTGTGGATAAATAACCTTATGCAAAAGTTTTCATGCTAACTCTATTTATAATTGGAATTCATAGTTTCTTCCCTAATATCTTCCCTTACCATAAAATGAAGGATACAGTTAAATGTCAGACTCTGGATTTCAGTGAGGCAGCATAAAGTGTTACCACCCTTTCTTATGGTTACTACACTGCTGGTTGTGGTAAGGAGTTCCATAGTAACATCTCCTTCCTCCTCTCAGGACAAAATAAAAAAACTGGCACAGTTTTCAGTGCTGACTCACAGTGATTGATTTTACTTTGCCCCAGACTGGTAATGTTTATCTTTCTTACAGTTTTGTGAATTCTACCTATCTGCTGCATCTAAAAGCTCTAGATGCGGAAGAGTCCTCCACTCCAAGAGTGTGTGTCTGTCCCTGCCATAAACACCCTTCCCAGGAGCTTGACTTCCTCTTCTCCTTGTCAGAACCTTTAACACCATCTCACATTCAGGGTAGAATGGTTGGCTGTCCAACCCCATGATGATAGCAAGCAGTATAACCTCTGTCTGTGTGTGTCCCTGAAAAAGTAATTTTGGGTGGCATTTCCTTTGACTGGTGACAGATAGGTTGCTAGATAAAGGCCTTGTGTACAAACAGAAATGAATTAATTTAATTAAAGCAGGTCAGACATTTTAAGAACTTCTGTATACATGCTCTTGATTGCTTAGCTTAGCTAAGCTCCTTTTCTAGACGACCTTTGTAAATCTTGACTTAAACTTAATCATGGGAAGACAGAGGAATTACCTGAAATTAAATACTTTTCTTTAAATTAATGACTTAAAATGTCTTCAACAAGTCAATGTGAGGACCAAAACGGGCTATTGATTGAACACAACTCATGTTTTTCTCAGTTAAGATAAAGATACAATAGTAATGGTCAGGTTGTGTTATACAATGAGCTATAAAGTACTCTAGGAAGATATACATCTGCATTTTCATGCAGAGTTGTTTTTCTGAATGAGACTTACATTAATAAGCATCTATCTTTAAATAATTTCTAGTCTTGCATCTTGCCTGAGCTCTGTCCATAATCCTTTGACTGTGGTGCTATTAGTGTTTCTAGATCAGTTAGTGATGCCCAGGAGAAGCTGTTGGTATAAAGTAGGGAAGCTAGCCTGATTAGAAAACTGTATGGTGACAATGACTTTTATTTCAAACAGAAATATCTTTTGTGATGCAAAGTGAAAGAAGTATAACGTAACAGCTGAAAAAAAAGGAAGTAATGAAGAAATGTTTCAGTTGTATTTTATTTTTACTGGAGCATCTTCAGGGCCAGGGGTCATTGTTTTATTTTGGTAGGAAGAATGGGGGTGGTCTGCTTTGGGCTTTTGGGTGGTGTTGGATTTTTCTTTGGGATTTTTAGACTTGTAAATCTGGAGCGGGTTTACTTTTACTCCCAAATCATGTGTGTCCATGAATCTTTTTAATATTTTCAGATCTGGTATCATGTTCAGATGTTTAAAGATTAGGATGTGGAAAAAAGGAAATATATTCTCAACTATAACACATGCATCTCGGGGGAGAAGCTCATCTGAGCCAATCCCGTGGTAGAGGAGAAATAAAAGAATGAATAAAATATTTAGAGGTGCCTGAAAAAACAAGGTGAATGAATGGATCTTACTCATCTCCATCAAGAGTTGTATTTTGAGCCGTAACTGGTTAGTGCCCTTGGTATAGCAGCTACCTTTCTATTCAGTGAGAGGACAGAGAACCATCTCTTTGTCCTATAGCCATTTGATCAGTGGAGGCCACTGCCTTACAGATCTGCCCGCAGAACAGACTAATGGATTGTAGAAGCTGAAAGATTACTTCGACAGCCAAATTAAATAAAGGGGCTAGTGCTTTTAAGAAAAGGCAGGAGAAAGCAGCAGAGCACAGGTCTAGAAAGATATGGGTATAGCAAAGTAACATTTGTAATATGATCCTGGAGTAAGCACAGAGTGCTAAATAAGGAGATGGAGAAGGTTTCCAGCTCCTTTTTATAGTTGGGAGTTAGATCTCTAAGGAAAGGTGCTGAGTTTTACTTATTTCTGATGAGCTAAAAGAAGAGGATTTCTCACCTCGCCCACCTTCAAAAATAGTTGGGACTGCACCAGACGTAAAAAGCCCTCACACTCTTATAAAGCTTTTCTTTTTTTATCAGTGATATGATTTGTGAAATTTTGGGTATAAATTGCTTGCAAATGCTGTAGTCATAGTTTGCAAAGGCTGCGGTCATAGTTTGCAAATAGAAAATTAGATATTTATAAAAATTGTTTGCAGCATTTTTGTCATTAAATGTATCATCAAATCACTTATTAACACTTCTGAGAAGTGGCATTTTAGATAAGCATAGTATGCATTCAAGATGTTGTGATAGTTTTTGTGAGAGGAGGAAAGAAATATTTTTTTCCACTTTTCCCTGACGTGTTGTTATAAACTATTTTCTAATCTTTTACTGCCCTCTGTTCTACCTGTAGTAACATTTGCTGCACTTTGTATGTGATAATATTTCTAATTCCAATGTTAAAAAATCCCTGAAGATCCTCTAAAAGAGGACTTTGTAATAAAAAGAGGACAAATAATAAAAAGGTTTTTGTTTTGTTTTCTTTGTTAATCATGCACTGTACACAGCAAAGCTCTGTCTTTGAGTTGTTTATATGTTTTTGGCTCATTTAATCTCAGCAGAGAATTGTCACGATTGACTGACTCAAACCTGTGGATCCAAGAGAAGGTGCAAAAAACCTTTTCTCTATTCACTTCTAATTTCTCAAAAATAATTAATTCATCTATATTGTTCATCATAGCACAGATTGAACATCATCAATCATCATGGCTAGGCTTCGTGAATGAAGATTTGGGAAGGGCTCTACCCATGTTTCTTGCAAGCGCGTTGGTGGCTAAAAAGGCCAATACGAGAAAGGCAAGTCCGGTTGCAAAAGACACAGCAGAAAGACTCCTTAGATGGTGTATTCTGCAAGGCTCGATTCTTTCTGCGTTGTCTTTTCTCCTCAAGAGTGATCCTGCGTGCTTTCTCAAAAGCATCAGCAGCGTTATAAATAGTCTGTCTCCAGGCCTCCCAATTAGAGGCCAGAGTAGACCAGTTATGTTGATCAATATGCCCGAGGTTGAGTTGTTGCTTCAGGGAGTCCTTGTATCTTTTCTTCGGGGCTCCTCTCTTGCGGCAGCCGGAGGCAAGTTCACCATAAAGCAGGATCTTAGGGAGGTGGTGGTCCTTCATCCTGGAGACGTGCCCTGCCCATCGCAGTTGCGTTCTCAGTAGCATGGCCTCAATACTTGTGATTGCTGCCTGTTCAAGAACAGAAGTATTGGTCACATAATCTGACCAGTGGATGTTTAGGATTGTACGGAGGCAGCGTTGATGGAAGCGTTCTAGGAGTCGCAGGTGGTGGCGGTAGATGACCCATGATTCGGCCGACACCTGAGAGATGTTTTTCGGTTCTGGACTTACCTGACCAAAAGTGTGTGTAACCGGCACCGTGTTCTCTGAGGCTGCCTTCCTCGTGAAGGCCAACTTCACTGAGAGCAGCTATGTCGATGTTGAGATGGGCCAGTTCATGGGCAATTAGGGCAGAGTGGCGCTCAGGACGTCCGCTATCCGCAGAATCGAGTATGGTTCTGATGTTCCAACATGCTAGAGTTAATTTAGTTACACCTTTGGAGGCAGGTGCATGCCTTTGTCTTTTGCTCTTTGTGCGACCGCATTGGAAGAAGATGCCCGTTGGTCTGCGGTTAACCAACCAGGTCAAGGTGGAGATGAGCTTTGTTTAGGCCACCTTTTCTAGGCCCCTCTCCGAGTGGAGCAAGCAGTGCTGTCCTTGAAAAGGCTGCTTGGTCGTTCAGGGTGCTGCCCCAAGAGACTCTCATCTCCGTCAGTCTCAAATGACCAATATCCTGAACCGCCTGCATGCAGGGTTGAGTCTGCGGTTCCCAGTGCACCTTTCACCTGCCGTTTCGACCCTCGCCTGTCGCTGCAGGACTTTTTGCATGTGGGTAAAGCCTTCAAGCCTGCGCAATGGATTTTTTAGGTGAGATGCAGTATGTGTGGAACTGAACCCACCCTTTAATCCTAAGGCTCATCTGCCAGGGCCGAGCAAGCTTGGACGGTTTGATTAGAGTGACCTTCTCTTAGATGGATGGCCTTACAGGGCTAAGTGAGCTCCATCTGCTCGGGTTTGGGATGAGAGTTGTCCTTCTCCTAGGATGACTGCCAGAAGGCTAACAAGCTCATCCTGCCCAAGAATGTAGATTGAACATAGGTGCAAGGATAAATGTTTGTAGTGTCATTCAGTCACGCTGACACAAGAACAGTGAAGAAACTTGATTTTGAATGAGAGCTGCTAGCTGTCATTAAAATCTAGCAGTTCTAAGAGCTTGTCCTGCTACACAGCTGTAAGCCAAATGTGAAAAGGAAGCTTTAGTAGGTCCCAGACAGAAGTTTACTATGAAGCAAGTGAAATTAAACAAGCTAGTGAATACAAATTATAGAAGTATTCAGTGCTTAAAGGAAAATTTGTGAAATCCTTACCATTGAGGTCAGGGTTCACATGTCTTATTCTTGTCTGGTTTTGCTTATTAATTTTTTTCTGTGTAGGAGTAATACTACAAGATGCTAACTGTCGGTCAGATTCTTGATGATTTTGTTACAACGTTTTGGTATAAAAAGCTAAGATAAAGCTCAGATGGGTAGTAAGTATTGGGATTTACTTGAGAAAGTGGAAATGGAGGGCAAGTCCTTGAAGCTGATGAAAAAAACGGAAAGTAAAAGAACAACAAAACCAAACCAATGAACTTGGAGAAGCCAGACTTCAGACTTCAGGGTAGTTAAAAGTTGGTAGATGAAACTTCTTGTAACACAAATTCAGGAAAAATTAAGCTATGACAGTGTAACAAAGCGGGAACAGTAGCAAAGGCACAAACTAATAGCAGATTTAGTGAATGGCCACATGAAAAGAAATGAAACTATTTTTATTGTTCCCAAAATGTCAAACATCACATAGGAATGGTGCAGTATAAACTGATGTTGCAGAGGAAAGGAAGATGGAGCATTTAACAGGAACGGACGCATAATATTTACACATGGGAAAAGTTATTCTCTGTGCTTTAAACATAAATGACAATGTTGAAACCAATTTATTGTGAGCTTTTCTATGTAGTTTGGTTGTTTCAGTACTAATATATACATATTCATATACTTCAAATTTAAAGGTCAGAAATACTTATATTTTAAGGAATGCTTTTCTTGATCTTAAGCATGCATATCTTTTGAAACCTGTCCATAAACAACAGCAGTTAGAGAATGTTTCCTTTTGGTTACAATCTCTTCTTTGAGGCTTTTTCTTTTCCTTTATTGTTTGTAATAGAGTTGAATTAAAATTCACTGCTTTAAGTAATTTCTTGAATTACAGGACTTGTGAAGAAAATAGACAATCCTCCCCCTCAATTTCTAGTTTCAAGTTGTCAAGACAGTATTAGGTTTCTAGTTTTCAATATTACCTTCCGATAGTATCTGGTTGGTGCATAGTTGTAGGTTGAGGAGAATGAGAGAGAGAAACAAAGAGAGAAAGACCTTTTCCTCTGTATAAGGGTTCATGTTTCATATACTGCAGTTTACATACTGAAGAAGTGTCATTTTTTAAACCTTTTGCTTTTAACTTATTAACATGGTAACTTTATGGCCTAGGAAGTTATCAATGTAATATAAATATTTTTGTCTCAATTGTTAAAGTGAATATGCCATATAAATGGTATATTCTTAGAATTGTAGAATCAGAGAATATGCTGAGTTGGAAGGGACCCATCAGGATCATGAAGTCCAACTCCTGGCCCTGTGAAGGATATTCCAAGAAGTGCACCATGGATTATTTGAGCATTATCCAAATGCTTCTTGGTATCAGACAGGCTTGGTGCTGTGACCACTTCTACTTCCCTGGATAGCCTGTTCCAGTGCTCAACCACCCTCTAGGTGAAAAACCTTCTCCTCATATCCAGCCTAAACATCCCCTGACTCAGTTTCATGCCATTTCCTTGAGTCCTGTCATTAGAGTGAAGTACTTCCTAGAGTGAAGTACTTGCCCCTTTGCTTTGACTTGTGAGGATGTTGGAGACTGCAATGAGATCTCCCCTCAGTCTTCTCTTCTTCGGGCTGAACAAATCAAGTGACCTCAGCTGCTCCTGATATGGCTTCCGCTTCAAACCATTCAGCATCCTCATGGCTCTCTGTTGGATGATCTCTAATAGCTTAATGTCTTTTTTATATTGCAGTGCCCAAAACTGCACACAATATTCAAGGTGAGGCCGCAGCAGTGCAGAGCAGAAAGGGACAATCCCCTCCCTCGACTGGCTGGAGATGCTTTACCCAATGCCTCCCCTGACACGGTTGGCCCTTCTGGCTGCCAGGGCACTGCTGACACATATTCAACTTGCAATTGACCAGGACCCCCAGATCATTTTCCACAGTGCTGTTCTCCAACCTCTTGTTCCGCAGTCTGTCTGTACATCTGGGGTTGCCCCATCCCAGATGCAGAATCTGGCAGCTGGCCTTGTTAAGCTTCCTACAGTTGGTGACTGCTCATCTCTCTAATTTGTCTCTCTGCAGGGCGTCTTTGCTCTTGAAGATCCTCCCAATTTAGTGTCATTGGCAAAGTTAGTATTCCTGTGAGTCCTGGGTCCAAATTTTTAATGAAGACGTTGAAAAGAATTGGGCTGAGGATGGAGCCCTCTGGAACTCCCCTGCAACTGGACACCAGCCTGATGTTACCCCATTCACTATAACTCTTTGTGCCCAACCTCTGAGCCAGTTGCTCACCTACTGGGTAACACAATTATTCAACTGTATGTTGGATGTTATGTCCAGCAGGATACTGTGAGAGGCAGTATCAAAAGATTTACTGAAATCCAAAAAGATTAAATCTACTGGCTTTCTCGGATCAGTTAGGTGGGTTACCCTGTCACAGAAGAAAATCAGGTTCAAAAAGCAGAACTTTTCCCTCATGAAGCCATGACCAATGATTCCAGGAGTAGAATCTTTTCCTGCCCTTCTTGAAAATCAGAACAAATCTTGAAAATCCAGTCAGCTGGGACTTCGCTGGATTCCCAAGACCATTTGAAAATCATTGAGAGAGGTTTTGCAATGACCTCAGCAGCACTCTGAGGATTCTCCAGCCAATCCCTTCAGGACCCATAGATTTGTAGGGATCCACCTGGAGCAGCAGATCCTGCACAATTTCAGGGTTGGCTGGGAGTTGATCACTCTCGCAGTCGTGGTCCTTTTTACTTTTTAAATAATGAAGATAACTAGAAAAGACTACAGGCCCTTATATTTGAGAAAAAATAACATTCTCCATGTTAATCCAAAGGTCAAGGTCCAAGGTCCAAACGTCAAAGGTCCTTAAACCAGAGGAAAGGTTTTAGTATCTAGGAGATGCACTGTCTCAAATTAACTCAAGCTCTAATTTTTTTTCCCTTGTTTAACATGGTTGGCTATTTAGTTGCAGATCATATTGTCACTTTAATTGTGTTTAAGAAGTATTTTTCAATGCTGAAATTAAAAACCTTGAAGTGCTCTTGCAAATTAATACAGCACGCATTTTGTTAATACTCTTTCCTTCTTCAATAACAAATAGGTAATTTGTGGGCTTCTTTTAGCTTTAATTTCTGTGATGGCTTTGAGTTCTCATGACATCTGTGATTATTTTGGTATACCTTATACATGGAATTGTTTTCACTTTCTTCCCTGAATCAAAGCTCTGAAAGAAGCAATCAGGATTTTTGACTAAGAAATACAGCACAACTGAGTCCTCTGTATGTTTCTCAATTGCTCTATTTCTTCTGCCAGAAGAGGGAGAAAAATATGATCAAATAAAACACTTTTTAGCCTTTCCAGGGTGTGTAGAGATAAAGATTTAGATTAATTTTTTCTGTATCTAAAATTAGATGTCCTGAAGTTTGTTGTGACCACAGAGAAATTTTAATTGCAGTACAGGAGATGATAAAAGTTATGATTACATGAAACTGGTGCTAGCTGTATCTATGAAAACTGCTGCCTAGCTGAAGTTAAAGAGTTAGGAAAATTCAAAATTCTAGACTAGACTTTGGACATAGACATAAATTTCTTCTTGGATTTCCCATTTGCAGTTGGTTGTGGTCTGGGGTTTTTTTTGTTTTTCTCTTCCCTTTTCTTTTGCACTTCATCCAAATACTTCTAATCTGAACACATTTTTTTTTACAGCAAATGTATTTTATCTATGCTATGTATTTTATCTATGAAGATTCTTGTGTTTCTGTTTTGATCATATTAACTCCTCTTCTACAAAGAAGCTCTCTTCTATTGATGGACAATAAACACATTAAACAGTACATTAAATTTGTTTTGTATAGTATAGTAGTATTATTACAATTATGTATATTTTTAAAGTATTCATCAGTAGGTAAAAGAAATTGATTTTGAAATCTAATCTCCTTCGATTAAATTCAGCCAAAGGAAGAATGACATGAAATTGTATTTTATACACCTTCTCAGTCTAATACCATATAATAATATAACCTTTCAAATTTAGGTCTGTCAAACATAAGGACAGCTCAGTTTCAGTCACCTGAAGTAATTCCACAGTAACATGCTTCTTATTGCTTGTATAATTAAATAAATGATGCAAAATCATCAAAAGATAGATGTGTATCTTGTTTTGCAGAAGCCAATGTTTTGTCATTAATATATATATATGTTTTGAGTTCACAAACCAGAGATTAGCAATTTGACCCTGACAGTCACTGGCATTTGACAGGAATAAAATCAGGAGGTTTATCTGAAGCCAACACGTCCAAGATTTTGTCTAGACTACAAGGTTTCCTAACTATATATTCCACTATTAGACAAAATAGCATTAAAATCATAGTCAACATGGTTGTTCCCTCAGTTTAGATTTGCCAGCTTTGATTTTACTCCATTGTTTCTGTAGCAAAATTCTGTCCAAATATGAGATAGAAAATTATAATACGTAAAGGTTTTATTTCTAGGTTTTAACAAATCTCTTCATCTGTTCCCAGCCCTCACCTCTATGAATAATTTTACTTGTAAACACCTGCCTTAAATGGCACAACTGTTAGCCTTGCACAGCAAGTTACAAGGGTTTGTCACTTGTATCACACACCTCTCCCTAAACAGTATGCAGTGTGTTATGTGTTTTGACACAGAGCCAGATTCTGAGTTCCAGTGCCTTGCTACTTCAGTCTGGACCTGTTTCTCTGGAAATGCCCTGAAATGATAATGGCAAAAGTCTGAGCAGCTTGGGGGTGAAGGGATTAATTTCTAACAAACTTCAACTATAAAATATAGGAAATATATGCTGTGGCAAATATGAACAGAAGGAGGGAAATTATGATGGGTTTTGGAAAAGCACAGAATGTGAAGAAATAACAGTGCTTTGAGGCACAGGTGAAAGTTAGTGCTGCCAGTTAAAGAACAAAACCCTTTATACAGACACTGAGTTACCCTGTAATATCATAATGTGAATGCATGTCGTGGATGGGTAGTGGAAAACAAACAATTACTGATGCCTTATAGTAGTCAAAACATTTTTAAAGGAGATAGCGTATGCTGATTTTTATGTACACTTATCTTTTTAAGTTAAAGTATCAACTATGAATTTTGTGTGCTAGAACTGTATAAGTAAATTTTAACAGCTGTAGCCATATCAAAAGAAAAGATGGTTGTGTTATTTTGAAATGGTGTTTTTGCTATCCTTTATTCAAATGAGTATATGAAGAGATGGGGAAAGCGTGAACAGTTCCAGAAAAAGATTTCAAAACTTGTATAAGTGATACTCCACCTCTGCAGTGGTATTCTCTCAAGTGCTTTCCATATTACATGCAAAAATGAAGAAGAGGGGCAACATTTCAACCTGTTGATGAGAAAATAGTGCAAGAACAAGCGATTTATTCTTCTAGAAAGAACAATTCTATTTAGAGGAATAGACTTCATCTGAACCTCAAAGGAAGCAGGTAACATATCAAATCCAGAGATTGTACTACAGTTTTAAACTCACTGAGGCTGAGTTATATCTGAGGTTTTAAATTCAAGATTAAGGGAAGGAAGATAATTCTGAAAGAGCACGCTTCAAAATGATGCAATTCCTCAGGTAATTTTTGTATCTCTAAAGAAAAGTAGAGTTGGAAAATTTTTATCAAATAGGAAATTTGAAAGGACAGAAAACAGTGCCAGTATTATTAGACACAGTGAAGAAGAAAAATGACATGGTTCTATAAAAATGATTTTTTTGTGTGTTTGTAAAACTCGTAGAAGCCCAAGAAAAACATTTGAGAGGATATGGATAGTTTGCAATTTTTTTAGAAAGTGAAAGAAAGCTGACATGGGGAAACAGTGAGATGAAGACAGTCCTCTCAAAGACATCCTTTAAAAAGTTGAAGTTTTGCCCAAATGAGGAAAATATAAAACATAGAATATGAAAATGCAATGAGTAAGACCAAAAAAGAGATATAAAAACAAAGGTATAAAGATAAAAAATATGCTAAGAAACCTCCTCCAGATCATGATGTCTCTTTTTTCCTGTAAGAAACATCAAAACCTGCCCCAGATTTAGATAATAGTGGAAGAGCTTATTAAATAAACAGGTGAAGTGCACAAGTGTCGACAGAACATTTCTAAAGGAGCCCAGGAATTAAATGGATTAATTGCTAACTCTGAAATGTGAGCTTGCCAGGAGGCAGAGCATTGTGCTGTTCTATATGCTAAAAATGGTTTGGAAAGAAAAAAAGTGATACTAAGCTGTTCATGGCATTAAAGACAACTATGTAAAATCGAAAACTGCAGAATATGATAAAATAGTAAATGAAATCTAACATGAAATTCAAAGTGATGTACTCAGTGGGAGCAGGGTAAGCTAGAACTTGCACGGTGGGCTCAGAATAAATGTTGCTGTGTAGAATGGGTCTTTGGGTAAAAGTAAACAGTTGTATGAATATGTTAGCTTGATGCTCAGATGTTGAGGAGAAAACTGAAATGTTAGGAAGCATGTGGAAAACAGCAGATGATGAAGCAGAGACTATTATTATGCTGGTGCATATGTACCAGGACCACCTGCATGTTGAGCTCTGTGGGAGGTCCTGGTCAGACATAGTGAAGAGCACTCATTTTTGTTAAATAAATGTAGTATCCATTCAGTTCTAGGAGAGTAGGCACATGCTGGAGGACTTGTGGAGTATTACAGCTATTTTAAGTCAGTTCCTCCATTAAATACTAAGTATTCTTAGGACAGTCATTACCCACCAGGCAGAAACCTGGGGCTAGCAGTGCCTGACCTCAGGGTGCTGTTGTGTGGATACACACAGTATTTTCTTGCATGTGTAACAGTCAAAGAGTTTGTGAGAGAAGGTGGCCTCTCTGGTAGAGAGGGATTGAGCAGGCTCAGAAGAGTGATAGGGATGATTCAGGATGACAAAGCAGTTGATTGACCGTGACAGTTTAAGCTATGAAAGAGACAACTGAGGGAGATGTCCTTCCTCAGTGTTCCTGGTATGTTGTGGGTGTAGTCCCTTCTGTAAGATGTCCCTGCTCCAGTGCAGATTTCCAATGAGCTTCAGTTCCCTCAGAGGGGCACCCTTTGGGGCAAGTGCCTTTTTTCTCCAGCCACACCTTCAACAGCACCTGCAGCCACACTTGCAGTGGTGCTCTGACCATCTCTGACTGGCTGAGCCCTGGGTCCTGAAGGGTTGATGGCCACAGCTACAGAACTGTTGGACCTGTCTTTGACTGGCTTGGCCACCTCCTACGCAAGACAAATCTGCTGCTGCTGCTCTGGCTCCTTAAACCCTGCTCTTTCCACCAACAGGTGACATTAAAAATGTTGGTGAGTGGTGGTGGTGTGGGGTAGTGAATAGGGACAGGGAACTGCAATGACCTTGACTATTTGATTCACAGGGTAGTTCTCAGCCTAGTTCGGAGTCAGCCTACTGGTGCCCTGCCAGGCAGCTGTGGTAGATTGGAAGCCAGGGCACGCAGGCTATTCTCCCCCCTGTACTTAGTACATGCTCTGCCATACTTATTTTGAGGTTAAATTGAGTGTTTTTGATACAAGCTGACAGGCCTTGGCAGCAGACAATTCTCCCAGGTATGTTTGGTTCAATTTTTCAGGCCAGACATAGACTGATGCAACCCATCATAAATGTGTGTTTCACTTCAGAATGCAAAGGACTTCCTTGACAACGAAAGATAACATTCTTTTAGTTAAAATGTTATTTAAGTAGGGGTTAGCATTACATTATCAGAAGTGTTGATGGTTGATATCACTCTTATTTCCCATCTGCCAGAAGAGGCAGAGGACTAGAGAAAAAGTACTTTGTGATTTACTTCCTCTGATATTTTCTATCTCCATTTAATCTGTTTTCAGCAAGAGAAAAAAATTGAAGAAAAAAAAGAAGGTTTTGCTGTTACTTGATTGTAAAGTAAAAATCTTCTCAGTGTGTTAAAAAGCAAGCACTTTTTCTCTTGTGGTCACACTTGGTAGTTAGCTGTGATGATAGGGCTTCATGTACTTTGGTGAAAGCCTGTCTTGTTTAGTTCAGTCTTGATTCATCCCTAGAACTGAATCCGAACAAGCCCCTGGCTGTGAGTCCTCAGTGCTAACACACAGAATTGATGAATAAAATGATCTGTTGGCTTATAAATGAAGTTATCAAATATACAGTCATAAGGAAAATACATTTTAGTGGAAATACTCTTACCCAAAATTGCTTTTTCATACCCCCTCCCCAGATTCAATGCCTAGCTAATTTCCTCAGCTTTCATGTCTCTCTCTATCTGTTCTAAAGCATTTTTCTGGGATAAGTGCTGGACACTTACTCTGGTATGAATGGAAGGTACTGAAAAAAAAAGAAAACGAAAAAATACGCTTAGTAGATGTAAGTTTCTCTCTGGAGGTCATGCTGTATTCTTCTAAAATCACATTCCCTCTCTCCAGAAAACACAGCAAGGCTTTATGATTTTTTCCAAGGAAAGAAACAGATAATCTAGCAATATGGGTATCTTTGCATTTCTCAGTGCTTTATAACCTGCTGCAGTAATTTTACTCCATTTTTTTAATTGAAAACCCAGACTCTTGCTGGCCAGTATTCATTATCCAATACATAGCTGTCACTAATGAGATTTCTAGTAACAAGTCCTCCAAGATGTCTAGCATTGATACTTGCATTGTACCAATACAGCAGTATGCCACCTCAGAAACTTCTGAAAATAGAAGTCTTCTTCTTCTTGTGTAAACTGCAAAATTTTCCCAAAAAGCTGTTCTCATAACCTGCATTTCATGCTTTTCAATTGTTGGAGGAAGTATATAGGAAAGTAATTCTCCAGTGTTGCTTAATTTTGTTCAATAATGTCTTGGGAATTTACACTCCAGCCCAAAAAAGGGTACAGTACTTAACAATCAAGGGCTGACAGTAAAAATATTCTGCATTACTGTTAAAGTAAATAATAGTAAATACTGTTTTGCTTTGAAAAAATGAAAAATGGTTCTGAAAGTGTCATTAGAGTTTATGTCTATTCTGCTGAATTGAAATGTTTATGTTACTTGTTACCTGTTTCCATTTTCGCCACAGTAGAGATCGCTTACATATCATTCATGCCAACAGAAGAGGTTATTGTAGACCAGGAAACTGATTAAAAAAAAGCACTAACATACAAAACACTTATTATTTAATTCAGTCTAGTTGGTGTGTTTAAATGCTATTTTTATGTACTCTTCAGAGATGTTAATATTGTATATAGTACATTTCTCCAGGTAACTTCCTTATGGTTTTGAAACATTGGCTTTTATAGTAGTGTTCTTAACTTTTGAGGATATAAGGAAAGTAGAAATGATACAAGTAAGATTTCTCTCACCTTTTTTTTATTAACTGATGTAACATTGACTTTTTTGGATATGACATACAAGGTTTTGTTTACTCTGAATTTAGCCAAGTGTAAAGAATGTGGAATGTTCATACTCATGCTACTTATGGTTTTTCATAATCAGTGTAAATGCATACATACAGAGACACTATTTACCTTCTGAGTCATATTTTTACATTCTCCATAAGTCGCAGTGTTCTAAAATGAATCAATATAAAATAAATAAATTTTCAGCATCAGTTTCTGGATATTTGGAGAGTCAGTATGGATTCATCAAAGAGAAACCAACCTGATCGCCTTTGTGTTTTTTCCTGATAACAGGAATATATTTGGCTTTGAATATTCAGGTGCTTATTTGCACAGTTCTCTCTTAATAATAGATTTCTCATGTCTCTGTTATAGCCTATCTGTACAACCTGCTTTTTCCTACTCAATATTAACTACGAAAATACAGTGTCTTGTTTAGCATAGGAGGGAGGAAAAAATTGAGCATGTGCTCTGGATGCTTTTGCTTTTCTTTCACATCTGTTTCAATTGTCTGGATCTTTCACAGGCTATTGCTTTTGAAAATTTCTTCAGTGCAAGTTAATAGATTCATTGGAGTGTCTTTGGTCTTTTGTTTCTGCTATTTTTTTTTCTGTATGCTCTTGTGCTGGGGAAGCAACTCTGACTGAAATTAAACAAGCCAACATTAAAGTGTTCCAGAAGCGGTCCTGGACACTGGATGACTCATACACTGCAGACATAAGCTCAGGCCTTTTTATCCTCGGTTGTTGTAAAGGGAGCATGCTTTACTTTCCTCTGAGATTAAAGTCGGTAAACAACACGGGTTTTTTTTGAGCAGTGGCAGTTATCTTGCAGCAGATCAGAGAGACAGAAGATCATTTCAGAGCTCTCTAATTCTGTATGATGATGTGGGTTTTTTTTCCCATATCTATTTAAATGAAGGCATGCAGTGCGGCCTGGCCCCTGTCCCGGAAGCGTATGTGTGGCCCAGCCCCGGGTGCACAGGCCTGGCCCCCTGGGTGAGGAAAGGAGAGAGAGGGGGAGCTTCACCGGTGTGGACTGTGCCCTTGTGGGAGATGAGAGGGGGAGCCTCGAAGCACACAGAGGAGAAGGACAACTCTAAACCTGGCAGATGGAGCTCACTTAGCCCTGTAAGGGCATCCATCTAAGAGAAGGTCACTCTAATTAAACCTACGTCTTGAGGACCTTGCTGCCACCGTCCAAGCTTGCTCGGCCCCGGCAGATGAACCTTAGGATTAAAGGGTGGGTTCAGTTCCGCGCATACTGCGTCTCACCTAAAAAATACATTGTGCAGGCTCGAAGGCCTTACCCACATTTGCAAAGCCCTGTAGCGACGGGCGAGGGTCGAAACAGCCATCTTTTGCAAATGCAGTCACTCAAAGATCAAAAGACAAAGGCATATACACCTGCTTCCAAAGGTGTACCCAAATTAACTCTAGCATGCTGGAACATCAGAACCATGCTTGATTCTGCGGATAGCGGATGTCCTGAGCGTTGTTCTGCCCTAATTGCCCATGAACTGTCACATCTCAACATCGACATTGCTGCTCTCAGTGAAGTTGGCCTTCACGAGGAAGGCAGCCTTAGAGAACATGGTGCTGGTTACACACTCTTTTGGTCAGATAAACCCGGAACCGAAAAGCATCTCTCAGGATTTGGCTTCATGATTAAAAACTCTGTTGTTCCTAAACTTGAAAATGTGCCGACAGGTCATTCTGACCACATTATCTCCTTACGCCTTCCACTACACAACAAGCAACATGTTGTCCTCTTTAGTATGTGTGCCCTAACTCTCCAAGTTGACCCTGCTGAAAAAGATAAATTTTACACTGACCTGCGCCACCTTACCCAAAAAGTTCCTGCAGATGATAAGATCATTATCCTTGGTGATTTCAATGCCAGAGTAGGAAAGAATTTTGAAGTCTGGAAAGGAATATTAGGCAAGCATGGTGTTGGAAGCTGCAACGATAATGGACGCCTCCTGCTAGAATTCTGTGTGGAGCAACAGCTCACCATCACTAATACTATCTTTCAGCAGAAAAATAGTCTGAAGACAACCTGGATGCATCCCAGATCTAAGCATTGGCACCTCATCAATTATGTCTTGGTGTGACGGAGAGATGTCCACGATGTCCACCATACCCGTGTGATGCCTAGTGTAGAATGCCAAACAGACCATCGGCTTGTGTGCTGTAAACTTAACTTCAATCTTAAATTCAAACCTAAAAGGGGCAGTATCCCAAGGAGAAGACTCCAAGTTAACAATCTCCAATTAGCCACAGTGAGAGACAGACTCCAGGCAAATCTTCAAACTAGGCTCAAAAACCATTCCACAGATTCTACAGATGCCTCTCC
This sequence comes from Neopelma chrysocephalum, assembly GCF_003984885.1. Taxonomy (NCBI): domain Eukaryota; kingdom Metazoa; phylum Chordata; class Aves; order Passeriformes; family Pipridae; genus Neopelma; species Neopelma chrysocephalum. The sequence continues at coordinate 6,776,644 of NW_020925744.1, forward strand.
TGAAACACTTTGGAACCATATTAAAAACAGCATCCTGCAGTCCTCTGAAGAATCCTTAGTGTTCTCCCTCAAGAAGAACAAGGACTGGTTTGATGAAAACAATCAAGAGATCCAGGAATCGTTGAGGAAGAACAGATCTGCTCACCAAGCACACCTTGCACTGCCATCTTGTCATGTAAGAAAAGCAGCCTTTTGTCTTGCATGCAGCAAGCTCCAACAGAAACTCCATGACATCCAGAACAAATGGTGGATCAATCTAGCTGAAAAAACACAATTATGCACAGATACGGGTGATCACAGAGGATTCTATGAAGCCCTGAAAACAGCATACGGGCCTACATACCAGCTCCAAAGCCCCCTACTCAGTGCACATGGTCAAACGCTTCTGACAGACAAAACCTCTATTCTGAATCGATGGTCTGAACACTTTCACACTCTTTTCAGTACTAGCCATGTAGTTCAAGGCTCAGCTATTCAGTCCATCACACAACAACCAGTGAAGAATGAATTGGATACTGCCCCCACTTTAGGAGAAACCCTTAAGGCCATACAGCAGGTGAAAATTGGCAAGGCAGCTGGGGTTGATGGATTTCCACCTGAAGTCTGGAAACCTGAGGGCCTTGCACTCCATGCTAAATTTCATGAGCTCGTGGTGTGCTGTTGGGAACTAGGCGAACTACCATCAGACCTTTGAGATGCAGTCATCATCACCTTGTATATAGAAAGGAATTAAATCAGACTGTTCAAATTACCGTGGTATTATTCTGCTCTCCATTGCTGGCAAAATCCGGCAAGAATACTTTTGAACAGACTAATACCCGCTATAGCAGAAGGAATTCTACCTGAAAGCCAATGTAGTTTCAGAGCCAACAGGAGTACCACAGACACGGTATTTGTTCTCAGACAACTGCAAGAGAAGTGTAGGGAACAGAACAAAGGTCTCTATGTAACCTTTGTCGACCTCACCAAGGCTTTCGATACTGTGAGCAGAAAAGATCTATGGCAGATTTTGGAACACTTAGGTTGTCCCCCCAAGTTCCTTAAAATGATCATCTCACTCCATGAAGATCAGCACGCCCAAGTCAGATATGGCAACACACTTTCTGAGCCCTTTCTAATAACTAATGCTGTGAAACAAGGCTGCGTTCTCGCACTAACCCTATTCACAGTCTTTTTCAGCATGATGCTCCAAAGGGCCACTGCAGACCTCGATGATCAGGATGGTATCTACATTCGATACCGTACTGATGGAAGCCTATTCAACCTAAGGCGACTGAAGGCCCACACCAAGACCTTAAATCATCTTCTCCAGGAGCTGCTTTATGCTGATGACGCTGCCCTTGTCACCCACACAGAAGCAGCCCTGCAGTGTTTAACATCCTGCTTTGCAGACGCTGCTGAACTTCTTTGGGCTGGAAGTCAGCTTAAAGAAGACTGAAGATCTCCATCAACCAGCACCTCAGGAAGTCGTCCATCATCCCCATATCACCATTGGCGAATCAGAACTCAAAGCAGTCCAGCAGTTTAATTTCCTAGATAGCCTCATCTCCTTGGACGGTAAGATTGACAGAGAGATAGACAACAGGTTAGCAAAGGCATATAGTGCCTTTGGAAGCTTCATAAAAGAGTTTGGCGAAATAAACACTTGAAGAAAAGTACAAAGATCAGTGTTTACAGAGCCATAGTGCTGTGTACTCTCTTATATGGATCTGAATCATGGGTCATCTACCGCCACCACCTGCGACTCCTAGAACGCTTCCATCAGCACTGCCTCCGTACAATCCTAAACATCCACTGGTCAGATTATGTGACTAATAAGTCTGTTCTAGAGCAAGCAACAGTCACAAGTATTGAGGCCATGTTGCTGAGAGCACAACTGCGCTGGGCAGGGCACGCCTAAAGGATGAAGGACCACCACCTCCCTAAGATCTTGCTTTATGATGAACCTGCCACCAGCTGCTGCATGAGAGGAACCCGAAAGAGAAGATAACAAGGACTCCCTGAAACAACATCTCAGCCTTGGCCATATTGATCAACATAACTGGTCTACTCTGGCCTCCAATTGGGAGGTCTGGAGACACACTATCTATAACACTGCTGATGCTTTTGAGAAAGCACGCGGGATCACTCTTGAGGAGAAAAGACAATGCAGAAAGAATCGTACCTTGCAGAACATACCACCTAAGGAGTCTTTCTGCTGTGTCTTTTGCAACCGGACTTGCCTTTCTCGTATTGGCCTTTTTAGACACCAGTGTGCTTGTAACAATTATGGGTAGAGCCCTCCCCAAATCTTCGTTCGCAAAGCCTAACCATGATATGATATGATTTAACTGAAAGAAATTTGGCTACCTTATCAGCCCAGAACTGCTTAGAAATAGAGACATGTTGCAGATAAACAGTATGAGTTCTTCATCTCACTCATGTAAATGGATGTTGGGTAGCAACAGGGAGTAAGCTGCGTCTCAAGTCCTTGTTGCACCTTTTATAGAAAAATTTCAGGCAGTGACTGGCAACCCAAATCACTGTTGGAAATCTTTCTAGATCATGAATATTTTCAAATGATTAATTATAACATTTGTGTAGTTGTCAATCAGAAAGGAGGAGAAAACCCTTAAGTCTAGTGCCATATTTTATTAAACACAGCTCTGATGCAGACACAGGTGACCTTAGAGTCAGATTTAGTGAAATAAAAAGTAGTACCATAATCTTGCTAGCTGCGAGCAGTCTGCTCCCTAAAATCACTTTATTCTACATTCATATATTGAAACCCGTTTAATCAGGTTTTAGATAAGTACCTAAGATAAGCAGACTTAAACTACTTATGTAATGTTTAGCAAGCACAATATATAGGCATACAGAATGTTACCTCCTGATGAAGACAATGTCTTCACCTTAGTTTCTGTTTCCTAAATTCCTGGTAGAGGGTGGTGTCGTAGTTTGAGACCCCTAAAATCCAATTCCTGAGTCCAAACCCTCCTCCCACATCTCATCCCAGTGTGAGATGGGTTTTCCAGACACAACACGAGACTCAAAATGGGGGGAAGGGAATTATATTACAATGCACTATACAAATAAATATTATCATACATTATATATACACTCTTAATTACTCCTCCTATGCTAAAGCAGTATTTACAATGGATCAATCTCTTCTCCCTCCAGTAAAAGTCCAGAAGGGAAAAGGAAAGATCTTTTCCACTCTCAAGGCATCAGCCTCTCTTCTTCGTGCAGCAGCAGTAGCCAGACTGTTGTAGTTGGATCTCCTTCCATTAAACACAAGGGGGTGTCCTCTCCCCCCTCTCTTCTGTGGACTGTGATATCAGGGACAAGCTCGTGTCACCACATCATATCACGTAGTGCAGGGAGTCTTCGTGATGGTCCCTTTCCTCGGGGGTTTCAAGCTCCCTTGAGTCAGAACGTCTCGGGCAGCTTTCAGTTGAAAACCTTTGGCTCAAGAGTTCTATCAGAGCTCCTGTGCTCTGTCTCAAAACTGCCAGCTTGGCAGCAGGAGCGGGGGGGGCGGGCCAAGGTCACCCCTCCGCATTCCATCTGGCCATCCCAGTCCAGCTCCAGGACATCTTGAGCTTCTTAGGTCCTCTCTCCAGTGCATGCTGCACTCCAAGACTCCTCTCAAATAGGAGTCCATCTCCTCCTCCTCTCTTGGAGGTCTCAGTGGGGTTTGGGGAGTTTGTTTCAGTTCTTACCCCAAACTCTCTCTCTTTCTGTAGAGCTTAGTCCTGCTCTGTTGCTCTCTCTCTCTCTCTCTCCTTGCAGGAGTTCTCTCTGCGTTGCTGCATGCTTGTTTCTTATCTGTTGGCTTTCTGCCACAGTCTCTCCGTTTGCTGCTGTCTCTGCCGCTGCTTTCAGTATCTCCGGCTGTCTGCTCACAGCAAGGAAACTTCCCCCAGCTCTCAGCTACAGAACTTGGCTCAGTTTAGTACTGTTCCAAGTTCCTGCAGCCCCCCAGCTGGGGCTGGGGGGTGCCCAGCCCCCAGTGGGGCTCCTGCCCCTTCTCCTCATGGCTTTACAATGTGACCACTCTCTTCCCTAACAACTACAACCTCCTTCTTTTCCAGTCTGGGGTGATATGTTTACATTTTGCAGGAGCGCTGATTGGGTCAACCCCAAGGGACACCACCCCCTCAGAGTTACCATTTTTTTAACTCCAGGGAGAAAACTTTTTCGCCCAACACAATGGATGAACAACTGTTGCACAGAAGCATTAAACTCTCCAGGCTGTTCATGGTCAAGTCATAAATATTAAAACAACATAAGAGCTTCCCAGCCAGTTCAATGTATACCTGTGCAAATTTTAGGGAATGCTTTTGAAAACAAAATACAATTAAAGAGATGTAAGGCTAACAAGCAGGAAGAGTGCAAGTCTATCAAATTGGGCAGCAACTACTATTTTGCAGTGTTCTATAGCTCTGTTTAAAGAAAATATGCTTCTTCTGTAAGTAGACTGACATGCATACAGAAACCCAAACAAATAAACAACAATAATATACTAGATGTTACAGGAACTTAAATCTTGTGATTCACCCTGGAATCTTCTCAAGTAGTCTGTTAAAATTTTTTGCTGTTTTTAATTTCTCCTCTTACAATATCTCTATAGTATTTTTTTCTAAACTTCTTAGTACTTGAAGTGATTGCTAGTATTTTGTATGTGTCCCACTTTGTTCAATATACATTCACACCATGAAAAAATCTTGAAAGGTAGTGAAAACATAGCGCTAGGAACAGAAAATAAATGGCAAGTTATTTCTATTTATTTTGTCATCTCTTAATCTCCTGTTAAAAAAAATTAAAAAAAAATTTGTAATTGATCAACCAGCTCAGTAGAAATATTTACATTTTAATTGTCCCCTGTAATTTAAATGCTAAGCAATCTGAGAAAAATCTTCAGTTTGAAGTCACTAGCTTTATTTTAGTCTTTGTTGTGTTTACAGCTTATATATAAATAATTATTATTAAGGCTTAATGACTCAGATGATGAAATAAAAGTGTATATATATTGTTCTGTTGTCCAATATGAATAACTTCAGTTTGCACATTTTCTTTGGCTAATATTTTGGTCATATCCATCATGTTCAACAGGAATAAAATCCACGGTGCTTTAATGAAAACTTGGAAAGCTTGAAAGATCTGGAAGAAAGGCATCTGCCTGTATGACTCATGTGCCTGTTATAATAAACTACACTAATCTGGCTCCTGGAAGTACCTCTGGGCTAGTTTAATGAGGTCTCTTCTTTTGACGCCATGTGAAAATTCTAGGTATTACATCCACAGAAAAATAGTGATCAGGGAATGTTTCAACATGAATTTGAAAATTACCATAGCTAATCTTCTTCCACTAATTTAGCGTATGTCCTAGCCTGAATAGCATATAAATTAATGGATTCCCTCAGATTGAGAAACTGGATAAAAATATTCAGTAAGCTTATTTCATTATTACAAACAATACTGCCAATATCTTGTTAACTGTGGCAAAAAGCTCTGCCTCAGAAGCCTGTAATCTTTTGTAATGGTTTTGAGTTAGTATGCATTTGTTATTGACAGGAAAGCAAAAACTGTTCATGGGTATGCTTGCTGTGTGGTTTAGAGTAACATCTGCTCTAGTGGATCTTAAAATGTTTGCAGCTTTTATAAACTGATGAAGTGTCTTATGCCTGAGTGTTGTACAACTTGAAAGGCCTTCATGCTAATGATATAAATTAATTTCCTTTCAGTATCTCAGCTGATATTTGGCTGAACCAGGGATAAAAACTCTCCTTTGAAACTTGTAAAACACTCCCGATTTTGTCATAGAGTCAACATGAGCAAGAATACCTGTAATCTATGTGGGAAGAGCAGAAGTGTAAGTATGTTTTCTTTTTCTTGCTTATATTTTTTATTATCACTGTTCTTCCATACTACTTTTGTGCTGTATTAGCCTTTCAAATGTCACTTTCTGAGAAGGATAGAAACTATGATAAAATACTTGTTAGTTGTACCCTATTCTTGTATCTGTAGCCTAAATAAATATGTATGTGTGTGACTTGGACACATGGAAATAACATAATTGGATAGTAGTATGGTTTGGAGTGATCTTTTTTTAAATTGAGACATTCATTTTTTGCAGTGTATTTTATGAAAAGTTTTCAAAAATTAGTATTTTCTGGAGGATTCCTAGAAAGGTAAGCTTATATAGTAGTCATAATGTACTCAGTTGTAAATGTACACTGCATTCACGGTGGTGCCAGGGACTGAATCTGATTTCATAACACATTATTGAAATTTTGACTGTGAAATGTTCCAAGAGATAAATGAGAAAATGAGCTAATTATACATGCATAGATTTGGATAAGGCTTAATTTTGTTAGTTTTCTGGTCTTTGTTGTGGTTTTTTGTCCTATGTATGTATGTATGTATATCTCTTTGTATCCAACAGTACTACTAAAACAGAGAGGCTTGGATGTTGCTATAGCCTTTTCTGTCTTCCAGATGCTCATGTAACATGTTAATGTGTGATATTATATATGAATGAGTCTGTCTTACAGATGCAGACAAGAAGTAAATGGTTCTTTCTAATATGCTAATGCTATGTTTAAACTGCTGAGCATGGCCTTTCTCCTAATAGACAAGGAAACTTTATTTAAGTGGTTATAGGAAAGAAAAGTTCTAGCGTGCATCTATAATGTCACTGCATCTACAAGGACAGAGGATAAAGTTATAGTTCCTTGTTTTTTGGGAGGTTCCCAACTTGTATGTAAACAGAATTGTCTTGAGAAATATTCCAAGTTACTCTGGATCCAGTTTTTTATTTTCCTATGAGTATCTTTCACTTTATCCTGTAGTGAAATTGGGACTGCTCTTTCTGCCTTTTTGCTAATGTCCTGGTATGTCTGCTTCCTTCTGCCCTTTGCTGCCTCAGTTTTTCAGTCTGATAGGCTTGGTTGTTGGACTAAGAGGTTCATCTCATTTGACTTTTTTCTGAACTGCTCAAGTTCCTCCCTGTTCTCTCAGATGCGGGAGTGGCAATTCAGACATCTCTGACCAAGCCCAAAGTAGAGTTTCCCAAATGTAGCAGGCTGTACCTGCTTGAGCTCCTAACTATTGGGAGCTTTCTTTGGCTTATTCTTAAGAATTTATTTTTAAAAAAGAGATCTCTCTATGTAGACAACTTTTTTCCCTGTAATTTTTCTGCATGTGCTATCAGCATATATATGTACAGCATGTGCTATCAGCATATGTATGTACAGCCGCAGGGCGAAAGGGAAGGGACTAAAGTATGCTAAATTCATCATGGTTACATGGTTTGATATGTGAATAAAATGAAGAACCTGATATGTCTCAACAAACTGAAGATAGGTATTCACAGTGCTTAATAAAGCTCCACTGTTGCTATTGTCTGACATGCCGGGAATTAGAGAATGCATGAGGCTGTCCATAAAATTTTTAAAAGACCTCAAAGCATATATAAAATTTTAATATTTGTTGATCTAATGGGATTTGATCAAATTTTGAGGAAAGACCACCATTGTTTCAGTCTAAGTGAACTAAATAATTTTTTATCAAATATATTAATCTGTATAAATCCAAAGGGTCTTTGTATTAATAAAGCATTTGAGAAAATATTTTCTGAATTTAAATTCTAAAAGCTTAGTAAACACATTGAACATTTCAGACCCTGAATGAGATATTTTTAACCTTCAAAATAAACTTCCTTATTTTAGTGTTAAATCCTAGCATATCTTGCTATGTCAACTTTATAATAATTGCTTGCATCTATTTTTCTTTAAACTGGGTCCATAAAATAGTTCCTACTGTTTGTTTGTTTTTTGTTTTAAAATTGCAAAGTATGTAATCCCGGGGGAATTATTTCAAACCATGTGGTGTCATACTGTTTAAATAATTCTTTGATTACTGCTTGTAGGGGGAGAATGAAACTATTTGAAAAGTGACTTTGGAAAAGTCTCATTAGAGTTGTTGAGTATAGCCAAAGATTTCATATCACACATCAAATCTTCCATCGCTCTACATGCCTGTCAATTTGAATTTTCATTGCCAATGGTATCCATGGTCTACCAGACCAGTCATTTCATCAAAAGAACACCTTGTGAATAAGTAAAAGTGTCACCATTTGAACTGAATAATCTTAAAAAGAAAGTATACGGCTTTGATTTTTATTTCAGGGGATGTTGTCACAGAGCTTTTGAAGAGTTTTTTGTGTTTCTAGGAAGCATGGCAATCAAAATCTTGGTTCAGTGGTTTCAGATGTCAGTGAGCACAATTTACCTAATATAGAAGATGAACTTGCAGATATGCGTAAACATTTAGGTATTTTCACCAAATATAGAAATAACTGTGCATTGTGAAATAGCTGAAGCTTAGTTTAACAGTGTAGCATGACAGAAACTAGAGACAGAAAAGACATTAACATTTCCATTGTTTCTGACAGTATATGTCAAATACTGTTAAAATAATTTGCAAGTGATCTTGTAATTAAAAATATGTTGTTAATATTTCAATATTTATTTTTGTACTTCTTCCAGTAGACTTTTATTCCACTGATTGAACTTCATGTCCTCAGACAGAAAATATGCCTAAATCTGCTAGTCCTACGTTCTCTCCGTCTGGTTTGCACTGTATTGCTATTCATTCTTCTGTTGGTAGCTTATGGAGTTGCATTTAACTGTGTTTTGTTATAAGGAGTTATATAGTAGTCATTTCTTTCTTTCACTCTTGCTCACAGTATTCTGTGAGGATGTCAGCATTCATGTCCTTTCAGTCTAGGTGTAGTGTTTGTCTAGTAATTTTCCTTACACAGCTCTATGTTTCTTTGCGTATTTTCCTCTAAAATAATTTCTTCCTTTCTTCCCCCCCCACCCCATCCCACTTTTTTCCTGGTATTTTCAAATCCTTGTAATATTCTAGGTGTTTAAATGCTTATAATTCCATGACTTACCATCTGGTACTTCTGGAAAGACAGATAAGTGTTGTTGCCTCCCTATCTTCCTGCCTCCTTTCCTCCTTCCCCCCCCTCCCTGTAATTTGTTTCCTTCCTCCCAGTCAACCCCCTCCCGCCCCACAAAGTGACTTCTAGTAAAGGATGGGGTTTAGTTAGTACTGATTAACTATGGAATGAGACTTTTTTAATATTTTTTACACAAAAACACTGAACTTGATTTTTTTGGTGTATTTTAGAAGGACTTAATATTATTTTACTAACTGGATAAGCAAGACAAAGTATTTTTACACACAGCTTTATAAATGGCAACATACTTTGTTCTTTATCAAAAAGCATAATGAAATAAATTAATTGATATTTTAAAAATCAAACTTTCAGCCTATCTTCAATGCAACCAGTATAGCTTTTCTGACAATTAATATACCATCAATAGTAAATAACTTTTCAACAGAGTATTATAATAACTAGATTTCTATGGGAGTATACTGAAGACATATTTGGTCAGCTAAAGGAAGTAAGATTCTACTTTCAGGTGATGAGAGTGCTAGTATGAAGAAGGTAGTCTGAATGTCACACTGTGTGCGATTTCATCTTGGAACATTGTGTCAGAATTGAGTCAATCCTTGTGAAATCAGAAAGTAGCTATATTGCAAGAAAATGAACCAAGAAAGAGGATATATTTAGCAACCGAGTGTACTTAAACTGTGGCATTTCAACAGCTTCAACAACAACAAAAGAAAGGGAGCAACAGGCAGAAAACAGAATTAGAGCTTCAACAGTAAGTTCTCTGCCTTTTAATTTACGAACATCTGTAAAAGCCTAGAAGTATGAGACTTCTAAATTCGTAAACATATTACATATGAAATGTATATTTTCAACAACTGTAACTTTGGGATAAACTACAGATCACTAAGAGGAGACAAAATGGCTGACATTTTATGATCAAAACTTTAAAAGAAAAGCGGTGACTACACGCGTCAAACAATGGTGGACCTCAAAGAAACCGTCAAAAGAGAGACTGCAGCAAGGGTTCTGAGAGCTCAGCTGTATGCAGAAGGGAGGTGGTGGGCAAATCGCGTGAACGCGAAGCAGACACGGAGCACCGACAGAGATGAAGTGCAAGAGAAGGGAGAGATATTTGCAAACAGGTGACTCACTATGTTTTCATCCAGAGTTCTTAAGGCTGGATTGTCATAACCTTTGCTTATGGTGTGGGTGAGTGAAGAGGAAGTTAAAGACTTCCTTTATTCCAATGCTCATTTCTGCTTAGATTATGAGTCACAAAGAAGACATGAGCCAAGGGCTCTTTGTCTGCCACTCTTTCTGTAATCAAATAGTCAGGGAGAGGGAATGTCATCCTGTCTACCCCAGCCAAATACAGTACACTCCTCTGCTCACCAGGTAGAATAGCTATTTAGCAACAGGATAAGACACTACACCAAAAAAGTAGAGTGATGTAGTTCCCTGTTAAAAGTGTGAAGAAAATTGGAAAAAACTTCCATTCCGAGCCCTTTTTTGTCACAGTGCACTTCTGTCAGACAGTAATCCTTGCTTTAGGTCAATAGTTCTAAGTATCGAATTTGTCAATAGAAATGGGAGAAGCTTGCACTGTTCCAGAAGCATTTTTCATAATAAATTTGCATTACTTACAAATAAATTGATTTTTCTCTCATTGTCAACAGTTAGGTCCATTTGTTATCTGATATATGGATACTTAGAGGAAGATTGCTTGGACTAACCATTCCGAATTAATGGGAAGCAATTAAATTACATATTCTTTGCCTTCTTCCACTGCTCCATCTATAATACAGTCTTTGCAAAAGAAACAAGAGATAGAAAAGGCAAAGGTGGGATATTGTTGAAGGGCAGATTGAAATTCATGCAGTGGTGTTATTTTTCCCTTAATGTCAGTTACTGTGGTTGACTGACAGAATGGAAATTTTAAGCAGCGTGTTTCCTTATGTAAGGCAGCAGCTGATACACAGAGAATGATTGAAGAGAGAGTAAGTAGTGCCTGGAGCAACTTTCACCCTTCCTGCATATTTTCTAACATTCCTTCTACAGGGGTTAGTAATTAATGTCTATGGTGAGAGTCCAGTCCGAGAAAGAATAGCTGGACTTGGACCCTAATGAATTAGGATTTTTGTATTAATTTACAGTATTCACCTGTGTACGTTTGATAATCCCCTTTTAGTTGTGAGATTATCTTTTGGAGGGTGAGAAAGGGTTCTATAGCAGGATTATAATGGTTTATTTCTGACAAGGAAATTGCACATGTGTTTCTTTCCTCCCATTCATGCTGATCAGGCCTTAAAGTCTGTTCTCCATATTTTCTTCCTTCTGTCTCTGATATCTCTGACATTAATATACATGCTTTTGTCATAAATCTCTCTTTTTTTCTCTTGACTCATCTCCTGGTTCAGCTCCTGCGTACTTTCTTAATTAACTTGCAGCCTTTTTGAAGCAAGTCTTACATCCTTATCTAAGGCTTGGGTAGTACTTTAGATTTTGTGACATAACTGAACCATTCTGGAGCATGAAAACACTCCCACCTATGTGTTAACAGATGTAACAATCCTAAACTGTAACTCAAATGTCATCCACAATTATGAAGATTTATAAAAAGTAATCTGCAATGTGGGCCAATAATGCTTATTTAGTCCAATTAAGTAAACAGAAAAATTCGTTTGATAGTTTGAGTGGGTCTTACAGAGAGTTTTATAACTCAGCTACAGTAGCAAACCCTTGAATTATATCTTAGTCTCTACTTTTTGGAGTTCTTGCACATTTGCATCATTGTCATCCTCTGTCCCAGTTCTTCCCATCAGCAAGGATAATTGTCTACCTGGAGCTTTTATCTTCCTAGCAATACAGGTCACACTTATGCTTCTGAATCTTTCCACCCAGTGCTGGCTTTCAGGCTGTCTTGAAGAGGCCCTCTTTCCTGGTAAGGACTGGGAGGTGTCCGCCATTTGTATCAGAATTACACCTACTTGGATGTTTTACTGAGAATAATTACCCCAAAACAGTTCTTGTGCTCTGAAATCAGCTCTAGCCCTCTTGTTATTGCTGTTTGATGGAAGCTACTCTCACCTTTGCAATAATTTACTACAGTGGTGAAAATAAAATTAAATGACCCTGAAAATCCCACTCTGTGAGAAAATATGCTTAACTTAGAGAGTGTAATCTTACATTAAATAGATGTGAAAATGTTAGGGAAGGGAAAAATGGATAGATAACTGAGTCCTGGAGTAGATGAATTAGGAATAAAGACAAAAAAGGTCAGGACTTTACACATTGCAGTTCACACTGAAGAGAGCGGATGGCCAGAGAGGAGTAGAGGAAAAGCATGAAAGTGTTGGATAATGCAATTAAAGCAGAGCTGTATTAAAGATTAACAAGGTCTCCCTACTTTTCTTTCCCACTTGTTACAGTATATTTCTAGTCTGTGACTGAGTTTATACATATCGTTCTCTCTTCTTTAAATATGAAAGTGGTCTTTCAGTCTCTTCTGTTTGCAATCACTGCACCTTTTGATTCCCTCTTTCAGACCAAATTTTGAAATGGTGCCTGGGAGAAGGCTGACTGATGTTGACAAAGTGAGGAGCACATAAGGGGAATGAGCATGTGACTTATGTACACTATATATATGGAGGGAAATGCCATATTACGAAATTACTTTTTTAATGTAAATTCCTTTCCTATCTGTCTCTCACTTGTCATTTTAAATTGCAGGAAGTTATGCTCAATACCCCTGCAACCGTCAGAGCGCAATGGATGGAAAAACTGGTTCTCCAGCGTGATGAGGTTCTCAAAGTACTTTCAATATAAATATTAAATATTTTTAAAAGAAATATGCAAATGTCAGGACTTTGGAAGTCTGATAGATGTTGAGTACTAAAGAGTGATATGTAGCAGTTAGAGGGAGAATGTTTGTAGAGGAACGAATACTGTATTAAGGGCAGAACAATTTGCTAGATATTTTTGTTGAAAATGGAAATACAAGTTATTATGGAAAAACAATAATTTGAAATAAAAGGTGAATAACAGTTGAGTACTGTTAAAGTTAGAGTAGGTTGATAAGAGCGGTAAGTTGCAGAATTAAGACTGCCCTTCAGTTTTTAGATCATGCTCTTGCTATTTGAGTTTTACAGTTTCTATTTTGTTTCTTTATCAATGGCTTCAGAAACAGCTGTGACTGTATGTACAAAATGAGAGTTTTTCTTATATGTTATACATGTTTTTCCTTGTGACACATGCAGTATATTGCTTTTACCTGTGTATGCATACCTGTTTGTACACATAAATGTACAGCCTAGAAATACAGAATAAAAGTGTTATGTATGTACATTAGGAAGTCCTTAATGAAGAAAGAAAATGATCAGCTTGCCTTGAATTAATACACAGTTACATTAAAGAAAAATTCAAATATATTTCCTGAAAAGAGCTAATATCAAACTTGCTTTTCTACAAATTATTGCTTCTTTCACTGAGTGCACTGCATTCAGAGTAACTTGAGTTTGGTTACTTTACATGGGATCTAAAGTGGAACACTGCAAACTTTCTTCCTGCCAACCTGTGAACAGTGAAGCTGCATGATCTGTAGCCCCTGAGCAGCTGCTTCCGATGGCTTGAGGCTGGGAAACCTAGTAATATCTGTGAAAGAGGTAGTTAAATCTTCAGATTCTTGCCTATTTCTTTCAACACTGCAGAATCTGGGAAAAAAAAGAAAGAAAGTGTCCAAGCTCTAGGGAAGTTCATTGGATCATTGATCATTGATCATCGCAGGATCATTGATCCTATGATTCTGTGTCTCAATACAGTTCGAGAACACAGTTACAGAAAGAGACAAGTTGTATTATCCCTACCCAAGACTGTGCAGCAAAGGTGCTTCCTTCAGAACTGGGACTGGATTCATGTAACTGTTTGGATTTTCAAAGTGGATCTTGGGGAAAAACCTGTTTCCAAGTTTTTGATGGAATTTTTTTGTTAGTTGCAGCTGAGTATTTGAGGATAGAGCTTAAATAAGATTCGCAGAAGACCAAATGAGGCATACAACGTGTTTGCTTCATGTCTGTGTACAGAGAGAGGTCAAAGGAAAAAAAAGTTGGGCAGTTTGACCTTCTGTATTCCATTTCTGCTATTTGTAATTTTCAGATTTAAATATGTAGAATAACTAGAAATTTTCCAATTCCTCCTTTTGTCTCTTCATAGAACAAATTACTATTGTCCCAGTCCACTCTACTTACAGTAAGTCCTAACAAAGATAACTTTTTATTTGAAACCTCCAAAATACAGTTTGTGAATTACTGCTTCTGCCTTGTCAGTCCTAAGCAGGAAAAAAAAGGAGGCTCAAACTCACTCTTGGGTTAGCTCTCATATCTCAGAACAATTTGATTTTTGTTTTTCAGACCGATATGTTTTTTTACCGCTCTGCTTCTGTTTCATCCCCCCCCCCCCTTTTTTAATTTTTTTTTTAAAATTCAGGACAACCTGCCTAGAGGCAACTACTAATGACTTCACCTTTTCTTTATCAGAATATAATTTAGATAGACAATGAGGAAAAATTTTGGTCAGATTGTTATATATCTGCAAGCAGCTACTTCTGTCCTTGTTTTTGGTTGCTTTGCTTCAGGAAATAAAAGGCTAGAGTTTTTCTTGATACCTTCAGAATTTCCTCCAGAAACAATTTTCTATTGTTATTCTTTCATCAGAAACCAACTCAATGTCACAATCTAGACAGTAAAAGATCAAGTCTCAAGGGTTTTGTTACACTCTTTTCAAAATAAAACAATCATCTCAGTGCAAATATTCTTACTTAACAATCCTCTCTTGACAGAGCAAATTAGGCTTTCTATGTTCATTTCTTGAAATGGCAGCTCCTCTGTCCCTGGAAGGGGTTGTTTTAGGAAACAAAAAAGAGAAACTACGTTGGAAAATGACATGAGATAAAGCATTGAAAAATAATGTTTTGTATTGAATGTGTTTTCTAATAAGACCTGAGTGAGGAGGTGTGGGGATGACCATCACAATACCAGTGAGATGTCATGGCTGTACCGGGACCTTTATCCAAGTTGGTTTGCTGGGTGTTGCTATGTCTCACTCTACATGTTACCTATCACTGTTCTCTCTCTTACATCATCAAATGGTAATGCATCTTACTTACTTAGCAAAACTAAACTGATCTAAAGAAGAGACAACAAAATACCTGTCAATTATCCATTTAATTACTCTTATAGCTCTTTTCCATCCTGTGCCTTTTGGCACCACTTCAAAATGAGAAATTTCAGTACATATAATAATAATAATAATAATAATAATGATGGTCAGTCTTAGCGAACAAAGATTTTGGGAAAGGTCTTTTACCTTTCAAGCCTGCGCAATGGATTTTTTAGGTGAGACGCAGCATGCGCTGAACTGAGCCCACCCTTTAATCCTAAGGTTCATCTGCCGGGGCCAAGCAAGCTTGGACAATGGCAGCGAGGTCCTCAGGACGTAGGTTTGTTTAGAGTGACCTTCTCATAGATGGATGGCCTCACAGGGCTAACGAGCTCCATCTGCCCGGGGGACTGGGATTCGAACCTGGGTCGCAGCGGTGAGAGTCCCGCATGCTAACCACTAGGCCGCCTGGGGTCAGTACATAGAATTATATAAAAATAGCAGTCTTTAATGTTCTCTTTGCATTTTATCTTGACTTAATAAAAAATTACTATGTTACCATCTATAATCGTATTAATAGTAGTGTATAAAAATAACTGCAACACTTTAACCACTACTGAATGTGGTTATGACAGCTGTCATAAATACCTCTGTTGAAAGTACTTTGTATTTTCCAATCTGCCCTCTGATTTCATTGGTTGCACAGTACCTTGTGTAGTGATGCAGTCCCATCTAACCATTTACATTTCCTTAATCAAGCACTGCACTGGAAGTCTGATCAGAACTGTTGGTATTTTTCAAGCGTCTGCTATTTTCAGGATTGTGTCTTCCTCTTCATCTGCACTTCAGCATTGTCATAGTTTGAACTCCACAAAAATCCAATTTCCAAACTCCCCACAATTTGTTTCAGTGTAAGAGAGGTCTTCAGACATAACACAACTACTAACATGGGGAACTATATCAAAATTTATAACTAACACAATAAATACTATAAACAATCCTAACTATCTCTCCTATGGTAAAGCAATATATTTACATAGATCATCCCTCCTTCCCTCTATAAACGTCCAGAAGGAAAGAAGAAAAAAGTCTTTTCCACTTTCAGGGCAGCACAGTCTCTCCTTTATCTTCGATTTGTCATAGCTGGAAAATCTCTCTCTCTCTCTCTTCATTACAATGTAGAGGTTTTCTCTCTCACCCCTCTCGGCCCTTCGGCTCCAACCGAAGGTCTCTCCCATGGGCTGCAAAGCAGGGACAAAACTCGCCTTACCATGGTCATATCACAGAGTGCAAGGTACCCCGTGAAAGTCCCTTCCCTTGGGGGTCAAGTTCCCCCACGTCAGAACGTTTAGGGGCTCTCAGTTTAGTTTTTGCCCCAGGCGTTCTGACAGAGCTCCTTTGCTCCGTCTCTGCTGCAAATGTGGTGGGGGAGGCCACTTCCCCTGCATTCCTTGGTCTGACCGTCCTAATTCAGCTCACAGGACATCTGCGAGTTCTCAGCTCCTCTCTCTCTACGTTGCTAGCTGCTGCTGCATTTTGGGACTCCCTAAAAGTTTGGAAGCCCACCCCTCCTTTCTAAGGAGGTCTCAGGGTTTTGGGGAAGTAATTCGGTCTTACCCCAAAACAGTCTCTGCTGAGCTTTTTTTTACTCTGTTGCCAGTTCTCTCTCCCTCTGTTGGACATCTCTGCGTCTCTCAACCTGGCTATGTGCCATATTTGCTGCTTGCTGGTTATCTTCTTGGCTTTCAGCCATAGCTCTCCACTCAGCACTGCCTCTACCGCCATCTTGGTGTCTTCTGCTGCCCATTCACAGTGGAGAAACTTCCCCAGCCTTTGGCCACAGCACCTGGTCCAGTTTTAACACTACACTGGCTCTCTTGACCACGGGCTGGGGACCTTCACCCCCAGTGGGGCTCGCTGGCCCCTCAGCTCTAACACGTGGTGTCTCAAGCCATGGCTGCTTCTCCTTCCAGCTATGTATCCAGGTCTCCTTTTCTGGTCTGTTGTAATATGCTAATTTCACAGGGGCGGCCTGATTGGCTCAATACCAAGAACACGACCCCCTGGGGTTAGCTACTTTCCAACTTCAGGGGAAAGCCTTTTTTAACCTACTACAAGCATAAAGATTTAATTAAAGTAGTTTAAATAACAGACAACAGATGTGATCTACTCATCTACAAGCGTGCACTTTGAGATTCCTCTGTGAATGAGCATAAACTAAAACAATTAAAATTCTGTAATTTATTTCAATTACTTTGTGTACGAAGATTAGTTCATCACTGTTGTCTCGCACTTTTCAATAGCTAATAACATAGAATTCTTAAAAGTTACCTAAAGTCTTGGCAAAAGATATTTGGGAGATATGAAATTCCTACCTTTTTCTAGTTTTCTAATAACAATGTACCCTATTATTTCTTTCATACTTGGGGTTTTTACATTACATAATCCACAACACCATGCTCTTGTATGAGTTAACAGCAACAGAAGTAGAGACTGGAACCTCTAAATCTTTTATATTGTCATAGCAAGTTAATCAATCTCAAGTGTTCTGCACAGTAAATGAAGTGTGACTTGCATAATTCCCTGGGAAAGCCATGTTTTGATTGTTAGCTTGTGCTGACCATGACACCATTTGCTGAGTTGCTGTCCAATGAAATTCATCAGTCACCAGAATAGTCAAGATAAAACGGGATGCAAATTAAGAAATAAATATATTGGATATTTATTCCCTAATTATGCCTTCCCCTTCTGCCCCCCCAGTTTTCACAATACTATGTCTGTTCATTTTTATTTTAGTTGACCATATGCTTTTTTTCTATTCCTCAATGCATAATAATTCCTTCTACTGTTCTAGTTTCTGTTTGTGATTCCATTTAAACTTCAACCTCTCCTCTGGTTTTGTTTCTTTGTGAACAATCCCTCTAAATGGTAAATGCAAAGTAATTAAAAAAAAATAATTCCACTCTATTGTTCTGAGGTTGAATCAATGAGTAGAGATGTAATTGAGAAGCCACAGTAAAAGAAGTGAGTTGGGGAAAGAATATTATTCTGGATAAAAAAACCACTGAAAACCAGCTGTGATCCATAAACTGAAAGAATAAATATGATACAATTCATTCATCACAGCATCAGTAATGAAAAACATCAACAACAAACCCAAACAGTGCAGTAAAGTAAATATCATATGCCTGAGAAGACCAAAATACTACTTTCACAGCTATGAATTATATTCTTTCCTCTGGAAGAGAACTACTCCCTCAGGAAAAGCACCTATTGGTGCCTTGAAGGTCTTGTGAAAAAGTCTTCAGAGTTTGGTAGAATGCAATTTAAAACATGTTAAAAATTGATTTATTGCTTTTGTCATGGCTCTGGTAAGGTACCTCAGTTGTCACAGAAAAGAAAGGGAGCAATTTGAGGCAGAAGTACACTTTATGTGGCCTTTATGCAGCTTTTCACAGGTGTCTTTGCTGGGACTAATGAAGTTTTAGAACTAGAATTTCTTTCTGAGAAGTCAAAAATATCTTATTTCTAGCTGTTGCTGTCTGGTTTGTGGTAAACAGAAGATATGCAATTAAATAACTAACTCACGCTTGTAGAGTGGAGATATACTTAATGCCAAAAAATGATCTCCCTTTCACTTAGCTATGGTTGTTTAGCTTTTTTAATCACTGTGCTCTACCTAAAATGAGTTCCTGCATCCTGTTTTTAGTCAAGGGCAGTCTCCCTCAAAGAAGTCTAAAGGGTGGGACAATATGTAGCTTACTGAAGGAAAGATACAGAACAGACTACCCTGTCTAAGTCTGTCCACACAATCTTATCTTTTCACCTACTAGTCTTAAATGTGAGACAATAAGAAAGGGAGAATCTTGGTGCAAGTTAAATAATAAAACTGTTGTGTGAGAGCAAAGATATAAATAAAACTGTCTTCTCAGCCAGTGACTGCAGATTTGTTAATTACACGCTGACAATATTTTTGTAGAATGGTTTGGGTTAGGAGGAACCTTAATTATCATCCAGTTCCAAAACCCCTGCCATGGGCCAGGACATCTTCCATTAGACGAGGGCTCAAAGCCTCATCCAACCTGGTCTTGCCCTGTGGATGAGGCACCTACAAATTCTCTGGGCAACAAGTTCCAGTGTTTCACCAGCCTCACAGTAAAAAATTTCTTTCTAATATCTAATCTAAATCTACCCTCTTTTAGTTTAAAAGCATTCTCCCTTGTCCTGTCATTAAAATGTCTTTGTAAGTCCCCCTCCATCCTCCTTGTAGGCTCCTTTCATGTACTGGAAGGCTTCAATTAGGTCACCGCAAAGCCTTCTCTTTTCCAGGCTGAACAATCCCATTTCTCTTGGCTTTTGCTCCATCCCTCTAATCATCTTGGTGGCCTCCAACAGGTCCATGTCCTTCCTGTTCTGGGGACTCCAGAGCTGGATGCAGCACTCCAGGTGGGGTCTTGAACATATTTTGAAGACAGTTGATAAACCAGAAAGAAAACAGTTGCATTACAAGGAGAATTAGCATCACAATCTTTGGATCTTTTTCTGTCTAAAAAACTGGATGCAGATATGAAAACTACAGATGTTGTTGGGATTGTTTCAGTTGTTTCCATATCCTCTCCTTACTTCTTGGAACAAGAATTGGGGAGGGGAAATGAAACAATGATGGTATAATAACTTTTGAATCATCCTATAGCAAACAACAATTTGCTAAGACACACTTATTTCCAATATATTGGTGTGTACCCCAGCCTGTGTGTCAAGGATACTGGCAACTGCTTCAAGCATTAGCACTCCATTCTGCCTTTTTCTGTTCATGACAGCACATGACCCTCTCCCCCAACCAGCTCCTTCTATGGCTTTAAAATGAACACTCCTGTTATAGAAATGTTTTCAGAGAGGAAACGATAAAGGGAAGGAATTGTGCAGTTTGCCTTAGTTGGGGTGAAGACATAAAGTTTGCAGTTACAATTCAGGTAAAAAGTTTGGGTATTGTAAATCAGAGGAATAGCTAATAAAAACTTGCTTACACATATCTCATGAAAATGATGTTTTGGTGCTCTTCCCTTCAAGCAGTCTATCACAGATGTCCAGCATTATTAACAACAAAACCAAAATCTATGTCTGCTGTAAGAATTAATTTCTTGGTGCTATAAAATCAAAAGTTCCTTAATAACATCACACAAGCAACTCAGAAATAACATTGTAAGCATCCTATCGTTAAAGGTGTGAGAAACTGAAATTACGGACTGCACAGTAGTGGCAGAAGATGTGTTTGAAGGTGTGTGTTGTTCAGTGGGTGGTCAGAGGTTGAAAGCATGGAATGATTGTGTAGGAAAGACTTCAATTTGTTGCCTGGGTCAAACAGGAGCAGGGAAAAACTCGAACAAGAAACTGTATTTCTAATAATTTCTCTCTACTCATGAAGCACTAAAGAGTGCAAGTTTTTCAAAGTCCAGAGTTTCAAAGTACACAGAATCTAGGAAGCTGTGCCTTCAGCAAAGCCAGAAAAGGTAAGGTACCTTCCAGAGTTGAATCTGTTGGTTGACATTTCTCTGCTGGAGTAAAAATGTGGAATGTTTCCTCTTGTTGTGTAATTTTTTTAGAGAACCTTGCCTCAATGCTTTAAACTGTACATAAATGGATAAATAAGATCTTCTAAGAGTTTAGTTTCTGGAAGCTTGCATACTATTGCTAAAGAAGTTTTAAATTTTGTAAAAAGACAATATTTTTAGTTTGTATAGTGCCAGTTTCACAGAGGGTGAAATTTTTTTCAATATGTGGAATGATTGTATGGACAGAGATAAGTAATTTTTAGCTATCTTGGGATCTGCAATATGGCACTACAAATTTGTGTCCAGATTTTGTGCATTTTTATCTCTCACACCTCTCCAAATGGTGAACCAGCAACCTCCTGCCCCTTTTCTCTCCACAGAATGTTTTTCTTAATAATGTTTTTTAAAATAATGAATCTCTAGAAAAAAATAAATTTATGATGTTATTGTATGAAATGGATTCAATGGGTGTAAAATAGCTTATATTTGCGAGCACATTTATTTATTGTCAGTGAGAAATTGCATGTTAGCAGTTAATTGTTAGATTCTTAGGTGAACACAGCATGCTTAGGAGATGTTCCTGCCCATGTGTTGAGTTACAGCCACTTTTTATGTCTCTACAGCACAGTATGTAATGCCAGAAATGTGCTATCTGAAATGTGAAATGTGCTGTCACAGAAATATGATTGTCCAGTGCTCCAGGAGACTCAGGGCTCAAGCAGTAAATTTGCATTTTAAGAGCTGCAAAAATATTTAAGTAGACACCAAGAGTGTGGATTTGATTGGTGCTTAACAGCAGATACCTCTGTACATATGCCTACAGTTACAATCTTTTTTTTTCATGCTGTTCCACTTCCACTATATCAGCCATAAAAGCTTATATTTTAAAAATGTAAATAGTTCTATGTTCAAAGATTTGTATATGACCAATGAGATTGGCATCATAAAGAAGAATGGAAAACAGTGAGGTGAATGTTTAGGATTTGAAGTGATTCCACAGTTGAGATGAAGAGCCTTACGTGTTTTTTTGCACATGTGCAAAGTGGGGGGTTATGATCCCATAATTCACATCTCGTTTTATTTTTTATTTTTTTAAATAGATGAAGAATCTAGGATGATAGTGGCAACAGTATGTCCCTGATTCTGCCCTCTTCACAGAAAGTTTTCCATTTTTAAAGATTTAATATATTAGAAAGGAATGCACTGTGGAAGTTATTTGGAAATTTGCATTTGGAGCAAGCCTTCCTTGTGTCCTGCACTTATTTAGGTCTTAGGATAAAGTGCTGATATACCATTGCCAAATTAAGCAAATATTGTAACGCTCCCTGACTGACCAGCTTTTATTAAAGGTGACAGGTAATGCAGCTTGAAAATAATCAAGGCTTTATACTGACAGAGGAGGGCACTTTAATTGTCATGCAGATGAAAGCTGTTGACGTTTAGCTGTATTTTGTTGCCTTTTGTTTCATTATTTAGTTAATATGAAGTTTGGAAGTGACTGAAAATACTATTCATCAGCTGAATGGTACAATTACAGTTGTTTATGAGAAACTGCAGCAAGAGTTAGATTTTTATGTACTCTATACTAGACTGAGTAGATGGAAATACCAATCTCTCTGCTTTCACTGATGGGATGAAAACCATCAGGATGTTATTGCTTGTGTAAGAAACGGACAGTCTGTATCTCTTGAACCTCATGTAGTTTGAAAAAGGTTGCTAAAGAGACTAGTTTAATTTGTAGTTTGATTATGACAATTTATTCACTGATGCTAAATCCCCCATCAAACAGCATGGATTTAAGCCTGCTGCATGCACTGCATGTGTTGCAGTTGTTTATATACTTTTACTATAATAACTTTGTTAAACAAATACTATTATGAAACAGCATAATTTAATATAAATATAACTCTTGATTCTTACTCCCTTGCCTCATAAATATGAATCTGTATAGGTCTAAAAGAGGCTTTGCTAGGAAATCTATTATATGATCACATTTTATATTTAAAAGTTCACTGAAATACCTTTCAATCAAAAGGTCACTTTGGAGAAGTGGCCATACTCCAATCAAAATTATTATTATTTAACTCAGTATAAGGCTCAGACTGGCCAGTTGTATTTAATAAAATGTCTCCCTCGCAGCTGTCAGAACTGAGGCCTTTTTGTCCACATGAAATCTAAGCCTTGGTTTAAAACCTGACCACTTGAAATCTGTGGAGTAATATAATCTATTCTCTTGGACTGCCTTCTCCAAAGCACAATCAAGAGCTTACAAAGGATTTAGAACACTGTGAGTGACAAAAATAGAAACTACCTGTATGTAATATATTTACTATGCATATTGTTGTTGGTAAATTTTTATTGCAATTTGAAAGCAAATTATATTTCAGAGACAGTTTATTCATATCAGAGTAGAAATGAACTGTTTTAGAGTTGTACAGTTGTCAAAATATACAGGTAACAAAACTTCCTACAAAGCAGTGTCTAAACTGAGTTCACGTGGAATGCATCTATTACTAACGAGGCAAATTGAATTCCTAAGGGGTTATAATTACAAATTCTTGGCATTGAAATAAGTCTATGAACTTTCAAGTTAACCTCATATTCAAAAATCCTGGAATAGGGAAATACATAGTAGCAGCATGCAAAGAGTGCTATGATGTACTGGAAACCAGATGAAAAACAATGAAAAAGACCACATAGCCCATTTTTAAAGTAATTCAAATCTAAACTTTGTCAGAATCAGAAAAATGTGCTCTTATTAGTCCTTTTCTTGCAAGAAATTTATGATTATTTCATCTGAATCAGAAAATATTAAATTATGAAGAATATTGTAGAGTAGGAAAAAACCCCATAAAATTATTTCAAATTGTGAATGAAAATAAAATAAAATAAAGTGAAAATATTTTACAATAAAATTCTTACAGAATGATTACAGACATTTTAAAGTGTGTAAAAATGCAGAATCATACCCCTACTTTCTTATAATACTTTGTTTTCTTGTCATGTCTGCCAAGTGGTTCTGCCCAATGTGTACGTGTTGTTTTTATTTTTTCCTTAAAAAAAAGATAATTTTGCTTGTTGTGCCTGAAAAATTTGTCCCTTATGAATTATAACTTTAAAAAGGTTATCACTCACTTACTATTACTTAGGATGGGGGCACTATGGTGTTGAAAAGTTCACTGAACATGTTTTAAAGAATAAAAAAATTAACATGAGGTTTAAAAGAAAATAACTCTAAAATGCATCACTGCTTTGCAATAGGATACTTTGAGATAATCTCTCTCCTGAGATGTTGTATAAGCATAAACCCCGCTCTGCACTCTGTGAGTGTAGGAACAAGATTTAGGTTTATTACAAAACTTTGGTTTAAATACAGTGCTTAAACATGTCACATGATCTCTCAACCAATGACAATCAAGTATTTCATTGAGCATGCCTGAGAGCCCGGAAAACTACAAATCCCATAATTACTTATTACAGTCTTCCTTGCACATTTCCCCTTTCTCTATATAATTAACAAGTTGTAATACAGTACATTCTTTAAACATTCTTATCATAACTAATCTTATGTTAACCATTTGTAAAAATCAGGGCCTATCGTCATAAGGCCTTTATTGAACTGTTGATAACTTTATTGGTTCGTGCCATATTCCAAGCAACTTTAAATTACCCAAGGTTTGTAGATGTGTAAAACCTTTTATCTGAGGGTGATTTTTGTGTGATTGGGTAAAGGCATCATCTTTATTTGAAGGGAAAATGTGTTAGGTTGTAGATGTGTTTGAAGTAGTGCTGGTTGAGGTAGTGTTGTTGAATGAGTGTTTAAAGTATCTTTCCATGAAGTGTATTTGGGTTCACACACACACATACATATCTCCACTCAACTTTCTCATTCACATTCCGGTGGCCACCATTTCATTCTCTCCTCACATATGCATACTTAAACTCTTTATTGTGTTTCTATTTAAATAATGAAGTTTTGGTTTTGTATTGGTTAGTTTGTGTGTTTCTTTTGGTTCCGTTGTATCACTTATTGTTTCTTTGTGATTGTTCCTGTTTTGAAGAAGTGTTAATGTAGATTTACATATAGAGGGAACAGACCCATATCTCTTTCCCCCCGTTTTTGTGTATTTTTATAGCATGTTTCTTAATGTGTGGCGTGTTCTTTTTATTATTATTGGTTTTGTGAGTGAGTGCAGTATGTTGTGGAATGGAATATCTTCTGATTTGTGAGATATGTTTTAGCTTTTATTGAATAATATACAGGATCATTGTGTTTATGGTTTTTGGAATTTCTGAAATTGCAAAACAATGAAGTTAGTATTTGGTAACATCTTTTGCTTTTTTCTAGTGTGTGTTGTTGCATTACTCTATTTGGAATGCATGTGAATGGATGTGTATTACGTAAAAGTTAGATTTTGTGTGACTAACAAGGAATTATGTGGTGTGTATTTTTCCAGGTAAATGAGGGTTAGTGAAATCCCAAAGGAAGGAGGCTTCAAGATGTGAAAGTAACTCTATAGCATTGCATGAATTAGTTATAACATTCATAGGTTAATTACAAAACAACTTAAATGTGCTACGTACATGAGTAAGTTGTAAAGCTTATACAGAACCCTGGTCCAAGGTTTGTACCTTCTTGTTCAACTGTCCTTTTTTGTTAGTCCAGATGCAGATGGTCTTAGTGTCCCGTTTACTTATTTCTCGTAGTCTTTCTTTACCTTTAAAAACAATCTTGGCAAACATGCTAATAACAGTTCAGTCCATTTCAGATGAAAAGTGGGTAGGAATAGGTGAGTCTGTAGTTTTTGAAGCAATAAAGCAATAGTGGTGAGTCATTTTATGTTATAGTGTCTTTTACCTCTAAGTTGAAGATTTTTAGGGATGATCTTTCATTGTGTAGTCTTCTTTCTATAGGAGATTTTATTACTGGGTTTGTTGAGCTTTTTCTGGAACTTTTTACAGTCCTTATTTCTTAATAATATCAGTTAGAGTAACTATAACTAGGTTTAATTCAGTCTCTTAGGGAGTTGTGACTTACAAGCAGCTATTTTGCACTTTTGTTGACATTATGTATACCGTTCTGTGATAGAAAAATATTTTGAGAATGTTTGACTCTATTAATTAACAAAAATGGGGATGTTTAAAATTCTAAAATCGTTATTTGAACAACATTGTTACAATAATAGCATGTATGTGGATGTATTTGAGAATCTAATAATTCTAATAACTTCTAACAGCTTTTATCTTTAATTCAAATAAAGCTACTGGGAAATTAATGAAAAAATAGGGAAAAAATTCTAAAGTTTTAGTGTTCTGGTTTTGTGGAGATAAACATTTTTAGTTAAAATGAAACCAATTTACATAGGGAAAGGCAATTGCAAAGGCTTTTAGGTAACAAAGAGAATTTTCTCCCTCACAGTGGTGCGATGGAACAGTTAATAAAGTTTCAGTTAGCTATGTTTTGTTTTCTTTTTCCCATATTAGGTAAGAAGGGAGATTTTGAGTGAGACATGAGAGGGGTTTGTTTGTTGTTTCCCTCACCAGAAGGTAAATCACCTCTTTGTGTAGACAAAAAGTTAGTAGGAAAGTTTTTATAAGAACAGGGATAGAGTAAGGGATGCCAAAATCCAATTCCACCCAGTGCTAAGTAGTAAATCATTGCTATTATGTTTGAGGGGTAACATTATCTCTTTCTTTGCAAAGGCAATTATACAAGAAGTGCTTTTTACCCTTTTCTTTAACCAAAATGTAAGTTGTAAAATCTTGGTTTTCAAAAATTCCAATCTTTTCCCACTCTGAGACAGGGGCAAAAGGTATGAAAATGTATCTTTCTTTAGGTTTGAGAGTTTGATAGACTAGTGAAAGGTCTTTTGTTAATAGCAGGACTGTGCTTTTATGGTCCTCTAGTAGTGTATGTAAATGCATCAGTTTTGTTTTAAGGAAAGGCCACTGCATCACGGATTTAGGGTTATCTGTTTTTTGGGCTGTTTGTGAATTTAACTGCAATAGAGCTGCCTTTAGGAAAAGTTTGCTGTTAATTGACCCTCTCCTTGACTGAAGTAGTCTCTGTTTTACAGAATGAGTGATTTCAGTGGGTCTAATGGAAATAGAGTTAATGTTTGGGCTATTACTGGTTATGATGTCTGTGTTTTGCTTCGAGGATGTTAGTTTAAGAAAATTTGTTAACTAGATTTGGATGATTGTTAGGTCTGTTCTGCTGTTAAAAATGTTTCATATTTCTGTCTTTGCCTCCTGTTCTAATTGTTTAATTTGGGTAAAAGCCAATTTATGCGTATTTATGTTTTGAATGGATTTAGGGGTCTGTATGTCTGTATGTTGTAGCTTTGCAGGGCATCTTTGGGCTTGTGTTGTATGAAGGACTTGTTTGCTTCGCTTTATCAAAGCTTTTGCAGCAACTGTGTGTAAAGGGTTATGTGTTTCTGCAGCTGAAATTGTAACTGGTTGTTTCTTTGCTACTTGTTTAGGTTTGGTTTTCCATATTGCGTATGGCATGTTGGTAAACAGCATTTTAAAATAGTGACAAGTAAATACTTGATTTAAGGTCCCTCTTAACATTTCTATCCTTCCCCCCAGCAACACAAAAGAACCTTTTATAATAGCAGATAATTTGTTAATTAGTAAGGTTGTCTTTTTGTGACTTAGAAAGTTAAATATGGTAGTTGATAGCTGTATGTCTGCTGTGCTTTTTGGTGTTACCCTTAGATCGCTACCTGTGTTGGTGGGTGATCTGTGATGTCCCAGCTGAGATTCCCGTAGCACAAAACCAAGGACTGCTAGCGTTGATAGGGTAGCTAATATGTATACTGTCCATTTTAACATCGGTAGCTTTGGCTTCACTGATGGTCTCAGCTTGGGTGGGCATATATTCCATGCGCTCTCCCAGTCTGTATTCTCCTCTTCAGGTTGAAGTAGTAGCTGCTCCTCTTCTTCTGCAGGATCTAAAACTGCTTATCTTTTTATTGGTTCTCTCATCTCGCTGAACTCGAGTTGCCACAGCTCGGCTAGGATTTCTAGGGAGTTAAGTTCTCTTCTTCTTCCTTCATCAGGCTGTCTCTGGTGTAGAAGCTGCTCTGAGGCTGGAGGGGGCTGTGAGTTGGTTTCTTGGTGGAAGTACCATGGCGGTGCCTTCCAGTCATGGGATGCAAACACGTGTGTGCTACTTAGAGTTTCTAGGTAGGAAAACGTTGGGTGAGGAGACACCACTCTCCCTCATTATCTGCCTTAAATCCTTAATCACATCATATGATAAGCCTTGGTATTGAGGGGCTTGCCGGAGTAGGTGTATAACAGGGCATGTATTTACTACTTTCCAGTCACCCATGTGAGATGCTTCCTCCCAGTATTTGTCTCATAAACCTATGGACCACCCGACCCTGTAGCTGTTTTTCCTTCTGTGTCCTCTATAGACTCGCCGTCTATTTGCTCGTCATAGTCAACCTCCCCCGTCCCCGGAGAAACGCCTGAACATGGCGGTGGCAGTGGAAGTGAAGGCTTCACTTCTGCCACGTGGCAGGGGCAACATGGCGGTGCTTTTGTTGTTATTTGCTTTATGCATGTTGATTGTGCAACCGCTGTGAGCTGGAGAGGCACCCCCACCTCTGCCCCGTGGCAGGAGCAAGGTGGCTGCGCCCCTTCTGCCATGTGGTCACCCGGGGTCGGGGCTGCCGCGTAACCTAACAAAACTATTGTGTCTCCCCCGCCTTCATGGCAGCTGCCTGCGCGCTGCGCCCCTGCCTCCACAGTCGGTAACAGCGTGCCCGGGGCTCTAAAACAGCGGCTCCAGCAGCGCTGCTTGCCGCTCCAAGCAGCACAGCCGTGGGCGGCTCCATAACAAAACCACTCGCCGGCCATGCTGCCGCTCGGGTGGTGGGCACTGCGGCCGAAGCTCCAGTTGCTGACCCCGCGCTGCTCCCGTCCGAGCTCGGAGTGGCTGTGGTCCCGGTAAACATCGTCATGGCTGGCTGCACAGCCATCGCAGCCACCCTGGTAGCCTCATGCCATCTGGCACGTGGTTCCATGGCGGCTCTGGCCGATAGCAGCCCCACCGCTGCAGCGGCCAGGGCTGCCGCAGCTGGAAACCCACTGACTGTGGGTGTAGGGGGGGCACTGGCAAACACAGCACATGGCTGTGTTACGAACCCAGCGCCATGCATCTCTGCACCACATGCCGCCGCTGCATTGACCCCCCCTAGAGCTTCCCCTTCCCCCATCCCTCCTTGCCAATGTGCATACCACCCCCCCCATTGTTCTTGTGCCATGCGGTCGATAGGAGAGCTGGGGTTGAAGGAGGGGTAAAGGGAAAGGAGTTCGGGGGGGAATCTATTGTCCCGGGTGCACTTGCCTTCTTGTAATGCACATTTAAAGCTATCACAATTTCTTTCCATGCAGCTAGGTTTTTGAGAGCGTCTATTTGTCCTTCACTGGCTTTTTCAATGAGTTTGCTCCTTATTTTTCTCCAAGATGATATTTGCTAAGGTCCAGTTAGAGGTAATGCAGGTTCATGCATAGAAATCGAGTGTAATAAGTCCCACAATTTACTTTCTTCTATGTTTCTGTTCTGTTCTTTTAAAAAATGGGTGATTGCTTCAGCTTTTTGTTTAATTTCTGGAGAAACCCTCTCCTGATGGGCTAGCCACTCTCCCATATTCGCCAAAGTTTTTTGGTTACCTCCGTGTGCTGAAGCTCTGTTGTTGTTTTTTTGTCCTTTTTTCTTCCTTTTTGTCTCTTTTTGCAGAGGTAACCCAGCACGCTGAATTCTTCCTTTTTATTCCTTTTGATTCTGGCAAAATGGACACCCTCGGCAGGCATCCCACAGCTTAATGCTCCTGGTATCCAATGCCTGTTGAAATCCCATTACGGGCAGCCATTTGAGGTGTTGTATAAGCAAAGACTACAAATCTCATAATTCCTTATTACATTCTTCCTGCCACACTCTCCTAATTAATGTTCTAATAAGAAAATGCATCAACTTTCAGCTAGTCAGGCTTTACTGAAACATTTGATATTATGTCCCAAATGCATTGATTAGTTAGTGTGCAGAAGACAATGATCAGTTTAAGGACTGAAAGATGGACAAAGAATTATCTAACGGGCAGCTAGCAGGTTTTATTGGAGCGATATCTATGATGCTAATGGGAGGTTACCTATAGATTTCCTTTGTGGTTTGGTCAACTGGATTTAATTCAAGTCATGAGGCATCATCTATAAATGGAAGTCTGTGATTACCTCCTGTTAGTCACCTAGAGGACTACCTGAAATATAAAGAAATTTAATAACTTGAAAGAAAAGTCACGAACATAGGGAACTTAATTGCAAATATTTCTGCTATAAGTTGTAGGCTTATCAACTTCAAAGCACAGAAGACAAGACAGATCTCAGTCTGGGCAGAATACAGAGCATGAGGAAGCTGTGAAATAGAAAAATGGGATTCTAGAACACATAAGGCAAGCTATTGCCACTACTGTATAATGGAAAGCAATCCAGCTGGAATATAGTGCACATTTCTCATTATTCGAGTTTGAGAAAGCTTTATCCATATTGGGAGAAAAATGACGTGGACTAGTAATATGATGTCACAGAAACAGAGAATCAGAGAATCAGAGAATATGCTGAGTTGGAAGAGACCCACCATAGTACCCACAAGAGTACCATAGAGTCCAACTCTTAGTCCTGCAGAGGACCACCCCCAAGAATCACATCATGTGCCTGAGAGCCTTGTTCAAAGGTTTCTGAACTCTGTCAGGTTTGGTGCTGTGACCACTTCCCTGTGGAGGCTCTTCCCAATCACCCTTTGGGTGAAGAAACATTTTCTATTACCCAGCCTAAACCTCCTCTGACACAATTTCAAACCATTCCCTTGGGTGTGTCACTGTTCACCACAGAGAAGAGATCAATGTCTACCCCTCTTCTTCCCCCCATTAGGAAGTTGTAGACTGCAATGAGGTCTTCCCTCAGTGTCCTCTTCTGCAGGCTGAACACACCAAGTGCCCTCAGCCACTACTCATACAGCTTCCCCTCAAGGCGCTTCACCATCTTCATTGTCCTCCTTTGGATGCTCTCCAATAGCTTAATACTCTTATATTGTGGTGCCGAAAACTGCACACAAGATTCAAGGTGAGGCCTCACCAGTGGCCTTACCAGTGGGACAGCCCCCTCCCTTGACTAGCTGGCGATGCTTTGCCTGATGCCCCTCAGCACAGAGTTGGCTCTCCTGGGTGCTGAGACTTCTTAGAGAGGACATTAAAATGATAGCAATGGATAAATAAAGTTTGGGAACCAGGAAGGATTAAGATCTTGTTTAAACTGAAGGAAATATCAGTAGCAAAAAACCCAAAAATAATGGAGTGGCCAGAAAGAAATTGAGATATTCAGGTATAAGGTATCAGGGAACTGAGAATTTAGAGCAGACTTTCAGCTAGGTGAGTTGGAACAATTGATTTGAATTATTTTTTGAGAGGAATTATATGGCTGCAGCGGTAGTAGAAGGCTTAATATGGTGACAGAACAAGAATTATAGAATCTTTAACTGTAAAATGAAATTAAGGAGCCTTTTCTACTTTGTGGTTCTGTTGCTGGATGGACAGCTAGGCCTTCCAGGTTTACAAATTATGTAGTCAATAGACTTAATATGGTTTCATTTGATAACCTGACAAGCAGTTAGAGTTACAGTTTCTGTTGAATTAATTTGTCTAAATGATAGAATTTTGTTTGGGGCTTCCATGAACAAATAAAGAAGAACTTTTAAGCGTCAAAAGAGTTTCTTGGGATACAGTCACTTTTGGGATGTTAAGAGAGTCATTGGCAGTACATACTGGATGTATGACCAGTATGGGAGTTTCTGTTTCCCTCTGAGCAGGGAATCTCCAGGGCAATTCAGAATATCTAAGATGGGAGTGCACTCTTTTCTCTGTTGAATAGGTAAAGGATCTAGGCTCCTGACTGAATTTACGTTCCATCATTCAGACAATGGATATCCACAAATTGATCCTCACTTCTGTATTAGTCTGTCTTTCCTGTCAACTTCCTGACTTATCTTCTTTCCTCTTTGGGCTTTATTTTCAAGTAATTGAGAAGTTACTGGGAGGGGAAAGATGAAGAAAAGAAATGATGATAAGATAACATAATTTTTCTTTGTTTTGCCTACTTGAACACTTAGTGTTCCAGCAAAGTCTGGACACTCAGTTTTTAAATGTTGTTGAGAAAAGCTTATTGATCAAATATGTTTGCTTTTATATAATTTTGTACAGTTCTTCTAATACTATCAAGTCTTGCAGAGAAACTATTCTTGAAACTGGTAAAACAATGTGATATTGTGTCCCCATACTGAAAAAAAAAAATCTTTCTAATCTAGTAAATTTAAACTGAGAATACAGTTTATGAGAGAGGTAAACACACATCTACATGCTCTGGCTTTTAGGATATTAGCATTACTCCTGCTGTAATGAAATTCGGTGATTCACCTTTGAGAATATGAAGGTGATTCCTAATACATAAGTTACTTCCTCTACTGCGATTTCTTTGGTTTTATATGACAGTTCCTTTCAGTATCATTTGGTCTGAAATGATGTAATGAATGATGACTGATCTAATGAAAGAATTTGTGGACCTCCTAGCATTATGTGTAGCATTCAAATGTAGTTCAGACAACATCTTTGGTAAAATTAGAAGATATATCTCTTCTCTGTTTCAAAAGAGAAATTTTTGACATACTTTTCAAACCAAGTGAAAAGAGGACAATGTAATATAATCTTTCCCTTCAGGGAAGGAGATTTATTTTCTAGTGTGTTGTTACCTCTGGCAGATTTTTCATGTTTCTGTCTGCTGAGTTATACTTCTTTCCATCACTTAAAATAAAAATGAACATAAAAGCCCCACCCTAGCCTCATTCCACCAAAAAAACCCAAACCAAATCAAAGCAAACCTCCAAGAAGTTATGCAGATACTTTATAACCTTTCACTCTGACCTGAACAGTTTTTTGTCCTTTCTTTCATCTTTAAACCTTTTCCACGCAAATTCAGTATATTTCCATCTTTGAAGTAATTCTTGGTCCAGGAAGTTCTAGGATTGCTTTAAGTTGATAAAAATAAAATATCTTTTGGGAAGGATAATTACATCTTAATGTGAAATTCAGATAGCATTTTATGTTCATAATATTTAAAATGTCAACACCCAGCTCAGTAAATATAACTATATCCTTCATGAACTATGCACAATATACTGGTTTCTTCCCAAATACAAGTGCTTCTCCAGATTTGTCTTTCCCTGCGTCTATGCTATTTTCTTGCCTAATTTTTCACATTTGATTAGTTCTTCAGAATTTATTACCTGAAATTAAATAACTATCTATGGCATCCATCATAAAAGCAGACGTCAGTTTTAAAACAGTTAAAATACATTCATATTTTGGCTCTTTTGAAAAAATATTTAACCTAAAAATTTTAACTTCAAGATCTGTTTCTTGTTAGTAAGCCATACAAATAGCAAAATTTCTCTGAAATTGAGAATTCTGGTCTTCAGTTTTGATTTTTTTTCTGCTTTTGTTTGAGGAGTTTATCTTTGTTCCCTCCCCTTTCCCCACAGATGAGCTTACAGTCTGGAGTAGATTGATGCGAAGTATGAGACAGGACATTTGGAACAATATTTAATGATCAACAAAAAATACTGAGGAGAAGTTTAGCACCAAATGAGAGATGTACTGCTGCAGATTGGCAGTAAATGCACTGCTGGATGTGTTTGGGGAAGATTTTAGGAGCACTATGAATGTAGCAAGTAACATTAATCCTTAGTGTTCAAGAGTATTGAGATCTGCTTCCATAACAGCATGAGGCCTAGCACTCTTGAATGAGGCTTCCTGCCCATCAGAACCATTATGTATAATGCCTCCTGCGCCTTGATGGTTTTTTGACAAATCCTCACTTGCCTGCAAGTGATGATGCTTTGGGTCTTTGGCCAGCATTTGAGAGTTTGTCAGAGGTAGATTGTAGAATCAAGATTTTTAAAACTGTGAAGAATTTTGTTTGATACACCATTGTGAAAACAAGCTCTGGGAAGGGAGATGGGTTATGGTTACACAGAATTAATAAGGAGAAAAACTGATCTGAAAAATTGAAACCTATGGATTCCTATCAATTGTGGTTATGTGTTAGCAAAAACTGTTGGTTAAAGAACATTAATATAAGAATAGCTGTGTGAGGCAAGAACAAGGTTCATTTAACCAAATGTTATATCTCCTAAGCACTCACTAGGAAGCTTCACTGAATTACTCTTCTGGGAGTGAATATGCTGAGTCTCTCCTTGAACGCACATAAAAATTCACGATCTGCAGTAGTGTCAGCAGAAGTTCCAAGGCCTTGTATTCAACCTCACTCTGATGTCATCTTTAACCTTTTCCACAATATAAGTCCTGGCTACTGATTTATATATGCTTTGTTTTTATTATTCTTACAGTTAATCATGACTGCATTAGAAACTTTTCACCAAGATAGATTTTCTGAGGCATAGAATTTGAATAGAGTAATGGAAAAAGTTTATGAATAAGCACAACATAATCTAGGTTAGCAGGAGTTTATTTAATTATCCTTTAAAAATCAATTTGTGATTTTTATTTCTTATAAATTTAGCTCTAGCCTTTGATTATATAGACCTCTAGGGTCCTATCACCTGGCAGGCTCCTGCTGGTAGTAATAATCAACTTTGTTTACCCTTAAATGCTAATTCCTAAAATAGAGCTTTTATAGAGAATGCATCTGCACATAATTGCTGTGTTAAATTAGGTTTGGAATTGTTAACATTGCCCACAGTGTGCTGTCTCAGTTTAATGAGACAGAAGTGTTTGCTAAGGAGGATGAGTTATGAAGAAGACAAAGCTCCTTCCTCTAAGCAATTGTAAATCTGAAATTAAGAGGCTCCAGTCAAGGAAAAATGGAGAAAGAAAAGATAACGACCCTTTATAAAAGGATATATGTGTATAGGCA
The DNA here is from genome assembly GCF_003984885.1 of Neopelma chrysocephalum. NCBI lineage: Eukaryota > Metazoa > Chordata > Aves > Passeriformes > Pipridae > Neopelma > Neopelma chrysocephalum. Next base: position 6,811,300 of record NW_020925744.1, read on the forward strand.
GCACAACAAAAGAATAAAAAAACCACACTCAACAATCCTGCTCTGAAGATTCCCACCAAAATAGTTTAGTACTTTTCTCCTTACGTCGCAATTCTAACCATTATTATCAGGGGGTGCTGTTGGATCTCTGGAGGAGCAGAGGCTGTATTTGCTCCCTAGTAGTTGGCATGGGGTGCTGTTGGATCTGCTGTCGACAGCTGGCTCTGGCTGGGATTTCCCTGCCCTTCGTTGATGGGTGCAAGATGCTAGCCAACACAGGAACAAACGGATAAGGGGAAGGGCGGCTTCTTCCCTCGAAGGTTCCTCCGCAGATGGTCCTGGCTTCTCTGATGAAATCCGAGGCAGGTCCAGGCTGTGGGCAGAACAGGGAGCGGGAGAATGGAGGCAGACCAGGGCCAAAGGCAGCCAGATGACCCAGCCGAAAAGAAAAATGAATTCCAGAGCACCCCTCACCTCCACACACACATCTTCCCTGATTCAGGGCAAAAGTGAAGAAGGGTGCCGTTTTCTGAGAAGAAAAATCTTACTTCCCCCCCACAGTCTTCTGAGGCCTATTAGCTTAGAATGTGGGGCTGCTGGCTAGTTCTTTTGTGTGTGTGAATCACTCTAGCCCCCTCCCTCATTCAACATCTTTCTTTCACAGTGGAGTAGGGGAAAAAATTCCAAGCTGGGTTTTTTTAGAACAAGTAAACCTATGACACGTGCCAAGGACATAGAACCTTTTCTTTTGAATAAAGAAGTGGTAAGAATACTAAATAACAAGATCAAGTTATAGACTATTTAAAAGATATGTGCTCACTGGAAATAGATTTCTTCCTCATGAAGCAGAACTATCTGTCTTGAACATTATGAAATAAAAAAGGAGATTAAATTCCTTGCTGAAATGTTTGCAGCAGGCTGAAGCCTGTGCCTGGAATCTGTGATACTGTAAATCCCCATAGCATGGAATATTAGAGTGAAACCGCCCCCAAATTTTTAAATTATTCCATCAAATCAAACCAAATAAATTCATAAGACAAAATCATAAACATGCATGGATTGTTTGTCATTCCTTTTTGGGTGGAAAATCTATTTGTGAATGTGATATGTCAAAGAAGCCATGTCCCATTCCTAATATTGGGAGAATTTCTTCAAAATAAGTTCAGTGCCTAGGTCCTTTATACTGTAGTGCATGGTCATAAACTAAGCTTTTTATTAAAGCAATTCCTGAAATGTTCATGAACACTGACTCTATATGTTAGCATTTTCCTCATGTAAACAATTCCAGCAAGGTTTTAAATGAACTTGCTAGTCTAATCTCTCATGTGTACTGTTCTTCCTGAAAAAAAAAATTCAGGAACTAAGGAATTTCCAACGGCTAGGATTTTGTTTCTCTTATTTTTTGCCTTCTGCTTCTGAAACCACAAGTGAATTCAGTTAAATTCTGAAGAATAATTAATTTGTTATTAGTATTTGGTTAAAATTCTGGCTAGGTTGAAAGAAGAGAGAACTTTTGCCACTGGCTTCAATGGGAGGACATTAAATTACATATTGCGTACTGCTACACAATACATATTGGAGTTCTAGATCTCAGATTTGTTTCTCAGTGCAGAGATTTGGGAAATAATTAATTAGCTCACTGGGCTTATTCTTTAGTTATTGATTTCAAACTGGTAAATTATTTATCAGGTCATACAGTTCAGTTTTGGAGATTAGATTTACCCCGGTGTGGTAAATAATAACAGAATTTAGCCAAAAAGGAGTTAATGTCATTTCTGACTAACCAAGAGGAAACCACCTTTCTTGTGAGCCTTGGAGAATGGAGGCAAAATGAATACTAGACAAGACCCTGGAAAGACTGGTTGTGCAAATTTTGTCCAACCACCTAACCTCACTAGAACCCATGCCATCAGAAACATCTATAAGGTGTTAGCAACTGGAGGGTCCTTGATGAGGGGCACTGAAGTGCACATTTTTCACCCAGATGATATCTCTAAAGAAATTTGCTGCCTGTCAGGAGGTTGCATCTGTGGTGTAATGGAAAGGCTGCTGAGCCTGCTAAATCCTGTGGGCCCATTTTTAGTATTCTAAGTAGAACTGAATGATGCTGCAATGAAGTGACTCAGACTTTAAGTTCCTTGGAAGAGCCCCTTGGCTGTTGTTCTCCTCAAGCCCTCCCAGTCAGAGAAGGGGGTTTGAGAAAAAGGAGGTGAATTGAACAGGTGAATGGCTGTCTGCATAGCTGGTGCCATGCTCAAAGTCTCAGCCTCTATGATCTTTGCACACCTTTGAGAAATTGGACCTGTTTACAGCTGACAGGATTCAACTAACCAAGTGTGTGCAAGAATGCCCTGAACAGTAAGCTGTCTGGACTTATAAAGAAAGAATTAAACTACATTTAATGTTCTAAGAACTCAGGAAGAGCCAGGGGCTTCTGAGGCATTAGGAAGCAACAGGGAAACCCCTGCAAACTGCCTCAAGAGAATTAAGGTAAGTTCCTCTGAAAAGGGAGTGGGGCCAATAGCCCAGCCAAATGCCTCTGTACCAGTCACTCAACATGGGAAACAAACAGGAGGAGCTGGCAGCTGCTGCTCAGGTGAAAAACTATGAGCTGATTGCTAACACAGAAACTCATTGAGATGAATCGTGTGATGGGAGTGCCTGTGATAGATGGCTACAAAGTATTCAGAAATGACAGGCAAGGAAGGAGAGACAAGGGATTTACTCTTCATGCTCAAAATGTGATTGATTGCGCTAAGCTATCTCTGAACAAGAGCAATGCAGAGGTTGAAAGCTTATGGATGAAATGTAGACACCAAGCCAAGAAATAAATATTTGTTTTCTATTAACAGACAGAAAAATGCAGACATTGATACCACTCTATTTTAATTATTTTACTCCCTTTTTATAGTTTATTTATCGTACATGTTAGACGCACTCTTTGGGTATTCTTTGTTTGCTTTTCCACTTTTTTCCCCCTCAAGCTGTCATTAAACAGTGCTATTCCAAGATGCGTTATAGCAGATTATGATGTTCTTCCTCCTGATTTTGCTAGAAAGAACTGAAAGGGCAGGGTGGCAATTGTTCTTCTAATTGCGCATTTCCTGCTTGACAGGAGCATCTGATATTCTTGAGGTCACTGCACTGCTTTGCACTGCAATACTGTTGTTCTGGTTGCAGCAGCTATTTCAGGGCTGTACTCAATTTTAGGATAAAGGCCTGTTCTGGGTTAAAAAAGATTTTCCCCTGGAGTTGGAAAGTGGTTAACTCCAGGGGGGTAGTGTTCTTGGTGTTGACCCAATCAGCACCCCTGCAAAATTAAAACATATCACACCAGATGGGAAAAGAAGGGAGAAGATGATGTAGCTGGAGGAGAAGTAGCCATGTTTTAGGCCACAAGGAGAGAGGAACCAGGAGCCCTGCTGGGGGCCAAGGCCCCCCAGCCCTGGCTGGGGCTGCAGGAACTCGGAACAGTGTTCAGCAGAGCAGCACTGAACAGAGAGCTGTGGCTGAAAGCCAAAAATGATAACAAGCAGTAGAGATGGCACGGAACCAAGCTGAGAGATGCAGAGCTGTCCGACGGAGTAGAGAGAGGACCAAGCTCAGCGGAGGCTGTTTGGGGGTAAGACTTGGCTTTACTTTCCCCAAGCCCTTTGGAGACCCCTTTTTTGGAAGGAGGGGCTGGACTTCCACTTGAAGGGAGTCCTGAAATGCAGCAGCACCAGAGAGAGGAGCTGAGAAGCTCAGAAATGTCCTGGAGTTGGACCAGGGACGGCCAGGAGGAATGTGGGGGGGAAGAGGCTTTCCTTTCCCCACTTCGCCATACTGTCATTTTGAGACAGAGAAAAGGAGCTCTGGTAGAACACTTGGGGCAAAGATTGAACCGAGAGCTGCCCTAAATGTTTTGACTCAGGAGGAACTTGAATCCCCTGAGGAAGGGACTGTCACGAAGATGCCCTGAACTTCATGATATGACGTGGTGAGGCGAGCCTTGTCCCTGCTTTTGCAGTTCACGGGAGAGAGACCTTCGGCTGGAGCCGAAGGGCCGAGGGGTGAGGCAAAACCCCTGTATTGTAATGGAGAGAGAGATTTTCCAGCTACAACAAATTCCAGCTACAACTGCTGCCTTGAAGAGGAGAGACACTGCTGCCCTGAAAGTGGAAAGGACCTTTTCTTCTTCCCTTCTGAACTTTTACTGGAGGGAAAGGAGGGACTCGATCTAATGTAAATATATTGCTTTACCATAGGAGAGATAGTTAGAATTGTGTATGTAATGTATTATAGTATTTATGTGTGTAAGTAATAAACTGTAATATTATTCTCTTCCCCCATACTGAGCTGTGTTTTGTCTGAAAATCCTCTCACACTGAAACGAATTGTGTGAGGGGGGCTTGGACTTGGAAATTGGATTTTTGAGGGTCTCAAACTGAGACAAGGCTGAAAATAGGAAAAATGTGGAATATTTTACAATTATATACACACATATTTTACCATCTGATTCTTCAGGCATTGTATTCTAATTCAGCGCAAAATACAACTCTGAGTCATGTTTTCCTATTTGCTGTACATCCTAATGGGCACTGAGAAAAATGTGTGGTATCAATCACCAGTCTTTCACCTTTAACATATGAGTAGAAAAGCATAGCATAGATGCTACTGTGAACCATTCTTGATATGTAAGAACATATTTGATAGTAACTGTTAAGTAGTGTATTTTACTCCTTTGTCAAATCCCTGTCCAAACTCAATGAAACAGATTCTGTACTCCCTAGATTTATGTCAATATGATTTTTACAACTTTAAAATTCTCTCTGTTCTGAGGTCAGAATCTGACCCTCATCCTTCATTGTTACTAATTTCAACTCTGCCAGTAATCTAGGGTCTGCATAATGACACTTTTTTAGTGATACTACATTCGCATACACTAAGCCAGATGGAGTAATTTGATCACCTATTGATTTTCCTCAATGCCATTTGATAATATTGTTAGATCAGAGTTCCTTAAAAACTAACCAACCAATCCAGGTTTAGTGTGAAAAAAGTTTGTAATACAATTAATCACTATTTACATATTTTGTACTTAATCTGATGTATGTACTAGTTATGTAGCAGAAGGACTGTAAACAGACCCACACTGTTCCACAGAGTTTGTAGAGTAATTTAGCATAACACAGTGAATAAGAGTAGGAAATAAGAAGAGGAAAGGATTCACATATAAACATGTACAAGAACTGGATTGTTCTATGTTACTCCATGGTAGCCCAAAACGGGAAAGAGGCTAGAATGCTGTTTTCATGCTTGATGAAGTCTGAAGGACTTAAGCTTTTCTGTCTAGTGCTGAAAGGTAGTTCAATATAGCCCTTAATACCTGGAACACAGTAAGGAGATGAGGGAATAAAGTTTTTCTTCCTTATCACCACTTGTGGTGGTTTGAACCAGGTTTTCCCCCTGAAGCTAAGAAAGTGGTAACCCCCAGGGGGTGGTGACCCTTGGGGTTTGACCCAATCAGCGTTCCTGCAAAATATAAACATATCACTGGACCGGAAAAAGAGAGTAGTAGTTGTAGCTGGAGAAGAGGTGGCCATGTTCTAAGCCACGAGGAAGAGACCCGGAGCCCCACTGGGGGCTGGGCCCACCCCAGCTCCCAGCTGGGGGGCTATGGGAACTTGGAACAGTGTTAAACTGGGCTAAGTACCTGTAGCTGGAAAGCTGAAGGAGTTTTCTCCACCGTGAGTGGGCAGACGGAGAAGCGGCAGAGCAGCAGTGGACGGAGAAAAAGCGGCGGCACAGAGCCAAGAGATAAGAGAAGCACCAAAACAAACATGCAGCAAAGCAGACAGAAAAACTTCTGTGAGCCGAGAGAGAGAAAGAAAGCAGCAGAGAGAACTAAGTTTTACAGAGAGAAAGTTGGGTAAGAACTGCAAAACTCTCCCAAACTTTCTTTGAGTACCCTCTAAAAATGGAGGGGGTGGACTCCTATTAATTGGAAGTCCTAAATGTAGTGGTCCTGACAGCTCAGCCAGGACGAAATGTGTGAAAGAGGACTTTCAGCTCTCCCTTGCTGCAGCTTCAGAGAAGCTAGCAGCCATTTGAGGCAGAGCACAGAAGCTCTGCAAAGGGGCTTGAATCCCCTGAAGATACCAGACCGTCATGAAGGCTTCTGCACTTTGTCGACATGACCGTGGTGAAGCAACCTTTGTCTGGGGTAACGCAGCCCATGGAAAGACCCTTCGTTTTCGTTGGGGGGCCGAGAGAGGCTTGGAGGCCTCCCTCGTGTGTGTTGGCAAAGATCCAACAACTGCTGCTTCATGAAAGACACAGAGAGCCTGCTGCCCTAGTGAACTGCTGCTCAGAGACTGAAAGGGGTCTTTTCTTCTTCTTCCCTCCTGGACTTTTATTTGGAAGGGAGAAGAGATTTGCCCCATTGTAAATATTATATGTCATGGTAGAGATAGAGTTAAGATTGTATGTAATGTATTATACTATTTATTTATGTGTAGTCACTGTAATATATTCCTTTTCCCCCATTTTGAGTCTTGTGTGGTGTCTGGAAAACCCATCTCACACTGGGTTGAGATGTGGGAGGGGGGCTAGAACTGGGGAATTGGATTTTTTGGAGCTTTGAAACCCTGACACCACTAAAAAAGATCGTTTTCACAGATAAGTTCTACAATTTATTTCTTTTGCTAATGCACTCTATGTGACTGGAAATTGCTAAGACAGATCTAATAACACCTGATATTTTTTGAACTACTGAATACTTTCAGCTCCAGTTCACTAGCATGTATCCAGTCAAGGTGGACTTGCAGTGTTGCCTTCTGATGAACATAAATTTCTAACCTAAGCTGAACTGATTGCTGTGGATTAGTGTCTAGTGCTCAGTTTTTGTGTAGCAGAACTCAAAAATACACTGGAAAGCTAATGTTGCCTCTACTTGACAAAGAAGCTAGAGGATAATCTATAATTTGGAGATTTAGTTGCCATCTAGGAAGAAGAATCCAGGTCCTTTTTGAGATACATTATGCTATGTAATTCAATATGCCTTCCTTGCACATAATGGCCCTAAATCTGTATAAACAGTAACAGGTTTTATTTAAGTTCCTCTAGCAATGGAGATATGCTACTTTTTTCCCTATTTCCAAGCTTGGCTTAATTGCAACATGTGTTTCACATTTATAAATAACCTGTGCAATAGTGTCCATGGTTGAGTCCACTTCTTGACCATGCACCCATCCATATGCCGCATTTCTTCCTTGATGACCAGAGGTGTCACGAACCCTTCAAGCTATAAATAATTCACCTTATGTTGCCAATCCAGATCCAGCTGTGCCACTTCAATCCTAGCAGCTTAATTCACCTGTTGACTGTTTCAATGTTTTTTGATTGCCCAGCTTTTGTGTATATGAGCATCTATGCGATGTACCTTCACAACGAGGGTTTCCACATGGGCAGGAGTATCTTGCCTCAATAAGGTCCTTTAAAAATTTATCTCTCTTACTCTCATTTCTTTAACTGCTAGAAGACTTTTCTACACAAGCAGACCTTGATTAGTTTGATATTCTTGCCAGCCACAGACTATGTCACTGTTCTGAAAGGATGATTGGTTAATACATTTTTCTTCAGTTATCCACTATGATGATATTCTAAAAAATAGAAGTACTCCTGCTTATACTTCTACTAAGAAAAAGACTGATGTCCTAGAATATGCATTTATTAATCTGGAGTCCAAATATTTTATAATGCCATGTTTTAAAAAAAGTAAAATTGATCTGAGTCACAAACCAGCAGAAAATTGGTGATGATAGATAAAAACTTGACATAGGAAACACATCTTCAAAGCATACTACTTTTTTAAATTATTGCTATTAAGCTATAAAAGAGTTTTGTACACACAAAAAATATAATTCTTTTATTGTCCTATACCTGAGTTTGCAAGTTTCAATCAATATCTTTGATGTTGTCCCTTGGCTAGAATAATATTCTAATCATAATATAGGGTTATGTAGATTGCACTGTAGAAGACCTGATATTCCCTAACAAAAAGAAGAAAATTTGATGTAATCTAATTGGCAATTATTTGTCTTGTGAACACTGACTGCAGCTTTGTTAACAAATACCTGTATTCAAGTTATTTTTTTAAAATCTGATTTGAAGAAGGGCAATATGAAGTGAATTGCAAACAATTAGAGTAAAAAGTCATGACGAAGACAGTAACTGAAGCATCTAGTCACAAATAAAATTAAATCGACTCTAGACATTAATAAGGACAAAGCTCCAATATCCTGTTGTCATGCATCTGATTTTCTGGGAATAAGGAACGTAGGACAGTATCAGAAAAATAGTAAATGGGTAAAGGAAAAAGGCAATTAAGGTTGTTAATATGTCATGGAACAGAGACCACTTAAAGTAGTAGTATTTTAATGTGAAGTATGCAGACACAATCACACCTCTTGTCTGAAACCGCCGTGAATGATTGCCAGGCAGATTTCAGTTCAGCTTTTTGAATAACTGCCAGTTCAAAGAGATACAGTGATAGACACAGTCTGCTGCTAGCTGCTACAGTGTGCTATTAACATTACTTTTCACCAGTCTGGTCAATAGTCATAAGTGGCTGATAGCTGTGATAATGACTATACCAGAAACCCAGCTAAAAGATCTAATACTGTTTAATTTAGTGATCCTCAACTCCATGAATAAACAGTGAGATGAAAGAAGTGGTAACTACCAACTAATAAATTAATCATAAATATTCTTATCTAGACTGATAATGTGTAATTCTCTTCTAGAGGTAATGACTTACTAAAGAATAACTTCACTGAAGTTTTCAATCTAAAGCAGCTTGAAAACAGAACTTCTTAAGAAGAGCATATAATGATGAAGGTTCAGATTCATAAGCAGATAAAACTTTTCTGATAATTAAAGTAAGTTTTTATATCTACACAGAGAAAAAACTAAGCACAGTTTTAAGACTTGAAAATCAAATGTGGAACACTTTCAAAGTCTAAGCTTCAGACTAGGCTTATCTTTCAAAGCCTAAGCTTCAGACTAGGCTTATCTTTCAAAGCATGACTTGGAGGAGGAGCTGTTATTGTTGTCATGGTTTTAGCAAGGCCCAAAATCCAATTCTGATTCCTAGCC
>NW_020925744.1:6820426-6907670 GCF_003984885.1 Neopelma chrysocephalum
GTTACCACTTTCAGCTTCAGGGGGAAACCTGGTTCAAACCACTACAATTGTGCATTGATAAATAATGAATTATTTGAAGCTGAAATCAAAAATAATACGGATTTCTAGCCTTACTGAATTTTCCAATAAGTTCTGAAATTCAGAACTTTAAAAATTCCCCAGACTCTGTGCAAAGCTCTTGCTAGTGCTGGACCACCCACGCAGGAAGAATTTCTCCCTTTTGCCCAATGAGTTAACCCTCAGTGAAATTTGTGATTGCTACCTTTTGACCTTTCACTGTGCACCCATGGTAAGAATCCGTCTCTCTCTTCTCTGCAACCACCCTCCAGGTTGTGGAAGACTGATATGAGTTTTCCCCATGCCTGAGCCTTCTCTTCTTCAGGCCCTCTACCTCTACCCCTTCGAATATTTTGAATTATTTGAATTTGCTCCAGCCTCTGACCACACTGGTGGCTCTTCCACTTCTGGACATGTTTTGTCCCTATCCCTTTTGTACTGGGTCGAGCTTATTTCAGATCCAGGGTCATGAGTGCTGAGAAGAGCTAAACAGGCATATCCCTTGACTGCTGACTGTGCTCTTGCAGCCTGGTATTTGTTGGAAGTCAACTCCAAGAAACATCCATACCTATTGAACTTCATGAGGATTCTGTTGAAACAGCTCTTGTGAAATCTGGATTTCCACTACTCCTTTTATGATTGAACTGCCTTAAAAGGACAAATGGGCTTGTTTTTTCAATTTTTATTTAGGCTTGATAGGTTTTGCATGTCTTAAAAAATAGGCTTATTTATGATTTTTTTTTTTAATTAGGACACTTGCCAAATGTTTCATCTCTACTCAGATGTTTTCACAAAAATGTCAAAAATTTATATTTCAAGTACCTACCTAGTCATATTTTCTTGATACTAACCAAGAATTTTAATTTTGCAGGGTAGAAAAGAGGGGAGAGAAAAGATGTGCACAGAACCAGAGACACAGATGTATACAAAGGCAGCATGATACATACTTTGATTTTTTCTTTATACATACTGATTTATTCTTAAAATTGTAGGCAACTCCACTGTAAAAGAAAACCAGAGATACTTGGAAGTTGCAGGGGAAAAATAAAAGATCATGTCTTAGTGTTTAATGGTACTTTCTCTTATGTTTCTATTTTCAGCAGGCAAAATACATATGCATTTTTTATTTTTCATTCTGAATGCTCTTTTTGGCTTATTTTTCATGTTTTTCATAAGATAATGTGCACTGAAAATGCTCCACATGGATGAAATATGGAATATAATTGCTAATGCTTACAAAAACATTGTCTTCTTTATATTGTGTATATTCAGTGTTTATTTTAGAGCTGTTAGGAATGAGGAGTTCTTTGTACTATTGTAAAAAAATAAAAAATAGTAGACGAGGGGGGGAATCTTAGGCCTGTGACAAAATAACATGAGGATAAACTAAGTAAATCTTGAAATGATACTGATCATTTTTGCAAGCATGACAAATATTTGTCCCATGAATTACCACAGTAAAGTGCAAAGTTTGCCAAAGAACATAATCCAACTAGGCAAACTAGGATATTTTTTCTGGTTTTCCAGGCTTTCTAGGACAAAAAAGGAGGTAAAGCAAAGCCCAATAGTAGTTATTCAATTTCTTTTTTTTAATTAATAACCTCTGGAATTATGCCTTTTTTTTTGTAATTGTAAAAATCTATTTCTAGCTTTTGAAATACACTCATAGTTTTTCTTTCTTCTATAATTAATTCCTAATATGATATTATAACACAATTTTTACTGGAAGATAGATCTTCTAGTTTTCCTTCAGTTTGAAAATAATAGAGAAATCATTAACTTGTTAATAAAAATAACATTCTATGTATATGCTTTGTTAAAAGTGTACTAGAAAGGGAAAGTTATAAAGTGCTTACCTTCTTCTTTATAGGAGGCATCTGAGACTTTCAATTTATTTTTCTTTTATGCTGAACTAGGGGCTTAACATTTTAGTGACTAAACCAATGTCATGATTTTTTGTGTGTTTTTTAGAAATTTTGTGTGAAGAAGTTAGATATTCATTAAACCCCAAATTTTAATTTTTGGTGTCTTTGAAGTAGTGATCAGTGATCTGCTTTACTTAAGTAAGCTTTGCTTATGATTATTGTTTATAGTTTTATTTGTCCTTGTTAATGTGTACTGTACAATATAATACTAATGCTGCAATGTTTCCAGCCTGCAGCTGCTTCTATGATTAGAAAAAACCTCAGTTGCCTAAAGTCGATTAAAATAAGTTTATATGCTGACTTCCAACTAACATCATTGCCTGAAAACTGAAAGCCATCTGGTCTGTAAGGCCTGACTGGAATATTACATTTGAATTGCCTCATCATGCTGAACAAATTAATTTTTCATTTCTTTCAAACCCTTCCTGGAGAAAATTAAAATTATAAGAAAAAGAATGCTTGCCTTCATTTCAGAATTCCTTTTTCAGTAGACAATGAGGCTACTTACTCTGTATTGCAAGTATCCTTCTATGTTCTTGAAGAATGTAGTCACTTTCATGCCTGTGTGGAATGAGACAGATCTTCACATCTGTGTTAGTAGGAAACAACAGATACTTAGAACACTTATTTACACTAAAATAAAATTAGTGACTTCAAAATATTACAATGTTAACATTTACATAAAGGAATCATAACATGCTTTATAGTCACTATAAACACAGTGCAAGTTACGACTACAAATGCTGACTATGAACTTCTTTGGTGTTGCACATCGGTCCAATGTGTCTTCACAAAAGTTACTCAGTCTGTAATTTTGTCCACTGAGTAACTTGAAAAATACACTGTATTCTAAGGAAATTTCTAAGAAGGAAAACCATGGAATTTAATGAAAATCTTGTTACAGTTTTTAACCCCGCTTTTTTCACACAACTTATTTCTACTAGGCCATTTGCCAACATATTCCCAGTGGTAGGATTTTACGGTACGAATTTGAGAATGGCAGTGTGCTTTTTGTGCATCAGTATCTGCAGTTCCTTCTCTGCAAGGCTGTTCTCAAATCATTCATCCCCATCTGTATTGATACTGGGGGTTGGCCTGACGCAAGTGTAGGACTTGGCTTTTTGAGCACTGTGAGGTTCACATGGACTCTCTTCAAGCTCATCCAGTCTCCACTGGATGGCATCCGGTCCCTCAAATGTGCCAAATGAACCACTCAGCTTCATGTCATCTGTAAACTTGCTGAGGGCGCATTTGATCCCACTATCTATGCCACTGATGAAGACATTAAGCAATCCCAGTATCACTCATCACTGATCTCTATTCAGACATTGAAGCATTGACAAATACCCTCTGGATGCAGCCATCCAGCCAGTTCCTTGTCAGCCAAACAGTCCATCCACGAAATCCATCTCTCTCCAGTTTAGAGGACGGATATTGTGGAGAATTGTGTCAAAGGCTTAACAGAATCCAGGTAAATAACATCCATAGCCCTTCCCTTGTACACTGATATAGTTGCTCCATCATAGAAGGCCACTAGGTTGTTCAGGCAGGACTTGCTATTGGTGAAGACATGCTGGCTGTCTCGGATCACCTCCCTGTCCTCCATGTGTCTTAGCATAGCTCCTAGGAGGATCTTTCTGGGCACAGAGGTGAGGATGAAAGGTCTGTAGTTCCCAGAGTCCTCCTTTCTACCCTTTTTAAAGATGGGTACTTTTCCCTTTTTCTAGTCACTGGTGACTTCACCTGACTGCCATGTATTTTCAAATATCATGGATAATGTCTTGACAACTACATCAGCCTCAGGAGTCTAGCATGCATCTCATCAGGTCCCATAGATTTATGTACATTCATGTTCCTTAGGTGGTCACAAACCCGATTTTCTCTTACAGTTGGAAGGACTTTGCACAAGTCTCTGCCTTGAGGTTCACCAACTGAAGAGATGTGGGAAGAGAGATTGTCAGAGTGTGGCAAAAATTATTGAGTGACTCAGTCTCTTTCTCATCTGTTTTTACTAGTTTGCTAGCCTTGTTCATTAGGAGGATTTGCTTTCTTTAATCTTCCTTTTCTGGCTGACATATCTGTAGAAGTCCTTTCCATTTTCATTTTTGTCCCTTGTCAAGTTCAACTCCAGCTGCACCTTGGACTTCCTGACACCATCCCTACACAACCAGGCAGCATTCCTATACTCTTTCCAGGATACCTGTTCATGTTAAACCTTTCAGTTTAACCAGAAGGTCCTGACTCATCCTGACTGACATGGGTCAGTCTCTCCTTTCCTGATATTTACACGTGTGGATCAAAAGCTGTTGTGCTCTAAGGAAAACGTCCCTAAAGATCTGCTAGCTCTATTCTGCTCCCTTGTCCTTAGCAGTTTCCCAGGGGTTCCTACTGACTAACTCCTTGAACAGCTGGAGTTTTCCAAAATTCAGGGTGGGTCCTGACTTTACTTTCACCTGTCTTACATCTCTCAGGACTGTTGACACCACCAGTGCATCTTCACTGCGGCCCTGACTGCCTCCATTCTTGACAACACCCATCAGCTCACTTCCATTGGTGATGATGAGGTCCAGTAATGCATCTCTTCTGGTAGGGCTGTCTATTGCTTGGCTTAAGAAGGTATCCTCCATGCCTTCCAGGAGTCTCCTTGATAGACTACAGCTTGCTGTGCTGCTTTTCCAGCACATTTTGAGGTGGTTGAAATCCTCTAGCAGGGTGAGAGCTAGTGAGTTTGATGCCTTCTGTAGCTGGAGTAAGAAGGCTTTGTTACCACTAGGCAGCCTCTAGTAGACACAAGCCAGTAAGGTTTTCTTTGTTGCCTCAGTCTCTGATTGTCATCCATAAGGTTATGACCTGTTTGTGCATGTTCTTCAGAGAGAGCTCTTTACAATCATTTCTTGAAGTAGAGAGCAATCCCTCTGCCCCTCCTTTCTTTTCTGTCCATTCTGAACAGCCTGTAGCCATTGATAGCTGCATTCCAGTTAAAAGATTCATCCCACGAACTTTCAGTAATGGCTACTAATCGGTAGCCTTTTAGCATGACAGTGGTTTTCAGCTCCTCTTGTTTGTTGTACACGCTGCGCGCATTGGTGTAGGGATGCTCCAGCTGAGCTGTTGGCCATGTCACCTTTTTAGAAGAACACACCTGAACTCCCTTGAAGTATTTCACTGGTGTTCACCTTATTGGCTCTTATACCTCAGAAGCCCTTGGCACATCTCTGTAAGATAAATGTGCTGCATTATACCCAGCACAATGATTAGTTGTAAAGAAATTAAATTATGCATTCTAAGGAGCATGAGTTTCTAATGAACCCCTAAATTTTTCATAGAAGCTTGTATACCAACACAAATTCCTTTCTGCTGACATGTCAGTGTTGTGAGTAGCAACCTCAGCAAACAGGATGTAAAGAGAAATAATACTTTTAACTGCTGGCAGCTACTTCTTCTTTGGATACCTGCCCAAGTGTTTTTTTAAATTTTTAAGTTAGGCAGCCAACTCTGTCATCCAATATGTCACCACATTGCCTGCCTGCCTTAGCCTGAGCCTCAAGGTTTTTAGAGCGGACGCCATAAAGTCAGTATATTTTGCAAATGAGGGAAAGCTGAAAAAATGCCATAGCATTCTGCAGGAAGAAGTTCATTTCAGCATTTCAGATTTTGGGATGCCTTTTTTTTCCCCCATTTCTGCTTCAGATATATGTGAACTTTGCTACTTGAAATGAGGAGCTCCTCGGGGAATCCCATTGATTTTAACTAACAGTGCTAAAGCCTTTGTGGTGTTAACTTTTTTTGAAAGGTTCTTCAGCTGGGGATGGTTTTCAATTGATAGATTCTCATTGTGGGAAAACGATGATGGGGGCTTATGAAATATACCAGTGGAATGAACCTATGTGTTGTGCATTGTGTTTGTCTTTAAAACTTATTATTAAATATTATGGCATTATTCTTTAATTTTTCAGGTTCTCAGATAACAAGAGATTGAATTTTGTCTCTTTTGCTAAACATGAAATATCTTTCAGCAGCAAATTGTTAATGTACAATAAAAATATATTAAACATCTTTAAAACCAGCACAAAACAATTGTCAAATAGTTCATATTGGATAAAAAATAATTTTGCCATGAGGGATATTTTTATCGCACCAAATATATATTAAATTCATGACATCACTTAATTATTAAAATATTTTTTATCACTTACTGGTTAGAGTACTTTTGACACAAAGAGCTAACTGTCTTTGCAAAACCTCTCTCGATGGTTTTTGAGCAGTCTTGGGAATCCAGAGAGGTCCCAGCTGACTGGAAGCTGGTGAACATTGTCCCAGTTTTCAAGAAGGGCAAGGAGCACCCTGGAAACTGCAGGCCTGTCAGTCTCACTTTAGTGTCTGGTAAAGTCTTTCTGGGAAGTATTGAAAAACAACTGAAAGACAAAGCAGCCATTGATCACAGCTTCATGAAAGTCCTGCTTATCCAACCCAATTTATGGCAAGGTAACACATCCAGTTGATCAAGGAAAGTCAGTTGATGTAATCTTTTTGGATTTCACTAAAGCTTTCAATACTGTCTCTCACAGGATCCTTCTGGACAAAATGTCCAGCTCACAGCTGGATGAACACGTCATGTGGTGAGTGAGCAATTGGCCCATGGGTCAAGCACATAGTGAATGGGGTAACATCAGACTGGTGACCTGCCACTAGTGGGGTTCCACAGGGCTCGATCTTGGACCCAGGGCTCTTTAACATCTTCATTAATGACTTGGACTGGAAGGGATACTAAGCAAATTTGTAGATGACACAAAACTGGGAGGAGATGTTGACTCCCTTGAGGGCAGAAAGGCCTTGACAAATTAGAGGACTGGGCAATCACAAACCCCATGAAGTTCAACAAAGGAAAGTGCCAGATTCTGCACCTGGGATGGGGTAACTCTGGATGTACGGACAGATTGGGTAATGAGATGCTGGAAAGCAGTGCCACAGAAAGGGACCAGGGGGTCCTCATTGATGGCAAGTTGAACATGAGTCAGCAGTGCCTGGCAGCCAGGAGGGCCAACTGGGTCCTGGGGGGTATCAGGCAAAGCATCATCAGATGGTCGAGGGGGGGGATTGTCCCACTTAACTCTGCACTGGGGTGGCCTCACCTTGAATATTATGTGCAGTTTTAGGCACTAGAATATAAGAAAGATATTAAGCTATTAGAGAGTGTCCAAAGGAGGGCAACAGAGGTGGTGAAATGCCTTGAGGGGAAGCCCTATGAGAAGCGGCTGAGGTCACCTAGTGTGTTCAGCCTGGAGAAGAGGAGACTGAGGAGAGACCACATTGCAGTCTACAATGTCCTCCTGAGGGAAAGAGGAGGGACAGACACTGATCTCTTCTCTGTGGTGACCAATGACAGAACCCAAAGGAATGGCTTGAAGTTAAGCCAGGGGAGGTTTAGGTTGAATATTAGAATATGTTTCTTCACCCAGAGGGTGGTTGGGTACTAGAACAGGCTCCACAGGGAAGTGTCACAACACTAAGGCTGTCTGAGGAGGCATCTGTCCCTTCATCCAAGTTATGGATGAACAGAGCAAACAACACTGAAACCAGTATCAAACCTTGCGGGACACCATTAGTGAGAGACCTCCAGCTAGACCCCATACAACTGATTAGGACCCTCTGGGATCTGCCATTCAGCTGGTTCTCAATCCACCTCTCTGTCCACTCATACAGTCCACACTTTCTGAGTTTGCCTATGAGGATATCATGAGAGACAGTGTTGAAAGCCTTGCTGAAGTTGAGGTAGACAATATCCACTGCTTTCCCCTCATCTATCCAGGTAGTTGTTTGTTCATCAAAGGCAACTGGGTTGGTCTTTGAAGGTAGATTTACCTTTAGTGAATCCATGCTGACTACTACTGATCACCCTCTTGTCATCCATGTCAACAGAGACGGTCTCCAGAACCAGGCACTCCATCCCCTTTCCAGAGATTGAGGTGAGGTTGACCGACATTAGTCACCTCAGTCCTCCTTCTCGCCCTTTATGAAGATTGGGGTGACATTTGCTTTCCTTCTGTCCTTAGGCACCTTTCCTGATCACCATGACCTGTCAAAGGTGATCATGAGCAGCCTCACTATGGTGTTCATCAGCTCTCTCAGCATTCATGGATGCATACCATCACAGCCCAAGGACTTGTGGATGACAAGTTTGCTCAGGTGTTCTCTGACCCAATACTCCTCAAACAAGGGAAAATCTTTATTTCAACACTCCTTTACCCTGGACTTGTGGGTCAGAGAGGTCCAGATCAACACCTCAGGGCTGGTATTGTCAATGAAGACTGATGCAAAGAAGGTATTCAGTAACTCTGCTTTCTTTTCATCCTCTTACCAGGGTTCTTCCCCCTCTATTTAGTAACAGGCCCACATTATACCTTCTTTTCCTTTTGTTATTGATGTATTTGAAAAAGCCCTTGTTGTCATTGACATCCTTGGCCACCAATGTATCTTCTGTAATTTTACTTGAAATGGACTTCAGATTTTTTATACATTTACTAATGTATTTAGTGATACCTAAAATCTTGATAAGAACTTGTTAATTGTGAAACATTTTTCATTTATGTCAATCTAATGTTCCATGAAAGCAAGACACTTGGTTGATTCTGAGTTTTCACTTGGTTTAGCTGCTACAGAAGTTGATCTGTTAGGCAAGATTCATTTCACTTTGGAAGTGATTGTTACTAGAAATAAAGTACTTTCAATATTTGGAAACATTATTTCTGTCTTTATTATATGATCTTAGCTTTCACATTTCCAATTTTTTTTTTACAACATAAGTAAGAAGAAGACAATAATTCATAAATATGTGCATCTTCTCCACTAAATCTCTCTACAAATTTCAGAAGTCTTTGCAACACATAAGCTCTTTTAAGGGCATAGGTGCAATTTTTGCCTCTTTGTTCCTCATTTCTAACATGGTGATAGACAAAGATCCATGCAAGGATCCATAAAGGGATTTTGAACATAAATTTATATAAGTATGAAATTGTGACACAACAATGTAATTAGTTTACTTAGGTTATACAGGTGTGTCTCCTCTAACGTTCAGGAAGCATAGGAAGATGAGAGGCTGTAAATACACTTCCATAACATCAAGTCATAACAGGAGGAGCAATTAAAATAAATCATACTGAATTCCACCTTGAGCATGCAGGATGTATGTATATATGCTCAGATGTGTTATTTAGTGAGTGGTAATATTTTGTGGGAGGGCAGAGGATATGATCTTTGTGCACAGAGGGAAAACATCCGTTCACAACAGTGGAGTCTAAGGGCATTGTGATAAGCATTACATTCACATGGTTTTATCCCCCTCTGCTCTGGGTTGCCTGCATAACAGACTAGGTGGCTTTGCTGCTAGTATTTACCATTACTGACATGTGCAATTGCAGAGGTACAAGGACTCAGGAAAACATATACTTAGAATACAAACTGGCAGAAATGTCTACTTTCTTGGCAAAGCAGCCAAAAAAAGGAAGGTATTTACTGGGAACACACACAACAGTTCTTTTCAATTCATACTGTATAGAAGCCAAGGATTTGCACCTTGCTTTGTCTTCTGCTAGCATTTGGCAAAGAAAATCTATACTCAGTGGAAATGAAAATAGGTAATCTTTCTGCCTTAGTCTCTATTCAATGCTTTGTGGCAACTGTCTGCTGTTTTTTTTATTACATGACTCAGAGCATGATAGAAATTTGAGCAGTAACTTTGTTTAAACTTGTGAGTGGGGGTGTTGATGTGTGTCCTTTGCACTCATTTGCTGGTATTCAAGCATAACTTCCCTTGGGCTTTAAGCAGATCAGTGGGCCTTCTGCTCTTGAGCTGAAAGGTGAAGGATTGAATGAAAAAATCAGAACAGTTCTTGATGAAAGCAGTGCATTTATGCTTTATAGGGAAATTGCTGTTTAATAGGTTACTTGACACGCCAGTTCCACAAGTTTTCTTTTTCTGAGAGAGATACTGAACACATACTTTACCATTAGTTGCTGAAAGCATTAAACAGGTCTCTATTTACCATATCACAAAAACAGTGTGGGGATTTGTTTTTTTGTTTGGTTGTTTTTTGTTTGTTGTTTTTTTTTTTTTTGCTGCTGTATTTGCAAGATTGTTAAATTCTTTAAACAGATGCAAATCCTTTTGTGTGATGTACCGTTTTAATTTATGCCATTGCTTGTATTAGAAAAAAAATTGTGGCCTTTTACTTTCTAATTCTTCATCAAGTAGCTATTTATAATGTTTTATTCAGCATAGTAATATTTTTAATCAAAAACCTGATCACATTTTTAATTATTTAATGATTGAAAAAATTTATTAAAATTGTAAATGTAGCAGGTTATTTTTGCTGTATTTGACAGCAATTGTGCTGGATCTACTAAAGAAAAATTGAATCAATTTGTCACTGCACCTGCTCAGACAGATTTGATTATTCATTTAACATGAATGACCTTGAAAATAGTATTTTGAAGAAGCATACATTATAAACGTTGTGACAAAAATTCTACTCTTGAGTTCTATTTTCACCTTTAATGGATGCCTTGCAAGAGGAAAAATGAATATTTGGAGTAGTAAAGTGTAAATGGGAGGTTTAGTTTTTGTATCTAACTTGCATGTACATGCTGCAAATGTTAACACTTCAGGTTAAAAAGCCAAAATTATAAAAGTGATAATTAGTAAAAACTCTAGGAAGCAGGAAAAGGGGATGAAACACGGAAAACTTTAAAAGATGCATAAAAAAGCTTTAAGGATTGATTGACTGAGTGTCCGTAGGTTTTTTGATTGCTCCAGCGTTAGCACATGCATAGTCTTTTTGCTGGGCTGTATATATGCATGAAAAATGCTGAAAGCATGTCCTTAACCTGTTGCACGTCAAGCTTGTCTGAAATCTTGTTTTCAAGAATTTTTCACGTTCACATCTTTGCAACGTCCTGTAGCTGTACAAACCTAAGGTTGGCTAATAGACTCAGCTACAGTGTCTGTATCTCATTATAACTTGAGTAGAAACAAAGTATAAAGGGAGAGATTAAAAAAGGCCAATGCTCAAATTCTAAACAGAGAAGAGAGCAACCAGCATATGTTACAGTAAAGAACAAAAGGGAGCTTCTTCTCCCCTACAAGCATACACTTAAAATAATATTTTATTTAATGGTGAAACAGTATACTTCAAAATGATAATGTAGTTCCTGGCTATGGAGTAGTATGTAGATTGTTTCTGGTTTATGCGTTATACCAAAGGAGTTGCAGTTGGAACTTAAGGGTCTAGTTTTGCCAAAAATACTATTAAAATAGTAGTAAATAAAAATTTGTATCGTTGCTCTTTTGCATTTTTACGAACATTTTTGTTTTGCACAGGATCTAAGCATAGCTCTTTCACATGTCCTTTCTAAATTATTTGGGGGGGTTGCATAAAGTATTAATAATTTCTATCTTTTCTGTGAACTTGTAGTAAGTCCCAGAGACATAGACCACTTTGTTTTATCAGCAGTTGCTTCATGTTTAAGAAGCCTTTTTGAGAAAATAAGTGGAAAGGAAAGTCGTCAGTAGAAATCACTGATTTCTTCCCCCATGTCATAGGTTTGAAAAGAGATATCGAAATTTTTTCCCTAGGGTCCTGTTTCCTCCTCGTCCTCCCCGCCCCCCCCCCCCCCATTCCGTTTCTTCCGGGATGGGGGGAATCAGGGAGGAGGAAGGACACACAGAAGCTGCACGCGCTGGGCAGCGAGGGAGCAGGGGAAGGGGGAGGTTCCAGGGAAGCGTGGTTGCAGGCGGCACGGCTGAGGAGTCTTTTTTTCGGAGGTTTTGGGGTTTGTCGGAGGACCGGATAGAGGTGGGGGGAGGGGTCACCCGGTTTCGGATGCCTCCTTTTCTTTTCCTGAGAGGAAGTTGTTTTTTTTTTTCGCCACGGGACTTCGCGGGGAATGACTGAGAGAGGGAGACCGACCCATCTCAGAGCGAGGTATTCTGCCTTCGAGACTGCCTGTGGGAAAAAGGACTCTTTCATTGCTGGCTATGAAGCCATCGGCTGCTGGCTGCTGCGGGCTCACGTGGCTGCGAGCAGCTGTTGAACTGCCGGGACAGTCCTGCATTTCCCCCACTTCCCCCCAGCTTGCTGTGGGTTCCCCCCTGCCCCGCCCCGGGGAATTGGGACTTCGTTTTGTTTCTTCTGAAAGTGTTTGGTTGCACCATTTGTTGTTTATTCAGATTTTGTTAATAAAAAGCTGTTCTTTTCCACACTTTCACCTGAAGTTTCTTAATTTCTAAGTTTTAATCTTGTTAAACTAAGACACCCCAGTTTTTGTGTTAATCCAAATGGAAAAGAGCTTAGTGTTACATCCTGAAGTTATGGAATCTTACTCCTAGCTCCTTTCATCCTTAGGCTTTTCATATCAACATTTTTTCTTTCCAGAAGGCAATTAGTTAAAAAACTATGTCTTGTTGATTAGTAGATGGATTAGTTATTCCTCACTTCCAAAGAAAACTCAAATATCTCCCCCTCCCCCCATACCCAGACCTCAAGAATTGGAATAAACTTTCAGATTTTTTTCTCGTAACTTAAGATTGCCATTGACATAAGTCCTTGGGGTACATGGAGTTCAATAGCATAGGCAGAACCCTAGGTCTGCTCCCTGAAAGAAAAGAGGAGAGGAGAGGTTCGGAGAGGTTCAGAGAGGTTCGGAGAGGTTCAGAGAGGTTTGGAGAGGTTCAGAGAGGAGAGGTTCAGAGAGGTTCGGAGAGGTTCGGAGAGGTGTCCAAATGCCTTTTAAACACTGACAGGCTGGGGACATCAACCACCGTTCTAGAAAGTCAGTTCTAGTGTTTGACCAACCTCTTAGTGAAGAAATGCTTCCTAATGTCCTGAGTGAACCCCCCCCTCCCCGTGCAACCTTGAACCATTCTCACATCCTCTCACTGGATACCCTGTGTCCTGAGGACCTCATTGCCATTGTCCAAGCTCACTTGGCCCCGGCAGATGAACCTTAGGATTAAAGGGTGGGCTTAGTTCAGCGCATGCTGTGTCTCACCTAAAAAAATCCATTGCGCAGGCTTGAAAGGTAAAAGACCTTTCCCAAAATCTTCGTTCGCGAAGACTGGCCATCCATCCATCCATCCATCCATCCATCCATCACTGGATACCCAGGAGAGGAGATCAGCACCTCCCTCTCTACTTCCCCTCCCCAGGAAGCTGCAGAGAACAATGAAGAGGCCTCTCTCTCAGCCTACTTTTCTAGTCAAACTGAGAATCTTGAACTGCTCCTCATAGGACATACCTTCTAGCGTTTTCACCAGCTTCAGTTCACTAGGATTGAAGAGATGCTTGCAGCATCAGTTTTTCCTTAACAGTACACATGTTGATATATCTCCTTAGGTGTTTTGACTGGGTCTAAGAACTTTTTAATTTTTTTTTCCTTGGATCGCAGTATTTGAACAGCAGTTTGAGATAACCCTGTGCTGATTTGAGTATCTTGGTGGGTAGTTGGGTGACTGAAAGTATATGAGAACCTTATTATCACATGCATGAATGGAGAAAAAAGAGGTTACTGTGTAAGACTTCTATGTATTGTGACCTATACCTACACTGCAACACCTAAATTCGTACTTCTCACAATACATGGAAAGTGTTATAGGCTCTATGCAGGCAAAAATTGTGGTGAATTCTCTTTTCTTCCTGATGCTATAAAGGTCTCTGCACAAGGCAACTGAAAACTAAGATGGGAAAATATACATGGGACAGAAATGAAACTCTGTAGCGTATGTGCACACATTACTTTGACCGAAATGGTATGTTGTCTCTAATGCACACATTTTTGTCTCACGGAGCTAAGGTATGTATTCTCTACACATCATGATGTTTTTGCACGAAAAAGCGTTTTTATTTGCAGAGATTAGCTTTTGTCAATCACTGTAACTTATAAATTATCACTGAAAAGCTTATTCTTTTTCTTTCACAAATGTAGCAAGTAATAAAATTGTGGATTATTAGGTTAAAAATAGTTTGAGAATGTATGGCAACTTTACTACTCCACGCAAGTGGAGAACAAACTGATTACACAGAGCCTTGAAAGGCAAATATTTTAGTCAGTTATTGTGCGCCCATCTGAAGTATCAAAGATCTTTATGGGAAGGGCCTCAAATCAGAGAATGATTTGATGTGCCAAAAAAACTTTAATGCTCAGATACAAAGTGAATATTTAGCCCACTGGGACTTTTGCCCTTGATCCAGTCTCTTGTTTTAGCATGGCTATTATTTTCTATGTGAATTTCTATTATTTCTATAAACCTTTGATATACTAGTAGGCTGACACAGTTATTCCAAAAAAGACATTTTGTTCCAGTGCACTAATGTTGGACTACTTATTACATGATGTAGTTAACATTAAGGGATTTTATATACGGTTATAAACTCATGTGGACTTATCTTCACAACAGGAGACTTCTTAGGCAGAAATATCTGGTATTTTCCTAAGGCACTTTATTTTCTCTGAAGTGATGCTTACTATTAAAGCCTATTTTCCTCCAGTATTTCATTAGATTAAGTTTACTGAAGTACTTAGAGAGCTTAGAGGGCTCTAAATAATTACATGAACACCTAAGAAAAGTGATTGGGGTATTGCTGATTAACATTTTTCTCTCTTCTTATTGTGGATGACACCGGCAAATGAGTGTTCATTTATGAATGAGCATTCCCCAAAACACTACATGGCAGTTTATGCTCAGAGTGCAGTGAGGTAAATGTTTTTTAGTGAAATAGAATCATAGAATCAGTAAGGCTAAACCATGTTCCTAAGCACCACATCTACATGTTTTTTGAATGCTTCCCTGCTCAGCTTGTTCCACCACCTTTTCTGTGAAGAATTTTTTCCTAATATCTGGTCTAAACCTCCTTTAGTGCAACTTGAGACCATTTACTCTTGTCCTATCACTTTCATGTGGGAGAAAATACAGACCCGCACCTCACTGCAACCTCCTTTCAGGTAGTTGTAGAGAGCAATAAGGTGTCCCCTGAGCCTCCTTTTCTCCAGGCTAAACAACCCCAGCTCCCTCAGACATTCCTCTTAAGTCTTGTGCTCCAACTAGTTTGCCAAAGGTAACAAGAGTGCAGTAAAATCATGTAAAGGTAACTCCGTCGAAAGTTCTGGAAATCTGGTAGGTCAGGAGACTCTTCAGTAACTCCTTTTTGCTTGAGTTTCATGGCTGTCTAATCCAGTGAGCCAGTCTGTGTTTAAGCCATTTTTTAATAGGGTTAGGTGAGACTTCATAGGGATCAGATTTTCTTCACTCTGAAGTTTGCAATGGTTTTTCTGTACATTTTTTTGACAAATATTAGTATAGGTTTCTTAAAATAAGATGACATTTGCCACATATGTTTTCCTTTGCTTTTGTTTTCCATTTTTTCCTCTGTGAGTGTATGTATATGCATGAATTATAGGCAATTCACTAGTGAGGAGGAGTTTACAAAAATAAGGGCATCTACAGTCCAAATCTTAGGCTATGCAATAGGAAAATTGTATTTTGATCTCCCAATGTTTTTCAATTAATCTTTAAGTAATCCCCTAATCAATGCCTCGTATGAGCCTAGAAAAATACCTTACTATTATTTAAACATATACTTCCTCTTGGTATATTTCCATTCTAACAGAAATGGCTCTTGTACTGCTGCTGCTTGCGAAAACCAAAGCTATGACTGTTATCAGAGTTATGCTTCAAACTATGTTTAAAGAAGGTAGAAACATAGAATCAATTAGGTTGCAAAAGACCTTAAAGATCATTGAGTCAAACCGTAAACCTAAGACTGCGAAGTCCAGCACTAACCCACGTTCCCAAGTGCCACATCTATACGTCTTTTAAATACCTCCATGGATGGTGATTCTACCACTTCCATGAGCAGCCTGGTCTGACAGGCTTGACAACTCCCTTCCATGAAGAAATTTTTCTTAATATCCAATCTAAACCTTCTCTGGCTCAATTTGAGACCATTTCCTCTTGTCCCGTTGCTTGTTACTTGGGAGAGGAGACCAACACCCACCTGGCTACGACCTCCTTTCATTTAGTTGTTGAGAGTGAAAAGGTCTCCCCTGAGCCTTTTCTCCAGGCAAAAGACCCCCACCTCCCTCAGTCACTGCTCATAATACTTGTGATCCTGACTCTTCACCAACTTTCTTGCCCTTCTCTGGATACACCCTGCCATATCATTGTCTTTCTTGAAGTGAATGGGCCCAGAACACAGAATTGGGGGTGCAGCCTCACTAGTGTCAAGGAAACAATCATTTCCCTGGTTGTACTGGCCACATTATTTCTGATACAAGCCAAGATACCATTGATCTTCTCGGCCACCTGGGCACACTGCTGGCTCATGTTCAGCTCCTTTCGACTCCCAGGTCCTTTTCCACCAGGCAGCTTTCCAGCTACACTGCCCCAAACCTGTAGTGCTGCATGTGGTAGTGGTGTGACACAAGAGCAGGATCCAGCACTTTATCTTCTTAAAGGTATGTGCTCTTCTGTTAGTACATTTAAAACTTCAAATTTTTTTCTCCTGTGAGTCACAGGTGTTACAAAAATGCCAGTAACAACAGTGACAGTAATAAATTATTTGATTCTAAAGATTTTTCCTATAGGAACTTACTGCTGCTATGGTTATATAGTTATAGAGTAGATCATAACTGATTAAAGAACACACAGACAAGAAATGGCAGGGTTCAAAAAAGATTTAAGGGATAAATCAGTAACTCTTGCTATTTCTTTCTCAAGAAAGACTAACATGAAAATTTGTCATGTTTCATCTTCTTCTTCATAAAATGCACCAGTAGCATAAATATGCTGCTGAATCAAAAACAAGGAATGCCTGTTATACTGTGAAATTATCAATACAGCATTTAGAGAAGCTTTTTGGTGTCCCATATTGTTACAATTTGTATGGAAGCAGTCTGAAGATAAGAGGTTGCAGAACAAATGAAGGCCTAAAAAGTACACTGAAATAGTTAAAATTAATAAGAAGACCACTCTAAACAAATTAAATAATAATTAAAAATATTTTAGTAAGGTAGAGAAAAGATTGAGGCTATAAAGAATTAACATTATTGCACAGGAAAGAAAAGAAAGATTATGAAGTCTCATTCTTTTACTAGAATCAGTGTTGCAGTAGTCCATTTGAAACCAAGCAAAGAGCAAGCAGGAAAATTCATAAGTAGTAAATTGTATAACCTCGAAGGAGTGAAATGGTGAAGAAAGAAACTTTTCACAAAAGATAATAGTGAAAAGAAACTATTTTCTGGAATGTCAGAAATTTCAAACAGTGTCAATAAGCTGTAATTTTGCTAATTTTAGGGATTCACTGGTATGTGACAAAATAATTTTGGGTGTATAAGACTTACTCCCACAAGAATATTTACTATGGGAGCTGGGAAGAAAAATCTAGCATGTCTCTCAAACTGTGCAGATGGAGGAGGAATGTAATTGATTTTTACAGGAGACAGGGCCAAGGGCCTGAAAATATATGTGTATATTCTTTTATATATTATTAAATCAAGATCAGGAAGTGCCACTTTATGGCATTTTGTTTGCATATAAAAAACAACTTTCAATGAGTAGACAAAATGAAAGGGGCTTTTATACAGTGTAACAGTTTTAGAACAAAACAGTTCTCCATTAAAAAAATCAGTAGATAAACGTGTTAACAAAAGAAACAGAAGGATTACCTAGTGGTGTAGGTATCTTGTGAGTACTCCTGCATACTAAATGCATTCAAAACATGAATGCACGCGAGTGATTTGTCTGTTATAAATCAACGGTAATAAAGTTTGACATTGGTGATTTTATGTAGTAATTAGAGTGTCACTAAAGTATTGTAGTTTAATAATGAAAATAGAAAAAATCAATTAGAAATGATTTAAAATATGAATTAGGATTAAATGGGAGGCAAGGTATGAATTTCTAATAAGAACCTCAAGATTCAATACTTGAATAGATGACAATGACCGATAGCTGAAGGTGAGTCATCTATTATGTTGCTTCAGAATTCAGGGCATCAGCACAAGGAATAATGTGAAGAAAGAGATTTGAGGCAGAGAAAAATTATATATATTTTCGACAGGGGCAGGCTGATTCATTTTAGGTTTAAGAGTTCTCAGAAGAAAATATGAATTAGAAACAAAAGGAAGCATGGCATACACAGGGGTGCCTAAGAAGATGGGTTATTGGAATCTTTATGCAACCCCAAAGAAATGAATGGGATTATTCAAAAAATAACTATAAATGATCTTTAAAAAGCACAGTACTTTTGCCAGTAGATGCAAAAGAGATACAAAAGCATTTTTGCAGTCTAATGTAAAATATTAAAGTAGTATAACATAAAATTATCATAAATTTAATACCTTGATATGACAGAGTAGCAATATTATTTGGAGTCATGTTGAGATGAGTCACTTCGTCTATTATGTAAAAGCCAAACCTCTTTTTCACCAGAGGATTCATGAGGCTGTGCTCTGATACATGCTTACATATCACATGGAGAAATCCCTTCTATTCTATCCCAAACCTTTTCTATTCCTGAGTGATTAGGCAATGTTCGAAGGCATTGAAGAAATGCTGGAAGTGAAGGATTCTTCACCTAGAAGTCAGATAGCCTTCATAAAACGCTGCCATCCCCAACCTGAACAAAACTCAAGCACTGTTATATTGTATTTGCTACTTTTTCTTTATTTCCCTCCCCTGTTTTGTCCTCTAACAACTGCAGTATAGCGAGGTAGAGTACCTGCAAATTGCATCTGCAAATTGATGCCTGCAAATGTGTACTCTGGTCCAACTTGTTCCTTCCAGTCTTGTCTGGAAAGTGATGAAAGTTGCAGTTTTATTGTGACCGTACAATGTTCTTTCTGCTGCCATAGGAGATGTAAGTGATTGGATTTGCCCACCATAATGATATCCAGTGAAACACTCCCTGTATCTCTGTGTCATTCCCACTTACAAACATTCTGGATGGTCAGCTTTTCCAGTGCACTCCAATATGAACCAATCTTTGTGGTTTTTTAATACTAAACTCAGCATGTCAGAACTGCAAAGGATATCACTTTATGATAAATTAGGCAGATTATCAGAGTTACTTGCTTCTCTTAGAAAATTGATTCTAATGAACAGTATAACATTCTTCCTCTTGGAATTCAACTCAAAAAACCCCCCACAAACCAAACAAAATACCACAAACCAAACCAAATGAAATACCACAAACCAAACCAAACAGACCAAAAAAACCCTGAAAAAACAAAAAACAACCAAACAAAAAACCCCAAGAAATAAATTTTTTCCTCGTAGAAATTACTATTGCAGGGAGCAGCTGCTAGGTCATCATCTCTAGTGAGCCTTACTGTAGCTTCTGTTGCTGTATATAACATTTTGGAGACAATGGAAGACTTCTGCTCCCTTCCTGGGTCATTGCGGCCTAGTTCAAAACTGGTTAACTTACTCTCTTTCAGAGCATGTCCTGTATTATGACACTCTGTTTTATTATTGTGGACATTGACTGCATCAGATTCTATTTTCAGTGTCCCAACATGTATGTGGTGAGACTTTTAATTGACTTTTACCAGTAGAAAAGAAAACAATTTGTGGAGACAAACTTTCCAGACAAATGTCGGAGAGATCTGATGAGTCATTCTCTGAAGATTACCCTGCATACCGAACTGGATTTCTCATTAAAATAGTTCAATTCCTTGCTCTTCTCTCCACATGTATTGTTTTATTCTGTTTTATATTTAATTTAAACGAGAAGTAGCCTGTAACTGGCCTATGTAGATGAAGAGCGAGTCTCTTTCCACCCACCTCAGAAGTAATTATTTATAGGTAATGATTTGTTTCAATAGGAGAAGTTGAGAAAGACCTACCCCAGCACAACTAATACTTCAGTGAAATCCTTCTGAGGGGACAGCACGGGAGTGAAGGCCTGGCCTTTTATGGCTGGAGTGCTGTGATGGATTGATACTGGCTCTTAAGGAAGGAAAGTGAGGAGGGGAGTGACTTTCATTTAACACAGCAGCTGGGGAAAAAAAAAAGATGCTCTGCATATGGTGAATGTGATGAGCCAGCTGAGAGCTTATGGGTTGGGGTTAGTGGGCAGACCAACATCAGTTTGTTCTTGTAAGGTCTGTCAGATGTCCTGGTCAGGAAGAGGTAGAAGACCAGAGATGAACTAGAGGAAGTCTCACATTTACAGTCCTAGTCCTGTTGAAGGACTCCACAACTAGGCACAAGCAACCCAGGAGGTTTCTGGAGTGCTTTGATGACAACTGATGCAGATGATCAAGGCGCCAACAAGGAGAAACTCTCAAGTGGATCTGATACTTAACAAACAAGGAAGACCTGTAGAGGACTTAAATGTGGGCAACAGTCTTAACTGGAAAGACTGTGAGATGTGTGGAGTTCAGCATCATGAGTGGAGGGAAAAGAGAAATAGCAGACTTTGGCCTGTTAAGGGGTCTCCTAGGAATGGGATATAGTGCTGGTAATAAGACTGGAGCAGGAGAGCCAGTTGATTTCCAAGGATAACCTTCTCTAAGCTTAAGAACAGTGGATGCCAACAAAGGGGAAATCAAGTAGCTGTTGGAGGAGGCTTGCACAGAATAAGGAACTCCTGAACTCCTGATAAAGCTAAAATATTAAAAAGAAGCATACAAGAAGTGAAGGCAGGGGCAAGCGACCCAGATAAAATACAGAAATACTGTTTGAGCATGCAAGGATAGGGTTAGGAAAGCAAAGTTCATCTGCAGTTGAATCTGGTGAGGGATGGGTAGGGCAACAAGAAAAGCTTCTACAGATACTTCAGCAGTGAAAGGAAGGCTAGAGAAAGTGTGAGTCTGCTGCTGAATGTGTCAGGGGACCCGATGACAAATGACAGGGAAAACACCAAACTAGTTGCATTATACACTGGAGGTTGCCACCTGGAAAGCAATTGGGCAGAAAAGTGCCTGGGCACCCTGGTAAAAAACAAGGTCAGCACAAGCCAGCAATGTGTATTTGTAGCAAAAAAGGACAAAAGCATATTTAACAGCATTAGTAAAAGCACTACTATTATGTCAAGGAGAGTTACCCTTTCCATCTGCTCAGCTCTAGTGAAAGCATATCTGGAACGCTGTGTCATGTCCTGGGTTCCCCACTACAAGAAAGTTGATTGAGGGCAGCAAAGAGTCATGAAAACAATTAAGGAAATGGAGCATGTGATATACAGGGGGAGACTGAGAGCTGGAACTGCTTAGCCTGGAGAAGAGAAGGCTTATGGGTGATGTCATCAATCTGTAAAAATGTCTTGTGGGGGAATATCAGTGATGGAACTAGTTTGTTCTTAGTAGTGCCCAGTGATGTGAAAAGAAGCGATGGGCACATATTCAATATGAAAACACATGAAATTTCATCTCAATATAGAAAAACACTTTTTTTTTCCCTACTGAGAGGGTGGTCAGACACTGAGCCAAGTTGTCCAGAAAGACTGTGCAGTTTCCTATTGATAGGTCCAGACTCTGACTTGACAGTGTCCTGGACAATCTACTGTGTGAGCTTGCTTGAGCAGAGTTTGAACTAGACTACCTCCAGAGATCCTTTCCGGACTCAGTGATTAGGTGATTCCTGTTGGTTCATTTGGTTTCCAGGAGGTTGTGCTGTGTTCTGGACTACATGAGGAGAAAGGTGTGAGAAAATACGGATCTCAAACTCTGCTTTGTATGAAGATATTGGAAGATCTTTCTTTCCATATGTCACAGAATAGGAAGATTTCTGAAATTGAACAGTCAGGCAGTGGAGAAAAACACTTTCCTACTCAACTCTGATGACATAGGATTTTCTTAGAAGAAAGTGCACTTGTGCAATATTATGTGAACTGTTGGCATGATGTCCTCGTTATGGAACTGTTTTTCACTGAGATTTTAACTTGAGTTATAACTGAATTAACTCAAGCAATAGTAGTCATGTGCAGAAGCATAAGCACAGAAATGTAGCAGCACTACCTCTCTCCTCCATAAGATCACGATCTTGAGTGCTATTAATCATTTGAATTTCTATCCATACCTTGGCAGTTCAACTGAACTGAGTTTAAATAATTCTTCTACTCAGATTGGATGTCTTCATGTGTAGATGGAAGTGTCTTTAATTAAATAAACTGTATTTAAACTGTATCTTGATTTTAATGAAGATAAGCGTTTATGGAGAGAAGATGGTTATAATAATAAATTTATACTCTTGAGTTTATTCAAAAAGACATGTATTTGTGTGGTTGTTTGGCTTTCTGCTCCACAGTGTGATTGACTTTAAGATTTTTTTTCCTTCTCCTTCTTTCATTTTGCATTTTTCTGTCTTCTCTCTTTTGAGTATTTAGATATGAGAGTGCCTTTTTAATTATCACACAAGTTTTTAGCAGAACTTTCTGTATACTTTTGGTGACACAGTAGAGTGTAAGGCTTTTTCTTTCCTTTTTTTTTTTTAATGAAATCATGGCTTACAAACACAGGAGGACCATCCTGAAATTATGACTTGTGTTGTGTGCACTGTTTGTTTTATTTTGTCAAGTTATGTTTTCTACAAATAAAGAGGTTTTCGTCATTATTGCATAATAGAATATAAACATCTACCTTGAGCTGGATGGTGTTACTAGCTCATGTGTCAGCAAGTTGCTGACTGAAACATCTTGTCATACTGCTGATAATTCCATAGTAAATAAATTGCAATTTTTTTCCCAGTATGTCTTCCTGCACCAACATTGCACAAAGTCTTCCCTAAGTACAACTATAGGTATTTCATTTCCCTATTGATTTGTGGATAAGAAATAAAAGATCTTCCTGGCTTTGTAGTTTCTTTCCTTTGAGAAATTAGTCTGAAATTATAGGTGCAAATGAAGATTCTTTGTCAGAGACTGGCCTCAAATATCTTTACCTGTGAAGTTTATGGATACCTATTTGCAAGGTAATGTGCTGAAAAATAAAAGCTTGTTCTTTTCCTGAAAAAAAAAGAGGATCCAAACTGCTTAGAGCTAATAATTCCACTGATTTAGTCTTAAGATGAGGCTGGATGGGGGTCTAAATAATGTGGTCTAGCGGATGGTTCCCTGTCTATTGCAGGGGGCTTGGAATTAGGTGACCTTTAAGGTCCCTTACAAGTCAAATCATTCTTCTCAGATACTTCAAAAGATTCTATGCTTTACCTAGCAGTATTGACAAGTATCAAAAAATGCTCATGGGAAATATGAAGTAATTGTAAGTTTGTAATAAGGGCTTTAAAGTGACCTATTTCAATTCAGAATAGAGATCTTGGTCATTATTATGGATTTTTATTTGCAAAAATTAACCCAATAATCAGCAGTGGTTGAGAAGTCAAATAGAATATTAGGTATTATCCAGAAGGGCATAGAGAACAGGCATCTTTTTGAAAGGCAAGGAGAGTAATTTTTTGGCAGAAAATATCAAATGTAGAAATGAAAATTGCAAAATGTAAAAGGAAAACATCTAACTAGGTTCAAAAAAGGTGCATACATTAATAGAATTAACTGTGAGTTTCTATTGATGCCTAGTAAGTGCTACAGTCCCAATAAAACCCTGCCATAGGTTTACTTGTTCTAAAAAACCAAACAGAAATTTTTCTTTCCCCTGCCTCACCGTAAAAGAAAGATGTTGAGTGGGGGAGGGCGGTTTTGCCTTGGGTGATTGATCTGCACAGAAGAACTAACTGGCAGAACTGCATTCAAAGCTGATGCCTCTCTCTAAGGATGGGGGGGGATGATGAGTTTTTTTGCTCCTCTCCTTGGAAACGAGGACACTTCACTTTTGCCTTGGCTCAGGTAAGGTGTGTGTTGGATAGGCTCCAGGGCTGTTTTGTTCTTGGCCTGGTCATCTGGCTGTTTTCTGGTCCCAGCTTGTCTGTGCCCTGTTCTGCCCCCAGCCTGGACCTGCTTGGACTTCATTGGAGAAGTCTGACCCATCTGCAGAGGAACTTTCTGGGGAGGAGGTCACCCTTTTCCCTTCTCTGTTCCTGTGTTTGGCAGCGGTTTGTGCTCATTGATGAAGGGAGGGGGAAATCCCGGCCACAGCCACCCACAGACAGTGTGAGTTTCGTGGGAAGAACATGCCTTATTTCCCCTTTTCCCCTTCCCCTTCTTGGTGGGGGGGGAAACCTGCATTTTCAGCTTCTCTCCTGAACTGCGGCCCCACACATCGACCACCAGAGCCCAACTATGCCCCCTGCCGACCACCACTGAGCACTGCAGGATCTGCTGCTCCAGTGATCCAACAGCGCCCCCTGCTGATCATGGTTAGAATTGCGCCAAAAAGGCAGAAAGTACTGAATTGTTTCCCTTTCTGAGGGGGATTTTTTTGGGGTACAGGATTATTGTTTTAGTTGTGTTTGTGTTCTTTTTTTGCTCTGCCAGAGCTGTTATTTTTTCCTTTTTCCATACTTCCTCAATTGGAGCCTCTTAATTTTGGATTATAATTGCTTAGAGGGAGGACTTTGGTCTTCCTCATAACTCATGCTCCTTAGCAAAACACCTCAGTCTCATTAAGCTGAGACAAACCCTTATGTAAGGAAATCTTAAACTTGGCTTGATCGAAAGAATACAGAAGCTAGCAAAGTGGCAGGTGGATTACTTTTAATCTGCCTTTTTTCTAACACAATTTCTCTAAAAATGTCCTTTGAAGTGTCATCAGAGAGGATACTGGGCTAGGTATAGAATTAATTTGAATTAATATGTATGGACATCTCTTGCCGTGTCAAACAAGGTAAGAAGCTGTTGTGCTCTCAATTTCTTTTTTTAATTGTAGAACTAAAACTGGATCTATTTATTTAATCTGAATAGAGCCTCAAATACTTACTTGTTCTGGAGACTTTCTTGTGTGGATTGCTTACTATTTGTGGGTAAACAGAACACCCTAATAAAATCGAAGCCATTGCTAGTAAACAAGTAATATCTAAAAGTCTTGTTCACACAATAGTTCATATGAGTAAATTAAAAGCATATGGCTTCTGTACCTTGGGAGTACATTTCAAAGTTTATTATGAAGAATTCAGAAGCTTTTTAATGTATTTCTTGTTAGCATGAAATGCAGAAACATCTTTATCTTGTACTGTTTCTTGCATGAGGTGAACTGCATAATAATGTACACTTAAAGTAACAGTCATGCCTCCAAAATTGTTTAGAGTTAAGTTTAGTATCGTCCTGCTGATGAAGTTGCTTAGAAACAGCTTGAAATGCAGGTGTATCCCAACAACAAGGATGACGTGGTTTTTCCTTTTAAACCATAAGTAGACTGCTTAAAAGCAGCTCTGGTCCCTGATCATAAAAAGATTATAACAAAATAATACCTTGGAAAAAAACACTTGAAAAAAATTCAATTTTGATATATAGAAGCTTCTGGTTTTATATATAGTTTAGCACCTGTCATGGATTAAACCCACCCAGCAAACAAGTACCACGCAGACACTTGCTCACTCCCACACTAGCGGGATGGGAAACAGAATTGGAATGGTAAAACTTAAAAAACTTGTGGTTTGAGATAAAGACAGTTTAATAGGGAAAGCAAAAGACACACACACAAACAAAGTAAGGAATTAATTCACTGCTTCCCATGGGCAGGCAGGTGTTCAGCCATCTCCAGGAGAGCAGGGCTACATCACATGTGATGGTTACTTGCGAATACAAACACCATCACTTCAAATGTCCCCCCTTTCTCCTTCTTCCCTCCAGCTTGTTATGGTTTGGAGCTGCCTCCCTGCCAAGTCTCCAAACCTTACCACAAGAAGTCCCCCCTCCCACCCCAAACCAAGGGAGAAGAGGGGAAAAAACCCAAAAGAACCAAAAAAGAGAGAGAGACAAAGCAATATATATAAATATATTTACACTTACATTACAGTTATGTACAGTTGAAATATATATACAATTTCACAGGGAAAAGGGAAAGGGGAAGGGAAGAACAAAAACCAAAATAATATATATATATATCCTGATCAGTAGCCCAAGGTCTATCAACTAAAAGAATTAGCAAAGAATATCTTACTACTCTCCTTGGGACAACGGAGAATCATGCTGGGGTGACTGCCGGCAGCCTCCGCCTCCCAAGGTCGACAAGGCCTTACGAGGCCTCACTCTCCAAGCCGACAGACTCAACAGCAGGGAGATCTGCACCTCCAAAACCGCTGGAAGGAAAGAGAGCGAAGGTCTTTCCTCCCTTCTTCTTATACCCCAGCTTGCGTAAAAATCGTAGGGAATACCAGGTAAATCTGGGCACTTCCTTGGTTACAAGCTGGTCACCAAGAAAGGCCTAGGCCAAACTACCACACAACTTTATATATTGAGCATGATGTCATATGGTCTGGAATATCCCTTGGGTCAGTTTGGGTCACCTATCCTAGCTGTGTCTTCTCACAACCTCCCATACACCCTCAACTTTCTTGCCAGCATGGCAATACAAAAAGCAGAAAAGGCCTTGGCTCTGTGTAAGTACTGTTCATCAATAACAAAAACATCTCTATTATCAGCCCTGTGTTTAGCAAAAATCCAAACCACAGCCCCGCACCAGCCACTGTAAAGAAGATTAACTCTACTCCAGCCAAAACCAGCATGGTGGCTTTCAGGAATACTTGTTTAAGTATAGCAAGGAATAATTGCATTATTATAGAGGATTATTTTCTTTTATTTTGTTTTGTGTTAATTTATTTTATTCAACTAACTTTGATAGGTTTTTTCCTAAGAAAATTAAACATTTCAAGCAAGCTAATGCTAGATATTTATTTGCTTGCCTGAAAATTGTTGTTGATTGGTTTTTAAAGCCTGTTAAAACTTATAAAATTCTAAAATTTTATGAAAATAAATTTTAATTTGCAAGTTTCTAAAGCATCATAATAACAAGAGTACATATAGCTAAGCTGGATTATGTCTAGATTAGAATTTGTTGTTTCTTTCTATTGGTGTAACTACGAGTCTCTATTCAAAGTGGTAATTTGTTCTAAAATTTTTAAGTATTACTCTTTTCTAAAACTTTACTTTTAAAGGATAGGATATTTTATTTTGTATCAGTCCGATTTCTCTAAAATTTATTTTCCCTTCAAGTGAGGAAGATGTGCTATTCAGGCCCATTCTCAGAGAGAGGATAAAGAAACAGTCTGTCCAGAACTCAGCCTTTGAAAAAAAGTGTAGTCTCAGAACATGAAAAAAGTGCTTTTTGGAAGCATGATACTGGTGGGTTGTATGTTTCTTTTCTTCAACTTAACAAAAATTTGCTCAGGTAATTCACAAGACATATTCTAGTAAAACTCACTCCAAGAAATGAATCTGTAGCTTTCTCATATGAAATGTTCCTTTTGTCCAAGCAGCTAGGTTTCCTAAGCTTGTGTTGTGTGTAATAAATAATCAGGAACTAGCTTCATTTGTCTTTTCTTAATGGAAAGAAGATTTTTTTACACATTTTTTCTTCAGCCAAACTTCTCCAGAACATGCTAGTTTCTTGCCCTGTTATGGAAATCTTTGCCAAAATTATTTATTAATCATGGCACCAGAGAAGTTGGGATTCTTTCAGATGTATGCACATCTGGAAAAACTCAGCCTTGGAATTTTTATATGGAAGCAAGGATGGACAAAAATTAAAAAAGGTAGTGTCTGCAGCAAAAAAAAAAAAAAAGACAAAACTTACTTTAGTGACATTGAGGTTAATGTGTTTTACTTTGCTTTTGTGAAAATATAAGAGTATATATAAACTTTGGCCCAGTCCCAGAGATTTGATATCATTGGCATAAGTGAAACCTGGTGATTCTCCAACTCCTGTGATTGGAGTGCCCTGTTGGCTGGTTACAGGCAGAGGAGGCATAGGGGTGCTATCGTATGTAAAGGAAGGGTTATAATGTATGGAACTGAGAGTTGGCAATGCACAGTCGAGAGCCTCTGGGTGAGAATCAAGGAGCAAATAAATAATGAGGATGTCATTGTGGGAGTCTGCTATAAACCTCCCAGCCAGGATGATGACACCAAGAAATTATTCTTTGAGGATCTAAGGGACACTTCCAAGTCAACTGTCCTTGTCCTTATGGGGGACTTCAATTTGCCAGAAATTAACTGGGATCATCACACAGCTGGTACAACACAGACCAGAAGATTCCTAAAAAACCTGTATGACAACTTTATGGAACAAGTCCTAAGAGACATGACTCGGAAAGATACCCTCCTTGATCAGCTGCTTGTCAAAATGGATCTCATGAGCAAAGTGGAGATTGGTGGCTGTCTTGGCCACAGCGGGCATAAGGTGATTGAGTTTAAAACCTCTGTTGACAGGAGGAAAAGTGCCAGCAAAACCTGAACTCTGGACATGAGGGGAGCAGACTTCGGACTGCTCAGGGAACTAGGAAGTCCCCTAGGGAAATGTTTTTGCAGGTGCTGGCGTCCATCAGTGCTGGTCACTCTTTAAACATTGCCTCCTAAGGGCACAGGAGCAAGCAATTCCTGAATACTGGAAGTCAAGCAGATGAGGCAGAAGGGATCTCCTCTTACAAATAAGATGAAAAATGAAGGTGTATGCCCAGTGGAAGCAAGGTCAGGTGATAAGGGAAGAATACAGAGATGCTGCTTGCACCTGTAGGGAGAAAATTCACGCAGCCAAAGCTCAGCAGGAGTTGAAGCATCTAGAAATTGGGGAAACAATAGAAAGAGTTTTTTCAAATACATTTATGGTAGTAAGCAGTGGAGAAATAACATTGGCCCATTACAGGGAGAGGATGGTCACCTCCCAAACAGGGACAGAGACAACGCAGAGGTGTTTAAAGCTCTCTTTACCTCTGTCTTCAACACGGATTATGGACCAAGGGAATCTCAGTGCCCTAAGCTAGAGGACCATGACTGTGAGAATAATCAACTCCCAGTTGATCCTGAAATGGTATGGATTCTGCTGCTCCAGATGGATCCCTACAAATCTATGGGGCCATGTGGGATTCATCTGAGAAACCTCAAAGAACTAGGTGATGTCATTTCAAAGTCTCTCTTGATGATTTTTGAGTGGTCTTGGGAATCCGAGGAGGTCCCAGCTGACTGGAAGCTGGCAAATATTGTCCTGATTTTCAAGAAGGGCAAGCAGGAGGATGCCAGAAACTACAGGCCTATCTGTCTCACTGCAGTGCCTGGTAAAAGAATAGAAAAGATTCTTCTGGGAAGTATTGAAAAACACCTGAAGGACAATGCAGTCATAGGTCACAGTCAGCATGGCTTCAAGTCCCACTTGTCAAACTTGATTTCCTTTTATGACAGGTAACCCACCTAGTTGATCTAGGAAAGCCAATTGATGTAATATTTTTAGACTTCAGCAAGGCTTTTGATACTGTCTCTCACAGTATCCTTCTGGACAAAATCCAGCTCACAGCTGGATAACTGTGTTACGCGATTGGTGAGCAATTAGCTCAGAGGTTGGGCACAAAGAGTGATAGTGGATGAGGTGACATCAGGCTGATGTCCAGTCACTAGTGGGGTTCCGCAGGGCTCCATCCTCAGCCCACTTCTCTTCATCATCTTCATTAACAACTTGGACACAGAACTGGAAGGGATACTAAGCAAGTTTGCTGACAACACTAAGTTGGAAGGAGCTGTTGATTCCCTTGAGGGCAGAAAGGCCCTGCAGAGAGACCTTGACAAATTAGAGGACTGGGCAGTCATGAACCACATGAAGTTCAAGAAGGGAAAGTGCCAGATTCTGCACCTGGGATGGGGCAACCCCAGATGTACAGACAGACTGGGGAATGAGATGCTGGAAAGCAGTGCTGTGGAAAGGGACCTGGGGATCCTCATTGATGGCAAGTTGAGTATGAGTCAGCAGTGCCCTGGCAGCCTGCAGGGCCAGCTGGGTGCTGTGGAGAATCAGGCAAAGCATCACCAGCTGGTCGAGGGCGGGGATTGTCCCGCTCTGCTCTGCACTGGTGCAGCCTCACCTTGAATACTGTGTGCAGCTTTGGGCACTGCAATATAAGAAAGACATTAAGCTATTAGACAGTGTCCAAAGGAGGACCATGAGGGTGATGAAGCTCCTTGAGGGGAAGCTGTACAAGGAGCGGCTGAGGTCACTTGGTGTGTTCAGCCTGGAGAAGAGGAGACCGAAGGGAGACCTCATTGTGGTCTTCAATATCCTTATGAAGGGAAGTGGAGGGCAAGTACTGATCTATTCACTTTTGTGATCAGTGACAGGAGTTAAGGATATGGCATGAAACAATTTAGATTGGATAACAGGAAAATTTTTTCACCCACCAGGTTGTTTGAGCACTGGAACAGGCTCCACAGGGAATAAGTCACATCACCAAGCCTGACAGAGTTCAAGAAGTGTTTGGACAAGGTTCTCACGCACATGGTATGATTCTTGACGTCTCCTGCGCAACATCAGGAGTTGACTCAATGATCCTGATGGGTCCCTTCTAACTCAGCATATTCTCTAACTCTGTATTTAGTAATATGCTCTGTCTGATGAAAAGTAATATATTGAATCATAGTAAGAATGCTACATTGTGCCTCCCTTACTTTCTTTTCTAACTGTCACCTTATCTGTCTTTGTTTAATTTATGTCTTTATTGTTAAAACAAAAAAGTAATAATTTATGTAGAGTCTCTAATGGAGTACTGATATTTTTGCCCTCTGTGTCCTCTCTGTGTCTGTTCATTATCTACAGAAAGGTAAAAGAGTAGTAACTTTTCACTAGCTTGAAGTAATACTTCTTCAGCAGCATCTGTGATGATCTGCAGAATGCACTTGAAAGGAACAAATTGGTTGAACGTGCTCACTCATTTCTATTGCTAATTATGTTTCAGCAAAATATTAGTATTTTATAAGTTTGCTTCTAGTTTATTCCGTTCAGAACGATCAGAGAAAAAACGAGAGGTTTTTGTCACATATGCATGGAGAAATTTCTAGGACCTAGTTTTAACCTTTAGTAATGGTTGTTTTACTATTTTACGTTTTTTGTTCTTGAACTGGAGATATCATCTTTTGTATTTTGTAAAAATATATTTTTGTTAGCGGATTTACCAGTTCTTCAGTTTTATAAGCTATCTTCAATTGTTTATCTTTTTTCTCTTCTTTTTTTTTTTTTTTCAAAACTAAAGATATGTAGAGCTAAAGCAAAAGGAGCCATACCAGACATTTGAAAGTAATCAGGCTAGCACACTTTTTCTACATGAAAGCTGTAATAGCTGGGTGGTTGGAAGATGGTATAATTCAGAAATCTTCATATTAAAAATTATTTAATTGTGCAAAACTTTTTTTTATAAGCAAGGCTGTGTAAGAAAGGTAAAACACTTTATTTTCTTCAAATTGGAAAGGAAGACTCAGTCCTCTAGTTTACCAAACTGGGTAAACTCATTCCTTAAAAGTCTACTAAAGATGTCTTTAAATTCTTGGATAATAGTGTGTAAGCACACAGTAAATTCCTCTTCACAGTTACATAGCTGTAAAGTAATAGGTTCTGAAGTGGAAGACTGTATTGGATCCTGGATCCTGAAGTTTACTAGAGAATTATCAGATTTTCTCTGATATTCATGAAGCTGAAGTGAGTGTAGTTCTGCCATACTGAAGCCCACAAACCCCAAGTCTGTATACCTACAGCTTTTTCATTATATGTGCAGCAGAGAATGCAATATTCTTGACATAATCTCCTAAATAAACAGATCTGAAATTCAAAACTATGACTTTGAATAATTTGCTTTAGTTATTTTTTTCCTTGCTTTTGGCATGATGTTTTCTCATAGCTGAGCATCTCCCTAACTGCAGACATTCTTTAAAAAAACTTGCGCTGTTAGAAAAACAGTCACTAGAGATAAAAAAAAAAGACCTACTGTGAAAATTTCTGGTTGAAGAAGTGCAGGACCAAGAAAGCCTAATAAATCAGTGATCAGTAATTGGACTGAAGATGTTGGAAATGCACACGCAGTTCTGAGCCCGGAACCTTGGATTTTGGACCTCTGGGAAAGGTAGATCTATGCTACCTCTTCTAGGGCAAGAGGAAACAGCCTCAAGATGCACCACGGAAAGTTTAGATTTCTTTACTGAAGGTGTTGTCAAGCATTGGACCAGACTGCCCAGGAAACATCCCTGGAGGTATTTAAAAGATGTAGGCGTGTAGATGGGGTGCTTAGAGACATGGCTTAGACTTGAACTTGGCAGTGCTAGTTCTACAGTTGGATTCAATGATCTGAAAAGTCTTTTCCAACCTAAATGATTCTCTGATTCTAGAAACCTAGCTCAGGGTCAAGAAGTGTTTACTGAGTTAGAGCTCAGTTTTCTATTAAGAAGTTCATAACCTCATGCAAATGGGTCTGGGAACCTGCAAGTCCTGTAGAAATTTCCCAGCAAATTTCTACCTCAGAGATAGATATATAGCATTATTTTTGTTATCAGTTTCGTGTTGGTGCCTTACAAAACTCTGTTGTATGTACAACAAAAATTCCAATGGTTTGTTTGAGACGATGTTTCCTATGAAGTCAGATTCACTGGATTATTCTTACATCCTTACAGTAATATGATTTATTTCTGTGTGTAAGGTTGGTAGGCCCATTGTCCTACTGGAATTTAGGTCATGTAATTTGTTCTCTTAGAAGAAATGTTTTTCCAGTCCTTACAGACTTCCCTGGATTTGTCATTGTTAGAAGAGCTAAAGGACTCTTTACCGAATTTTTTAGACTCTTTATGTGGAAATGTTTGGGTTTTTTTTCTGAATTTAAACATTTTTTCCCTTAGAAAAGTCTCCATAATAATTGCCTGAAAAGTATTTTCTTTTAATTTGCTTTCAGTAAATAATTTTCATCCTTCTAAATACATAACAGACATAAACATGGGTATTTTTTGCACTATTAACAATTCCACCATTTCCATCTGATTAACTATATTATCACTAATACCTATTAATTTTCTAATGTGCATTAGTACTTAATTTGTGCTGAGATACATAATCACATTTTAAATGGTGTAATTACTTTATAACACTTGAAGAAAGGTATAGCAAAAAAATATTATTCTGAACGTGTGTAGAAGCTTTTTTCCCACTAAAAATATTTGCATCATAGAAAAAAAAAGGGAAAGAATTGTCTGACTGAATAGAAGCTAATTTTATTTACTATGATATTGAGAGTATGAATCATCATTTTTTTTCCCCATAGCGCAAATAATGAACAGCAATAAATCTAGTCACAGTGAAATGCATCATTGAGATGGTCTGTGAAGAATATTTTCTCATTTACATTTTAATAAAAATTAGAGAATCCAAGAACAAGAACATTTACTGGTTTAATGGTTTCCTTGAGTTATATTTTCAAAGTATTAAAATGATTATTGGTGAAGAAGTGAAGAGAATGCAGGAATGCGAAGTACCAAATTACGTGAAAGAATAGTAGTGTATTTAGTTTGAATCTAAAATAGTTATGCTGTTAAGAAGTGCTAGTAGATCTCAAGCACACTTATAGCTAGAATGGAATTGTAACAGTTCTATAGGTATAGAAGCTCAGGCATGGTGATGGTGAAAGAATTGCCAGTGTAACAAATAACATTTAGAGTAAAACGGAGAAGGAAGTCCAGATGCTAATACGGTATCCTCAAAATATTCTGGTGCAAAAGAGTTATTTTTTTTGTACAGAAATAGTTGGAATTATTAGAGGTTATTATTTGCTGACTCAAGCCAGCCTAGAGTCACAGAACGGAGTCAAGAAGTTGCCCT
The DNA here is from genome assembly GCF_003984885.1 of Neopelma chrysocephalum. NCBI lineage: Eukaryota > Metazoa > Chordata > Aves > Passeriformes > Pipridae > Neopelma > Neopelma chrysocephalum. The sequence continues at coordinate 6,854,125 of NW_020925744.1, forward strand.
GTAGGTGGGCTAGAAGCAACCCCATCATTCATTAGGAGAAATGGTTTGCCTCATGTCAAACCTCCAAAATGAGTGTTCCTTGTAGCCTCTGACTCTTTGGTACTCATCATGCCTCTGGGCTGCAAATAAACATATCAAGGTGATTATTTATACTTATTTTTCAGATACTTTATGGTTCAATTGTACTATTGTGAGGACACGATGTATACCATGACGCTGTAATGTAAGAACACGCTCAGAGGTTAAGGCACAGTACCTTTTTCTTTCCCTGATTAGTATTCTTTTAAAGAGCACTGTGGTGGCATGTCAAAGTTGTTAGCACTGGGGTTTTTTTAAGCACTTTGAAGTTTGCTTATTTATTCTTGGAAGAGAGAGAATAAACGTTAGGATATCAGTAGACATTTGATCCTCATCACAAGATTGAGCTGCAATTGAAAAGAATGGGAAGGTGTGTCAGAGTGAACTGGTTATGGATGATTCAAGAACTGACACTTCACAAGTACTTTGTTAGAGTTATACACTGTGATGCTTCTTAAAATTGTTTTTCAAAGAAACACTAAGGAAGGTGAGAAACAAATAGCCCTGTTAAGTCTCTCAAGAGGTCTCCAGAGAAAAGACGACAAAAACCAGCCTGCATTTCGGTGTCAGGGCTCTTTACTTTTTGACTTCTCTTAAGCTACTTTTATTTTCTAGAAAGCTTGTGATATCTGGCTGACTTTTTCTTTGGGTTACAATCCCTTATTGTTGCACAGAAATCTATGCCTCCTAATGAGCAACTATTGATAAGAAGTAAGAAACATGACTGCTAATTAGAATGGTAGCAAATGATCTCTTGAGCATTAAATTAACCAATCAGAAAAAAAAATGGAATAAGGAAACAGGTATTTTAAATGTCCCAGCCCAGAGTCTGCTCTAGACAAAAAGACTTGAAGTAAGTTAATTGGTATCTGAAAGGTTGTCATGTATTAGCATCCAGTTAATTGGTTACAAGGCAGGGATTAACAGAGAGTCTTCCAGGCCTTTAAGGTAAAAAAAGAAAACCTAATATGTTCCATTTAACTGATTTCATGAACAGTCACTTTACAGGAACTTTCTTTTTCTTGTGTACATTCTCAGAGATAAGAAATGTCAGGAGCAGAACTATTTTTTGGAATCACTTTCTCTTTACTAACAGTTATGATCTTGAATCATTTTATGTAGCAACTCACATACCTACCATTCCAAAGCTTGGTTGTCATTCTTGGTGGTTTTGTGGTAATGACAGCATTGGCTTTTGCCCTAAAATGTCATAATCTGATGTAAATTGCTTACAATTCTTTTAATAAACATAATGCTTCTTAAAATCATGTTCAAAAATAAGACAAAACTAAAAAGCATGTTTTTCTTATTTTGACAAGGTGGATAAAATCAGTATGATGAACACTTCCTGGTTTAGATGCCTGTGTGTTCGTACCTGAGTAGGTGGCCAGTTTTTCCACAAATGGATATAATTTTCCTGGTCACCGAAATAAACATTAGGAACCTATTGCTTGATTTCTCCAAAGCTTGGCTTTCATATTTTTGTTGGAATTCTTCCATTTCTTTGTGGTTTTCTTCAGGTCCTAATCCTCTATCTCTCTAATTTTTGAATAGGATTTGAAGAGGAAGCTGCCCAGTGAGCTCATTTTCACAGTTCAGCTATCTCATTATGATTGTCTGTGGCTGCAATTCAAAGATTTTTACAATTTTCAGAGTTTCCAAAAAAAACCCAACAAAAACTGGTGAAATGGATCGAATTACTGCATGTGATAGATTATTTTTAGCTTTGATATCAGCTTTTCTCATTTCTTATGGAGCTATAATTAATTTCATTACTGTTTTTAATTTATTCAGCTGTCTTAAATATCCACTATGCACACACTGAAAGTACAAACATGAAGTTAAACTTCTCCCTGGATGACAATAGCACATTAATTCTTGTCGTATTTTAACACTGATTGATTTTACTGCTGATTTGCTTCAGAGTATACCCATTAATACATACCATTTTATAATATTTGCTTTCTTTAACTACATTGCATCTGAATTAAGAAAAATAGCTAAATTATTAATTTAGATTCAATGATTAAAAATTGAATTAGAAATAGCTTGCTTACAGCAACTGCTCAAGGTCCAAGTATAAATGGAGCTTATTAACGTTACTGTAGTGGGTTGACCTTGGCTGGATGCTGGGTGTTCACCAAAGCCACTCTATACTCCCCTTCTCAACTGGGCAGGGGAAAGAAGTGTGATGATGGGCTTATGGGATAAGATAAGGCCAGAAAGAGATCACTCACCACTTACCATAAAAGAGAAAACAGACTTGACTTGAGGAACTTTAACATATTACCAATCAAATCAGAACAGATTAAGGAGAAAAACAAAATTAAATCTTAAAACATCTTTCACCCACCCCTGTCTTCTTTCCAGACTCAATTTCACTCCAAAATTTTCTATCTCCTCCTCACCAAGTGGAGCAGGAGGATGGGGCAGTTCATCACATGTTGCTTCTGCTGCTCTTTCCTGAGCTGGGGGAGGACTCCTCACACTCTTCTGCTCCAGCTTGTTGTCCCACCCGGAGGACAAGGTTCTCCATGAAGGTCTCCACCCTGAGTCCTTCCCACAGGACACAGTTCTTCATTAACTGCTCCAGAGTGGGTCCCTTCCACAAGTGTAGTCCTTTAGGAACAGGCAGCCCCAGCATGGATGTACCATGGTGTCACAAGTCCTGACAGCTAACCTACTCTTCATGGGGCCAGAGGTCCTGCCAGGAGCCTGCTCCCTTCAGGCACCCACCTGCTTAAGTGTGAGGCCCTCCACGTGCTGCAGGTGGATATTTGCTCCACTATGGTCTTCAATGGGCTGCAGGGGGACATCCTGCCTCAACATGGTCTTCACCATTCTGCAGGGGAATCTCTCCTCTGGCCCCTGGAGGACCTCCTCCTCCTCCTTCTTCACTGATCTTGGTGACTGCACAGCTATTGCTCTCACATATTCTCATTCCTCTCACTGTCTGTGATTGCATAGACTTTTTTTCTCCCTTTCTGAAATAAGTTATCTCAGAGGTGCTACCACCACTGCTGATAGGCTTGTCAGTGGGTCCATCTTGCAGCTACATGGCATTGGCTCTGTCAGACACGAGAAAAACTTCTGTCATCTTCTTACAGAAGCCATCCCTGTAGCTTCCCCACTACCAGAACCTGGCTATGCAAACCCAGTAGGATCACTCATAAAAGGTGTTTCCTAAATGGCTCTCCCTGGGCACACAGAATAACTACATTGCTGTGCAAGTTTTTCTTGCACATAGGTGCCTATCAGTCCTCAGGGGATGGGTCAAAACAGTGACAGTGTCTGTGCTGTAACTGGAGGTGTGCTTGTAAATTGTGGGCATATTCTAACTTGCTTTATTTTGTATACTATGTATACCATAATGTACATGTGAACTTTGGTTTGGCAAAGGTGAATACTCAGTGCAGCAGTCTCAAGTATTATACTGGGACTGTGAAGCTATGCAGACTTGACAGAGGTGTAATAATATATAGACATATACACTACCTTTCTAATTCTTCATTTAGATGTGGAAAATATTTAGACTATTCAAGTATTCAAGGCAAAAGGTGCAGATACTGCTATCTGTGCTGGGTAATTTATCAGGCAATGGTAAAAGACTTTGTATAGGACATGGAGGAAAAAAGACAGTATTTTCTGATTATTGCAACAGCCTTCTCAGAATACCAGTTCTCTCAGAAAAGTAATTTTTTTGAGAATTTTCTCTGGCAATGCTGAGCTGTTTCTTAAAAGTTCTAAAAACTTCCAGAACAAATTTTCTCCCCTTTGAAATCATTATCAATTGGAGTTTTCTTTACTGAATTGTCTGTCATTTTTCCATGACCCAGAGAATGTTACTATAGCTTCAGATGATTAAATTGAAAACAATGTTTATTAATGATTAAACGTAAGATTTCACTGGGGCTTGACCTTCAGAGGTTCTAATTATTCAATGTTTCTAAGCACTGCAATCGTTGTTTTAAATACTCATCTCTTACTATTAGCATGAAATTACTGTGAGGAAGAGAGAAAGAAGGGAGTTGGGACAGCTCAGAATATTTAAGGTGAATTTCCTCTTGGTTTTAGTCTAGGTCTATAGCTTCAAATCTCTTATACTATTATTTTTAAATTTTATTATCAGTATTTGGACTCTCAGTTCTTCAGAAAGGTAGATATCTTGTAGGTAAGCATGCATATTGTGGCAAAGAAATTTGTCTAAAGCAGAGCACTGTTTTTCCCTGTAGAAGTATAAATAAATATTTCAGGTATCAGAATGCTAATCTCATCATAAAAATGTTTTCTCTTTGCTTTTAAAACCCAAAATTATTTAAACCCTTGAAATGTTTTACTATATTTTGTAATTCTTTTTCATTTTCTCAATAATTACATTAAAGTACAAGTAATATTTATAAGAAATTAGGCTACGGAAAGGAATTAAAAGAGTTATCAAATTAGCTTTATTTTCTTATATGGTGCCTATTTTTTTGCCTTCATCATAGGTTTCAGAAGAAACTCTGCAACACAACACTAAGGACGAGGATTTTTCCCAAGGAATGGAGCCCTATCTTGTGCAGAGATTATTGTCCTGTAACATCCAGCTTCCCTCCCTAGCTTTCAGGCAGTTAGAACAGGCATACTGGGATAAAAAGAGTGATACTGAGACTATCCCAAGACCCATGACTCTTCCACTGAGGATACCTCCTCTGATTGCTGTTACAGCTGCTGAGTCCAGCAGGTAAGATACAGCAACTTGTTCTTGATTCAACATTTCGGCTGGCAGGTGCAGGACATCAGATGTTGCTTCTAGGACAGAAGCATATTCCTTTTCTAAATCCCCTAAATGAAAAAGAAGAATAAAATGTACATAAATTTGTGCCTGACAGTTCATAATACTGTTTGTAAACTTCTTGGTCATGTCTAGTAAAACAAATGCTACAAAATATTTTCTCTGAACATTATTAATACTTTATATTCTGAAAGAAGGCTTCTGGAGGCATGATTAACCTGATGATGATGATGATGATGATGATGAATATAGGAGCTTCTTTATACACAGATTTTTCTTTTTAAATGATGCAGTTTCAAAACTAGTTTCAAGGAATCCTGAGAGGATTTTGCCTGCTCTTGTATATCTACGTTATTAGTAATGTAAATGGTTTGAACTTATTTGCTTATAGTGACTTGATTATAGTTTCTTTGTATTACATCTGTGACTTCTTTTATCATATATGTTTTCTAGAATAAACTTTACTGTTCTTAAATTTTCTGATAACATCCTAATTTTTGTTCTTATTTTCCAAAATGTGAACTGTTTAGTATGAAGTTGTGGCTTACAATGGTGAAGGCAGCGCCGCATTTTGGTAACCTGATAATATATATAAAGAAAAGGTGAGATGAACACACTGAGAGTTGAAATGCAGTACTTAAGAAATTTTAGACATAAGTTCACTTAAGAAATTTTAGACATAAGTTCAGAGAGAATACCGTATTCTACATTATATAGTTATGTAAATAATGTAGGACTTGTAGTACATGAGGAAACCCATAAGTATTCATTAGGGTGCATAGTCAAAAAGCTAGCTAATATTAATATTAAATCTAGTATCACTTCCCATATCTTATTTCTATCTGGATATCTTTATTTTTGGAATAAAGAAGACCAGTTCTTGAAAGATGCTCATAGAAACACTGATGACAACCATAAAAGCATGTAAACATTTAGATTGTTTATAAATGAAAGTATTATTCAGAGAGGCAAATATAATGAAATTTAGTAAAGTTTTGATGATAGATTGGAATCTTGATTTTTTTTTTCTTTTTTGGTATCCATGGGTCTGGAGACAAGAGTGCTTTGAGATATGGAAGGAAAATAAGTATAGGTGCAATGCTTCTAGAACACTGACTGGGGAAAAAAAAGTATGCTCCTGATATGATAGAAAGTCAGAAAACTCAGAAAGCAGAATGAGAAACATTGACTGATGATAACAGGTAAGTGATTATAAATTTCTGGAGACTGCATTATTTTCTAGGCTGGATTGAAATACACTAGAGAAAGACAGTTTGAAGGTTATTCAAATAAATAATAAATCTAAAACATGCTGGTTACTATGGGTGGCTATCTGCTATACTCAGAGACTGATTGCTTCTACGAGAGACTTCTCTGTTGGTAAGAATCTCTCCTCAGCATTAAGACATAACTTTGTATCCTGTCTATGCTTTTACTCCTATGGTTGGTAGGAATGTGTTTTGAAACTGGACAAAACAAGATTTATTCTGAGAATGACAGGGAAACAGCAGACCTACAGATTGCTGAATGGAGCTGCCAGGCTCTTTAAACAAACAAACCGAAACTGAAAACAACAGCAGAAGCAATCATAATATTGATATTTCTTTGTAATATAAAATCTTTAGCTTTTATGATTGTTTCTTAGCTAAAGTGCAATTACAGTGTTACAGGAAGATTATTGTTCAGGAAATTAAATGTCTCTAGATGTTTAGTGACATTTTTCGTTTGTTAGCTCTCTCTCAAGCAGCTATGCATTTCCCAAATACATGCTTATAATGCCGGTCAAACAGCTGAAGAAAGCCATACTTTGGCTTCTTGTCTGTATGAAAGTACGTAAACTTAGGGGTCCTATTATGTCTGTGGAAATGCAGCTTACTTTCCTTGTCTTTGAAATGTGAAGTTGAGAGAAGGAAATCAAAGCGTGGGGGTGAGGATTCTCCGTCTTCAGTGTGTAAATAAAGGTAGAGAGCATTTGGGTCATAGAAACTCATTCTAAAGCAGAAGAATTTCACTGCTGAAAACATCTTAAATTACAGATGTTTGTTTTTGGAGGAATATGCTAAAAGATTCCAAAGACAGAATCTTATGCTGTGATTTAAATGACTGGAATGTACAAAATTAAAAACAATGACAGTGGATGTAGATTTTAAAATAAAACAAGAATTCTATTCCTAATCATGCACATATGCATGCATGTGTGCACATACGCACACTACCTTTTTTACTCTCCTTTTCTCTCCCTTTTTCTCTCTATTTATATCTTTTTGATGTCACAGGATTGTTTCTAGTTGTATGTTAGCTTTGTAGACTAATTCAAACAAAGCTTATATTTAAAACCAAACAAACCCCAAACAGCAGAGTAGATGAAAAACTAGATGAAAAACTAGAAAGCAAATATTCAGTAATGGTTTCTTTTTACTCTTTTACGCTTTAAAAACTCTTACTCTTCCAACATTGTCTTGCCATTCCTTTAGCCCTTCTAATTTATTTGCATGCACACAGGGAGCCAGGTTCTGATTTTTTTTTATCCCAGCTAAACTGAGACCATAATAAAGATCATTGTTAAGATGAAGAATTTATATCTTCTACGGAAGTTTCATGTGCAAAAATGTTAATGTGCTATAAACATAAGTGCTTGCAAATTGGTAAGCTGAGCCTGCAGCTGGTGGCATCCATTAAAATTATGAAATGTAACAATTGCCAGACCTTCTATGGAAAGGATTAGAAACAGGCAGACAATTGTTTTTGATATTTTAATTCTTCCTTTATTTTTACTATTATTTAATGAGCAAGATATATATCCTATATAAATAGAATATTAAATGTGGTATTTTATTGTAAGCTAGGGTAGCCTGGCTATTTGGGGTGTGGATGTGAACACACGCTTTGGCCAGTTTTCCTCAAATAACTGTAACTAAGTTTACCATCAGTTTTTATGTAGGTAAAGCTATGATGGCATTTAGGATGGGATGCGCGAATAAGAAAGGGCTGACAGCAGAATGCCTTTTTCCAAAGCAGTTGGTATTAAAATTGTGGGGGATTGTTATGTATGAAAACTTATTTGTTTGAAGAAATTTAAGGTATATATCTTACCTCTTTTGTAATAGCTATTTCAAAGAATTGACTTAAGATAGTCAATGAAATCTGAGAGTAATGATGGTATTGATTTGTCCAAAGCTCTGTGAAATATGATTAAAGTCTCTTCAGTTACCTTTGTTCTGGAAACTCTTTCTGCATTGTCTAACTCAGAAGAAGAGATGGTTAGGAGAAGATGGGACAGGATATGACACCTGTTGAACACTGTGAAGTGTGAGGGTACATATACTTATCTAACTCTCAGTGGTACAGCAAGGTATCAGGGACTGATGTATTTTTTGTTTTCCTTTCAATGAATAGCTTTTTCAGTGACAAAGGACTATCTCAGTTGTTGCTGTGTAACCTGTGTCCTCTTATCATATGTGACTGAATATAATAATAATGGCCAGTCTTCGCGAACGAAGATTTGGGGAAAGGTCTTTTTACCTTTCCAGCCTGCGCAATGGATTTTTTTAGGTGAGACACAGCCTGCGCTGAACTGAGCCCACCCTTTAATCCTAAGGTTCATCTGCCGGGGCCAAGCAAGCTTGGACAATGGCAGTGAGATCCTCAGGACGTAGGTTTGTTTAGAGTGACCTTCTCATAGATGGATGGCCTCACAGGGCTAACGGACTCCATCTGCCCGGGGGACTGGCTGGATTCGAACCTGGGTCGCAGAGGTGAGAGTCCTGCACGCTAACCACTAGGCCACCAGGGGTCCCGTGACTGAATATAATATGATGGAAAATGTCATGTTCGTTGCATGTAAACTCCAGAAATATAAGAGTATATCAAATACTTGAAGACTTCATTAAAAGGGTTATTTGAAAGTAAAAAGTTATGCTTAGAATGGCTTTCAGAACAAAATATAATGTGGTGTTTCATTCAGTTATCTGTAACTTGGTATATATAGTGTCTCTTCTTACTATTTATCCTCATCTTTGCTCAAATATCATTTGAGAGAGATTATTATAATTGTACAATATAAATTCTATTTTAAATTGGTTTTGTATTGCTTGTGTACAACTGAGAGTGTGTATATTACTGTGTTTATGAAACTCTAGGGAGCTACAAGAACCATTTACATGGCAGCTAATTTCTGAAGTATTTTTTTTACAATGTTTCTTCTGTCCTAATTTATGTTTTTTCTAAATTTGAATTATGTGGACTAGATAGTCACTATGCTGCTTAAAACTTTTGTGTTTTATTATCCACTAAAGAATCAATCAGATAAAAACTTCATTTAAAATTATCCCCAGACACTTTAACTTTTTAATATCTGGTTTTGAAAGGAAATATTAGCAAATTGTTATTAGCCTCATCACTGTAAGTTTGATACTATGGCACTACAGACTGAGAATCTAGTTTCAAACTAAATATGACTTAATGCCTACCACTTGCTTGCTCATTGTCTTTCCCCTGTCCGAGTAATACCTCAAAGACTAGATTTTGTCTTCTGTAGCTAGGGCAAGAAAAGCTTTTTCATATATTAGACAGCTGAAATATGTAAACCTTGAGCCATAATTTTGCAGTTATTCACCTACTATACCAATGAAGTATTTTTAAAACAACAGTTAGGATTCTAAATTTGGATTATTTTCTTAAGGAAATGAGCATTAGAGAGAGGTCCTGAAAGCAAAGATGTCTGACCTTAGCCGAGTAACATGCAATAAGAATAAGAGCTAGGAAAAGCTACTCTTCAGGTTTATTTATTTGCAACTCAATAGGTTAGTGTTTGCAGTGAAAATACGTGTGAACTATGATTTACATAGTTCTGAAAGACAGAGAGAGAAAAATCAGAAAATTTGCTATTTCATTTATTTTTAAATTCAGAATTATGATCTTGGGCCTGGAAAGCTGTAACTCTTCTCAGGAAGCTTCTCATGCATCTAGCCACTTTTCAACAGCAGCTGTGTTTCTTATCTCACCTGCCAGTTCAGAATAATGAAGAACAGCACAATGTTCTTAGTACTTTTATTGCATATTTTTTTCATTTTAGAGGTATTATAAACATGAGAAAATCCTCACAACACCTTTGGGAGATCAGCTAGTGAAAAAGCGGTGTTATTTTCATTTTATGCATAGGAACAGCTGCACGTAAAGGGGTAATTCAACTGGCCAAGGCTACAGAACAAACCGGTAATCAAACTATGAAGAGAATTCAAGAGGTTTTGACTCTTGTTTTTGTGTCTACCTTATGCTACCTATTAGAAAGCTCAGGATAGATCTTTGGAAAAAAGTATGCCTTGAGTTTACCTCAATCTTTAAAACTAAACATAGTGTGTCAAGGATAATTTCTCTAATCAGATCTTGGAAGGTTTTAAATTGTTAGTAGTAGGAGTTAAGCACGATGCATGTTGTGCATCCAGACTCACACTGAACCTGTGTTTCTATCTTATCGACTTAGTCACATCTGTCTGACTGCAGTATGCATCACAAAGCAAACCATATTTAACTATTGTGGAAAGCAAAATTGAGTCAGCACTTAAGCACAGATTTCTCAGTGGGAAAAATTAGTGGGAATTTTTGAGGTTAAGTGGATGCTAGAAACCTAATGTTTTGTGGCATCCAAGTTGGCTTTTAAGAGAGTCTTCTGTTCTGGTGACCAGTGTCAACAATTTCTATGTTGCCATATGTATCCTGGAATCATTTTGGAGAATAATATAAAAATAATTCTGTTGGTCAAGACTTGCATTGACTAAGTGCTGTAGAGAGGTAAGGAAGCTGTGAAAGTGGCAGGCCCCATACCAGAACACTTGTATAATAGCATTTCTTAGAACCTGTGGATAACTTCAGATGTCACACTTATCTCCAACCCCTCATCTCTCAAAGAAAAGTCTTTGTTTTAACTTATGTCTAGCATTAAGTGAATGATTTAGATCTGATGCACAGGAAGAGGACATAGAGGACAGCAGGTACTGTGTACACTCCAGCATTAGCTATTCTGAAATCCTTTTTAAAAATTAGAATTTTGATCAAATGCTACTGTTTTATTCAATGGTGTCAGTGTAGAGTTGTGACGGCCGATAAAGGTACAAGGAGTCAGTCATGTGCAGAAAAGTTGTCTTCTTTCTTTATTTTCTCATACGCTTTTTTATACCCCTTGCTAGCAACAAGGGGTATATGTAGGCAAGCAACAGCGTTTTCACTGGCTAGGATCTATAGGCATTTGGCAAAGCTCAAGGCCTTATTGCAGTTCCTACATCCTAGGCCTACCAACTTAATAGTCTGCCTTTGTTTTCTCCATTAGGGCTGCGTACTGACTTCCTTATCATCAAAGATACACCCGAAAGTTTGCCCAGTCAATATCTTCATCCTGGGAGCTAATAGACCCGCTATTAATCCCTTCAATTCCCCCTTTCTGTAATTGTGTGAGAAATATTGTCTGCGTCGTCTTTTGCAGGGCCCTTCGCGAACACGACACAATACATGGTAACATTACTAGCACAACCATGACTATCATCAAAACTAAGACCCCCATCTTGAGTAAGGACAGTAACCAACCCGAAATGCCCCAACTAGACAACCAGCCTTCCAGGCCAAAAAACCCAGTTTCCTGTGTGATCTTCTTTGTTTGTTCCTGAAGTGTGGCAATTTGTCTGTAGATGGATTCAAAGTGATCTGAGATATTTAAACAACATATGCCTTCAAATTCCTGACAACCATGTCCATGTGCTAATAGCAAAAAATCAATAGCAGTACGATTCTGCAGTGTAGCATGCCGTGCACTATCTACATCCGTGGCAAGCTTATACAAAGTATCTGAGGTCAAATTTGCTTGTTTAGTCACCCAGCACAACAAGGCATCGATTTGCTTTAATGCTTTTGCTGAGGCAACTTATGGCAAAAACAGGGAGGCAGACACAATAGATGCCTGACCCCACAAGGTTAACGTGTCATGACATTTAGAGTGAAGGGCCAGTGACCGTTTGGTCAAAACATGACTGTAGAGATGGGAATGATTCAATAAAAGCTTTTCTAATTTACCAAAGGTACAGGGTCCCCCAGTGGGCTTTGCCAGAATACCTGGCCATGCCCGATTGCCACAAATCAAAAAGTATCCTTTCGGGAGTTGACGAGCAACTGTTACACTAGGGTTGCTTGTGTTTATATAAACACCAAGCAGATGCATTCTGGTAAAAGGGCATATCTGGAGACAAGTCTTGTGAAAGGGTTTCTGTGGTAGCAGAAGCATCATATCCCTCACTGTACTTATTAGCCAGCAGTGTTGCACCTGTATAATCAAAATAAAAGCAAGCAGCAGCAGTTAAGGTACCCAAAATATCTAACTCCTGCGGTACAATGCCTACTGGTAGCTTAACAAGCCAGTCATTTACATTTGCAATGCAGCTCTGCGCAGAAGCATTACAAGCCTTTTTGCTAAATCAGGTAATTGTGTAACATTAGAAACAAGTTTCACTGCATCAGGGTTATTTACAGGTACCCCAACAAGGCATGTGTGAAAAGGTAGCTCTGGTTTAGCCAAGGATGCACAGAAGGTGGTTTGGTTCAGTGCTTTCATCAGGGTCACTCAGACATTGTGGCTGTTCCACGGGCTGAGTCGTTCGAGCTGTTCCGTGTAGGAGTCATCACTGCCGGTTCCCCCGAGGCAAAAAAGGACGCACGCACCGAGCAGGAACCCACCGCGGTCCATCATCTGTAGAAACACAAGCATAACCCTTTCCCCAGGTTATTAGTTGATGAGGGCCGGACCACTGTCCGGACACCAGGTCCCGTACCTGAATGGGAGCAGGAGCAGTCATAGGTTGAGATGACACTAACAAGGAAAAATGCAAAAAGAGAGCAGGAAAATGAGAATCCAGGGGAAAAGTCAAAAAATTTAAAACATAAACAGCCTTGTCTAAACGGGCTTGAGGGGGTTCACCCTGCATTCCCCCTATCTGTTTTTGAAGCAGACGCTTCAGATAGCCATGCATGCGTTCTACAATATCTTGCCCCATAGGAGAGTGAGGGATGCCAGTAACATGAGACACTCCCCAGTCATTCAAAAAGGTTTGAAATTTCTGAGAGCTATAGGCAGGGGTATTGTCAGTCTTCCGCTGCAATGGGACACCAAGGGTAGCAAAAGCTCATTGAAAATGACGAATCACATCAAGAGCACACTCACCTGCATGAGCGGTAGCACAAACAGCATGACAATATGTACCAACAGAAACATACACAAATTTGAGACATCCAAATTCTGGGACATGAGTAACATCAGTTTGCCATACCTGTAAAACTTTCCTCTAGGATTGATTCCATAATAGACAGGGATATTCTGACCCTGGCAATCAGGACAGGCAGCCACAATAGAACGAGCAAGGGATTGTGGAATGCCAAACTGTCGCTTGAGAGCAGTACTGCCTGGGTGAAAAAATTGCTGTGAGAGGAGAGCCTGTTGTTGCTTGTCTGGAACAGGCCTGATCTGTGCAGGTGCTACAAGAGAGTCTGCTCCAGCATTACCCTCAGTAAAAAATCCAGGCAGTGACGTGTGACTACGAATATGAAAAACAAAGTAAGAGCAGTACGAGACTGTAGAGTTCGCCACAATGTTAACAAAACCTGAAAAAGAAGATGATCATCACAATCAGAAAGAACTACTTGATCTAAAAACTGTACACGTCCTGCCACATAAGCTGAATCTGTAACAAGATTAAAAGGCTGAGGAAAAAGTTGAAATGCCAAAGTAGCAGCATGGAGTTCCACAACTTGTGGAGACCCGGATTACTGAACAAGGTCATGTTGCCATCCTGTGGGTGTATACCAGACCACAGCAGCTTTTCCTGTTTTCCCAGAACCATCTGTAAATAGAGTGAGTCCTTCCACTGGTTCCGTAGATGACAGCAGCTTTTGTCCAACAGGTACTTCACTAAAGAATTTCAGTAAAGGGTGTGAAGGTAAATGATAAGCAATTTGTCCCTGAAAATCTGCCATAGCAGCTTGCAATTCATATTTGTGATTCAAACACCACTCAAAATACCAGGATTGTACAGGTAAAACAATATAGCTAGGATCTCTGTCAATTAGTTCAATGCACCATTTTCATGCTTTCATGATAATCTCAGCAAGCAGTTCAAACGGGCCAGGTGCTGTTTTCCAAGATCTTAAGGGTAGAAACAACCACTCAAGAATGTGTAGAGGATCATCCCAGACCTCGTTCCACTGAACAAGAATCCCAGAGGGGAAGTTCTGATCTATGAGAACAAAAAGCTGAATAATTTGAGACAAATCAATGCGAGAAACAAATCATTCTGTTAAGAATGTTTCTACCTGCCGAATGATTTGAATTGCTTCCTGAGTTAAGGATCGTGGTTCCAATGGATCAGTGGAATGTTTGAGCAGTGCAAAAAGAGGTTGCAGTTGCAAATTAGTCAACCTCAAATAAGGGCGTATTGAATGTAATGAACCTGCTAATTTTTGAACATCAGTTAGGGTGTTGATAGGCATTTCTAACTGAATAGGCTGAGGCTTTACTGTTCTTTTAGTGACAAGGAGGCCCAGATATTTCCAAGGTTCTGAGGTTTGTATTTTCTCTGGTGCAATGACAAGGCCAAAAGATTGAAGTGATTCTTTAGCTGCATTTGCAACTGCAAACAATGTTTCTTTTTGCTTGGCTGTGAACAGAATATCACCTATAAAATAGAAACAGTAACATTTTGGGAACTAGATTCTTACAGGAGTCAAAGCCTTTGCAACATACCACCGGCATATCGTGGGTGAATTTTTCATCCCCTGAGGCAAAACCTTCCACTGATATTGCTTTGCAGGTTCTGCATTATTGACAGAGGGTACTGTAAATGCAAATTTTTCTTTGTCAGTCTCAGCTGGAGGAATAGTGAAAAAACAATCTTTCAGATCAATTACTATTATTGGCCAGTCGAGGGGTATCATTGTAGGTGATGGGAGTCCTGGCTGTAGAGGTCCCATTGGTGCCATGACAGCATTGACTTTTCTTAAATCCTGTAAAAATCTCCATTTCCCAGATTTCTTTTTTGTAACAAAGACAGGAGTGTTCCAGGGACAGAATGATGGCTCAGTGTGACCAGCAGCCAATTGTTACAGATCCCGCAGGGCCTGTAACTTTTTGCTGGACAAGGGCCACTGAGGTACCCACACTGGAGTATCAGTTAACCATGTAAGTGCCAATATAGACTGTTTAATGCCCTGCAAAAACACAGTGGACCCTGTTAAAAATCCGTGGTAATTTTAACCCCCCATTGAGCCAGACAATCCCTTCCCCACAGAGTCAAGGGCGCAGGAGTGACATATGATCTTACAGTTGCAGCCTGATTTTTTTTTTTTTTTTTATTTGTGGCAATGAAGGTACTTGTGTCTGAGCGTGCCTCCTTGTCGCGCTGGCTTTCCCGTTTCCCTGGAGAGGCTGTCCATTGGCATGAAACTTAGAACGACATTGTTTAGCAAAGTGCCCCAGCTTCCCACAGAGATTACAATGAATACTAGGAGGATTAGGTAAGACCTTTGGCTTTTCCTCGTTGCTTTTATCGGGCAGTTAGCCTTAAGGTGTCCTTCTCTATCACAACTATAGCATCAAGGGGTAGGACGCAGTATTGCAGCAAGGGCAGTCATTTGGTGATCTGTAGTACCCACTTTGGACCATGCAGATAACATATCAGCCAAACAATGGTGGTAAAATTTCCAATTTTTCAATTTGACATAATTATTTATGTAACATAGACTGAAAAGAGATGTTACTGTAAACTCTAGATGAATAGCATATATGTGCATGCATTTTCTAATTTAAGAAAAAGTAGACAACTGCTGTTTAAAATAGTCATTTTGAAACAGTTACTTTCAGTCAATAGATATGTCTGAAAATAATCTAAAACATGATATAGCCCTCTTTGACTGCAGGATTATATAATTAGCAGATAAACTTTGAGACAAACTTTTCAAAAGCTAGCTGAAAAGGTAATAGTCTGAGCTGAGTTTTTTTTGTTTGATTGGTTGGTTTTTGTTTGTTTGTTTTGTTTGTTGGTTGGGGTTTTTCCCCTCTCATGCCATTCCTCCAGCTCACCAATGCCATGTGTATGGTAGCCCTCCAAAAATCATAAAGTGCTCCCACCGTTTTGGTGTCATCTAAAAATTTGCTAAGAGGCCTTACACCTTACTGTCCAGTTAGTTGCTGGTGTTAATCAGTCTTTGCTCCAGTATTAACTTCTAAGGAACTCTGTACTTACCTAACTGTGGCTTAGATTTGGAACCACTTGCCCACTACCTTTTGTCTCTGATTACCCAACCAGTTTTTTACTGGTCTTGTAGTCCACTCATCTAGTCCATATCTCTCCTGCTTAACTAAAAGCTTTTGGTGAAAGTCTGTCAAAACCTTGCTGCCACTGCTCTGGTCTTTTACAGAACCAGAAATTTCTTTGTGAAAGGGAATTGAGTCCATCACATATGATTTGTCCTTGATAAATTTATGCTGACTGTTCCCAGTTTCTTATCTTTCATCTGCTTAGAAATTACTTCCGAGAGACTGTGCCCAGTAATCTTCTCAGGATATAGGATGAGGCTGGAGCAGCTTGCAGTTCCTCTGGTCCCCTTCCTCTCCATTTTAAAGACATTCGTGCCATCAGACCATTTTAGGCCACTGGGAACCTCTTCTTATTATCACAACTTTTCAAAGACAATAAATAGAACATGGCCTCACAATGACCTTGACCAGCTTTGTCAGCAGAGTTGGATATATCCTATGAGGTCCCAGGAAGTGAACCTAATTGGATCTTTCCCCACAGTGAATGGCACTTTCTACTTCTCCAAACTTTCCTTCTGGACAAAGTGACCTGACATGTGTAAGAGCAGACCTTGCCAGTAAAACTAGGCAAAGAAGGGTTTGGATACTTCATGATTTTCCATATTCTTCGTCACTTGGTTGCCTACTCCATCAGCAGCAGGCCCACATTTTCCTTTTTCTTCTTTTTGCCTTTAAGGTACCTTTTTGTTTCCCTTCATTTCCATTGCCAGGTTCGTCTCCAGTTGAGCTTTGACTTCACTGATGCCATTTCTGAAAAGCCAGGGGATACTTCAGGTATCCTCTTTGGAAGTGTGTTTCTTCTTCCACCTCCTGTACTTCTCCTTTTTTGTCTTTATCAGAGGTTCCCCTTTCAGCCAATTTGGTGTCCTACTATTGTTTCTAAGCCCTTATTCATAGTTTATCCCTTATATTACAGGAAAGTGACTCAATGGTTGATTATGAAGTATTTTTATAATGAAAATATTATTTTAATATTCAATTTTTATTAGATTACTGTATGCGTTCCAATAAAATGGAGGATTTTTAAATGTAACTACACTCTGTTCTCTGTTTTTGCATTCATGTAATTTTCTTTGTGTTAAACAGAGTAGGGGAGACTGTTTTCTTGTTCCATAGTTTATTTGATTATAGGTTAAAGAGACTGGTCATTTGCTAAATGATCTCTTTTAATGATTTCTCCTGGTGAGTCTTCTTAGTCTGTTGAACATTCATATGCTTAGATAGTTATTGGTGCCACGGTCTACAGCTACGATGGCTCACTTTGCAAAGGGTTACTCAAAAGTAAAACACTGCTTCTGATTTTAATTGGTGAAGTAAGAGAAGTCTTGGAATTCATTAAGATGAGCTTTACTTTCTGTACCATAAATGGTGGAGATATTCTATCCATATTTTTTTAAAGATTTATACTTTTCAGGTATTATTTAGTTTTTTTGGGTAGTTAATCAGCAAAGTAGTTATTTTGTTAAAATACTTTGGGCAATCAATCAAACCCAAACCCACACACTATGCAAAAATTGTGTGAAATTGAAAACAGTGATTCACCAATGATAGTGTAGTGTGAAAAGTACTGCATAACACAATAATATCTTAATAGATACTTTTTTACTATGTCATATTTGCATCAATTTAGAAATGACAAAAGAAATCAGAAAGCTTATCCAGTCAGAGGATACACAGGATCCTCTTGTTCATGAGGATTTTTTCATGTTGGAAATTGTTTTTTTTTTAATTAGCTTTACTATTGAAGATGTCTTGGTCTCTTTCTGATTGGCATTTCAATCATCCTCATAGCAGCAGCATATAAATACAAAAAAGAAACTGGACTGTCATGGCACATAAAGCTGAGGGAAAGATAGGAATCACTTTGAGTGATCCATCCAGCAACTGTGGGTGAATCCAACCTTTGGGACAATTTCATCCTAGCTGTCTTGTCCTAGAAGGATAAGGTGAACTGTTGAAGGAGACCACAGAACAGCCCAAAGGCAGCTGGTATGGTTGTGTGAACGGTGGTAATCTCTATGCAGTCAAGGCACACCTGGGAGGGAGAATCAAATTAGAAGCATATTAATTCTGAACATTTACGTGACCCAATCTTTCTACAGGTCTGTGTGCCCAGTCACTATTGTATCATCTTTATTAAGACCGATTTACAGGTTTTATTTTCTCTCATGTGTTCCTTTCTCTAAATTAGCAGCAGTGACAAGGAGTTGCATAGGCAAAGAAAAGATCTGGGCTCTGTTGTGAATCAAGATGTTGTGAGTGTTCTTTACCTTTCTTACTATAGTACAATCATGTGAGGAGACAAGTATCTGATCACATAACCTAGCAGTTAGTACACACAATCCATAATAAAATTGGATGCTATTTTATAGCCTTATTTTATTTATAACTTTAACCTTACCTGGCTAAAGAATTCCTCTGAGAAAGACAATGGATGGATTTTTAGGAGGTTACTTGAAAAGGCTTGCCTTGCTAAGTGTATAAATTATGGCTGTCCTGTTCTTTCTTTTGCCAAGTACCTGCTTATGGACAGTACATGTTACAGGATGTTGTCTAGAAGAACTCTTGATCTGGCTAAGTGTAGCTATTCTCTCATAAAATGGATTGTAATAGTTTTTGTTTTTCTAGATCATTGCCATCTGTTGATAATATACCTTCCTTCAGCTTGGTTCTGCAGAAATTTCATCCATGTTCAGACTATTAGTAATCATAACTTTACTAATGAAGTTATATTTGTACATAAGCATGTGCATAGCAAAGCCTTCATTTGTTTTATGATTTATATCTTTTTAACGTATTTCCAGTAACATTTCACCTTACTAGCAAATGATGCAGTTAAAGCAGATTCCAAATCTCACTTTGGAATTTGAATATCTACAAGATTTTAATGTTGATGTTTAAATAGTGTAAAATAAAACCTCCAAGTATGCATAGAATTTTTGAGGTAGTGGTGATAAGGCATTTCACTTGTAGGATTATATATTGTTTCAATCGAAAGAACATTTTCATAATGCAAAATTTTTATCAAAATGTTATTTAATTAAATGATTTTTTAAAAAATATATTTAGAGGAAAAAAAATTTTGCATTCTTACAGATGGAACCTAATTTTTCTCTTCGCTATGGAGTATTTTTTATTTGAATAATATAATTTCTTATTAAATAGAAAACTTAAATGGAGAAAGTCATATTTGAATTTTTTGAGTTGATGTTTTGATTCCCATTAAAAACTAAAGTGGAAAATTCATAGAACAAACAATGAATAATATTCCAGTTTGGAAAACAAGGGAATAAATGGGATTTTCTGGAAACAAGAAGTTGTTTTCTTCATTTTTGTAATCAAAAGGATACCATTGAAATGATCAAGCACAGAAAATTATTTCCACACACATAATTTACCTTAGGTATACTCTCTGAGAAGAGTTTTTAAAGTACATTCATTCATCTATGGACTTTATTTTTCTGTTTCTAGTCTAGGCTCTAAATTATCTTCTAGTTCCTCTTTCACTTCTGACAAAGACAGGACATTAGGTCTCAGAAAAACAAATGGATCAGCTCCTCTTCAGAGAATAATTTATCTTTCCACAAAATGGTCTTCTTTAAAATGGAGATTAAAAGAAAGGACTTCAACATTATCTTGCAAAAATGTATGGGCAGAAAATTTTTTGTTCTTGTTACAGCAAAGAAAATAGAAGGACCAAGCCATGTTTTTTGGTTTTAGCTCTTTCCCAGAAGTGAATCAATTTGATGAGATGTTTTTCATAAATCTGTTGCTTGAACTTCTAAGTACAGATGATCTACTCCATGTGATAGAGTAAGATCTGGTTGACTGCTATTATTTTCAAAAAAATAAGTTTCTGTGCAATCTCGAGTGATGGCTATATAATGGTCTTGCTCTGTTCTCTCTTGTGACATCCCTTTTCAACTATAATTTTCTTTAATTCAAAGATAACTCTGTTCTTTTTTCTGGTATAAGTGACAGGGTGATTAAATGCAACAGTTTGATGATGAGAAAAGTGTGAGTAGGTTGCTGCAGTACTTCATAGATCTCACAATAAAAGGCTTCATTAAAACAGTCAGTGGCCTTATGAAGTCAAATAAGTCTGACATGTCTGCATGTCCATAATGGAAAATAAATGTATAGTGATAAGATAATTTTGATAGCCATGTAAGTCCTGAAATTTATTGAACAGCAGAATTGAGATATATCAATTGAGACAAATCAGTAGTGTGGATTTTCAGCTGCTTTTATCTAGTTTGACATACCAGCAATTGGATTTTTTATGGAAACTTTGTCTGAAAAGTTTGAAAGAGTTGTGTCTTAGACTACAAACTTGCTGCAGTATTTCCTTCCTTAGTTTTCTTCTGTTAATCTATTTTGGCTCATATCTCTTTCTCCTCCAGATGTTTCCATGCTTACAGGTGTTTATTTTAATCTCTATCACTGTCTAAAACATCTATTAGTCATACATGTTCTGCTTTTCTTGGCCTGCCACAATGTAAGATAGTTCTCTTTCATGTTGTATATCATTTTTGTAATTGTTCCTTATCTTTAACAGAAGACCTGAGTTCAATGTGTTTTGAAATTATCACCACTGGACACATGCACAATTGATAGAGTACATTGAGTAGATTACATGCGGTAACTTATATATAACTTTATTCAGTACCATGGTTTTAAGACATTTTTTGAAATTAATGAATGTTTTGTGCAATTTTGGAAAATGAATTGTCATCTTTTCATGTGTAACATAAATTCAAATGTAAATAGCACCATTTTATACATAGAGAGAGACAACTACAGGAAGATATTTAGTAAAAAGTAGCAAAGCTTGATGTCACGCTAGCGATTTTTCTCGGTCAAAGATCTAATCGGATTTCATAATTGCAGAAGTAAAATGTATGAAAAAATCCTTAGCCCTAAATGTTGCTTTTGAAATGCTTCATTTATTATGTATGCATGAACCAGTAGCAATTGCTCTTCTGCGCCAAATGTGAATATATAATTGTGCTTTTTGATTCACAGATTAATTGGTATAAATTCAGAGAATAACTATGCTTTTGTCATGTTTATGCTTGATGCTAAAATTTCTTGATGTAGAGTATATTTTCAAAGCCTGATTGTACTGCATGAAGAGATGGTGGCAAAATCCTGTTTAATTAAGTGGCGACAGGATGTGACCTACACAGAGGTACTAAAAAGTGTGTGTGAGATTAATGTAAAGATATCAGTAGCCTGGGGTACCCTCAGGAGATAGTTCCATAAATTTATCCTTAATTTAACACAGAGGTAAAAAGATCTTAAGATTTTCTCTGTTAAGTAAAAATTACATGCTAGGTTAAAGTGAATAGAAATTATTAAAAATGTTATATAATTGTAATATTTTTAATGTAGTAAAGGAGGCAATCACACAAAAAATTAAGGACGTATAGAAAAAACCTTTAAAATCCCAACATTAGGACATTAAGATCACAACATAAAACAAGCAAAGTTGGTTTCTCTGGTGGTTTAAAAATCTTTAAGCTCTTCATTAGGATGCTAGTATTTCAGTTGATTGTTATTGATTTCCTGGACAAAGCAAAGGCAAGATGTAGTTCATTATAGTATTTTAGAGAAGGTTTACTCAAAATAAAGTAGAAGCTGCCACCCTAAAAGCCATCTTCATTACTACAAATGAATATACTAGAGAGTTAAGTTTCTATCAACATTAGTTAATACTGAATTTGTATTAGAAGATCTTCTTCGGTTCTGATGACCTACCTCTGAGAATTTCTATTCTTGCCAAATGCCTAAGTGAGTAATGGAATTGCAGGTGTTGCATTTTTTTTGGATGTCCATTACATGAACAGAACCTGAACATCCTGGATCTCAGATCAAATGTAAGTGGCATTTCAATTACAGGCTGAGTTGAGGATCCATAATTACTTTGATGCTCTTAGAAAATGTGCTTGTCCTTACACAATACCTGCTGACAGATGTGAAATAAGAAATTTCCAAGAAAGGTGAGGAATTTCTAGGAGTTGCTAGATGTAAGAGTTTTCCCTAGATTTGAGGACAGTCACTTCAATATTGGGTTATTTTGCCTAACTTTGATACACCTTGAATTTTGAAAAAGACAACAACAGAAACCCAACAACAAAAAACTGCCAAAAATAGTAGCGAGAACACTTTACAAAAGACAAAGTAAAGATGAACAACAGATATTCTTGATCTGTGATTAAAAAAATCCAGGAAAGTGAACACTAACCTTTTCAAGTTAAGTCTTGAGTGGAAGTAGCCTGAGATAACCAGTAATGTTATAGCTATAGTAATGTCAGAGAACATGTATTTCAAAGATAATTGAAATAAAATTGTAAATATTGCAATTTTCTGAGAGCATTTGGGTTTTCTGCTTTTTTGCTTAAATATATTCTGTTGACAGATATGTAACTAAGAATGTCAGAGAAGAGACATCCAAGCCTAAAAGTTTTCCATTTTAATTTACACCTTTGAATAGCTACAGTTCAATTGACAATACAACTTTGTTTTTCAGTCGCAGAGTTTCAGCATAGTCAGATAAAAAAAAATCTGCAAAGCCTCTGTAGAATGTTTTCCAATAAACCTTGATGATAGTGCAGGACAACAAAAGTAATATTCATGGTAGTCCTCCAATGCAGCAGTAGCAATTGCTGCTCTCTTTGCACCAATTCATGAGATGTTATTAACATTACAATGAGAGAATTTTTTTGTGTGTTCTCTTTTGGCTTTGAATCCTATTTAGAAATCCAATAAAAAAATTTTTACTGATCATTCATGTGATTCCAGGTGATAGGACTGGCAGCTTTAACACAGGAAATTCAGTAACTGTTAACTGGTTCATTTAATTATAAATTACAATAACTTTAAGTTGTACACATAGCTTAGAAGGGGTATTAGATAAATAGCTTATACTTCATAAACATTTTTGAAGGTATTTGGAGAAATCTTCTTACTCTACAAAACAAAGAAAATTAAATTTATAAGCAAAGCTTGATTGTGGAAGGCTTTTCCCAAGAAGCAAAGTGAAGATAAACAAAGAAACCTCCTGGAAAAGCTATGCTAGCAGTTTTGCACATTTTGTCAAGACTAATCAAATGTGTATGGAGTGTTACTGAAGTAACATGGAGTACCAGGGAACTGTGATGAGAATTAGTAAATGATGGTTTGAAATTGCTTAAATTAACATAATTCCTCTCTTTTATAGCATTTTCCATATGGAATATGAAGACATGTATGATGCTTAATAGCTACATAGCTACTTAAAGAGACCCCTGGTGGCCTAGTGGTTAGCGTGCAGGACTTTCACTGCTGCGACCACGGGTTTGATTCCCCGGTCTCCTGGCCTGATGGAGGTCGTTAGCCCTGTGTGGCCATCCACCTATGAGAAGGACACTCTAAACAAACCTACGTCCTGAGGACCTCACTGCCATTGTCCAAGCTTGCTTGGCCCCGGCAGATGAACCTTGGAATTAAAGGGTGGGCTCAGTTCAGCGCAGGCTGTGTCTCACCTAAAAAAAATCCATTGCGCAGGCTGGAAAGGTAAAAAGACCTTTCCCCAAATCTTCGTTCGCGAAGATGGGCCATTATTATTATTATTATTATTATTATTATTATTACTTAAACACAAACGTATCTATTATGTGATGTGCTTAACTAAGAATTAAGAGGGTATGCTGCAACCTATTGAAGAGTGCAAAAAGCTTGGAAAACAGTAGGAATATTGTTACTACCAGTAGTGTGGTGTAGGAGAATGAAGAATATGAAATTCACTTAGAAGATATAGTTGGATTTTTTGTCTCAAACATTTCAACTAGAATTGCCCAATCCTATCTATTTTATGACAGCTTTTACTGTCAGCAATTATTTCAGTAATAAAAGCAGTTAAGTGGGTCATGATTTCTTACCCAGTACTTTATCTCAGTCAGAGAAATCATAAGTATTGAGCTACTGGTGGTGGGTTCAACGTTAAATGAATATTAGCTATCCATCATGAATAAGATTGAAACCCTATGATTTCATTGCCTGAGTGACCAGTGACAATTAAAGTCCTGATTCCCTGAAGTAGGAGCTGCTTCCTTGTATGCAAAACCTGAGGACAGAATTTAATGCTCCGTATTTTATGATACTTAACAGATTGCAAGAAAATAAACAGGTACTTAATTCACTCTGTAGGTAGATATTGCAGTATTTGTAGCTTCCTACGAGGATGTAGGTTATGTGTCCTTTTTGGAAAGTATTCATGACCAACTTTGTATGTGTATGCAAAGCTGCTGTTTTGTTCAGGAACATCCTCATGGTACTGAATATATGAACATTTCTTTCTTTGAATTGTTCACTATTAAAAAACAATTAGAGACTTACAACCTCCAAACCACCAGTAACAAAAAAGAAAAGAGAAAATCTTACAAGAGTTCCCTATTAATTCTGAAGCGTTGATAAGATTCTTACACTAGCAGCTAGGCACTGATAATTTCCAGTGTCCCTGACCTCTTCTTAGTCCCTTTTTGAGTACAAATTTTACATGTTCTGATTGCACTGGACCATGTTAGTACAAGTATCATGAAGTCACACTGCTCTATAAGAGGTAATAATTTCTAATTCTACTATTCTTGCCTCTGTTGATGAGTTAGAGGAGAAGCAGGGCAACAGTACTTCAGAGACTGCTGACCCAGGACACACATATCTGGTGATGTTTTAGAGTTTCTCTCTTCGTGGTTGCTGTCTTGGATAGTCACAATCTGGCTAACATCCCTATAGGATTTATAAACTCTGCAATATCAAGCAGAAGCTCAAGTTTCTGTTTTGTTTGGTTGTTTGTTTTTTTTTTAAGGACTGAAAAGTATGTTTTAATAATTCAATCTTTATTTCTCTCCACTTGAAATACTGGTGAGAGGAAAGAGGGAGTTGAAGAGAATTATGTGGGCGCTAGCTGAAGTGATAAGATCAGATAAAAGCATTCCACCATTTTTGTAAAAGAAGTAATTTGAAAAACAGGGCATTTTACTGTGCAAACAGTTGCCTGTGAGATCTTTCACATTTGTCTCTGGAGGGCAGTAGTCCTCTTATGCAAGTGATTAATTTGAAAAATTGGAAAGAATTTTTAGCCAATGAATTTCATATTTTCAGAGCATAACTAAAACTGATTTATTTTACAGGCTTCAGGCAAGTATTGCAATTCAAATAATGTTCACTTGTAGCTGAAATATGAGCTGTACAGTCCAAACTTCAGTGAAGATGGCAGAAAAACCTCCTAGTGGTTTTAGCTGGAGACTACCAAACCAATATGACCTAAGGTCAGAAAAAAAAGCCATTAATATCACCAGGGTATTTTCAGCAAGTATGGGATGAATGAGAAACAAATGACAATTATGAAATATAACACTTTAAACCCTTTTTTAGATCTCAAGTTAATATCCTTCAATAAAGACCTTTACTTAGGAGAATTACCGACGAGAAATTAAATTGGCAATATTTACACTCACACATCAATGGATGCTACTTTCCCCTCTATCCTTCATTTAAATAACAAGTAATCCACTGACATGCAAAATTACGTTTTACTTTTCAAAATGTTAACATTTTTGATTCACCAAAAGCAAGTAATTAAGAAAGTTGTTACTGGAAATAGAATTTGTTGATATAAATTACATCTATATGATTTATTTGTTTAAAAATGTTTTTTTGAAAAAAATGAGTGATACTGATTCCTAAGTATATAATTAAAAATATGTAGTTCCTCCTCTATTATAGATTTTGACACTTTAATTAGTTTCAATGCATTATATTTTAAAATTTTTGTCTGTGTCTGACAAAGTTAAGATTAGGTACATGCCAATTAAGCTGTCCAGCAGCTAAAAAATATTAAACGGATGAATATAATTTTATTTTGAATGCTGTTTTGAAGAAGGAAATAAACTCTATTATTCATTCTAATTATAGTTGTAGAATCTACTACTTTATTTAGAAATACAAATAAAGTAATAATAAAAAATACTTTTTAGGAGGGCTTGATTGTAATTAACTGTAATGTATTGACGTGAACCTTTCCATTCTTTTGCCTTCTTGTTACCTAGGAACAGTCAGTGAAAATAGCTGTATTGCTCTTCCTGCAAAGTGACTATTTTAAAGCTTATTTAAAAAGTATTTTTACTTTTCTATCTTGGTTGATAAAGTTGGAGAAAATTTTTAGAGCTGATATGAGAACTTGAAGAAATCAAGGGCTTGTAGAGGGAAAAACTTCTAATTAAACAAGAGTTGTTTCAAGGTTAGCCCTACAAAAAATGTTGATTCAGTTGAATTAGTGGAATACTTAGTAGACTTTTATTTTTATATCCTTAACAGAACTTAAATAGGAAAGATAGGAGATGTGAGGGATTGCTCAGTAATCTTAACTCTTATTAGACACTATGGAACTAATGAAGACAGTAAGGCTTCATATATAACTGGAGTCATATAAAGGACCCACAGACTTATACTGCCTAGTTCTCAATAAACAGCTTATCAATTTTTATTCAAAAGTTCAACCTTTACCAATTTAAATTTGAATTTTCTAGCAACTTTAACAAGAGATTGATTAAAACTTTAAATCATGCAGAACCCACCCACCTTCAAGTTTGATTAAATGCTCCAACTCTTTTTTATTGTTGTTGTTTGTTCAGGTTTTTTAAATTTTTTTTTCCTAGTGTTTGTTATTTCAACATGGTTTTATGCTTTTTCACTGAGAATTGAGTGAAACTAGGTTGAAATAAGTTGGTTTTTCTAACTCCTAGACTTTCTTGTTTGAAGAAGTCAGCGTAAAATCAAGAGGATTTCGTGCTGTGCACTAACGTCTGGTAGGAATAAAATGCTCATAAACCCACGAAACCCGAAGTCACTATGTTTCATACAAGTGTACACTTAAAAAAATATCCTAGATGCCACCCATGGTCCTCTGCTTGAAGTGAACAGATCAATAATTTAACTGACGGAACGGAAAAGAAACTGGAGAAGTTGTTCAAAATGGGCTAGATGCTCATGGTAGATGTGTGGCTGTATTATTTGGGAACTACTTTGGAAACAATGTTTCAGTGAACATAGAACCATCCCATATTGCTACAAAAAAGAAGAAACTCCACAGAGCCTGTCTCGGGGTTTATGCTTCATTTAATCTGAAGCTGTTGTACAGTGAAGAAAAGGAGGTAGTGAGAAGAGCACTAACTGTGCTAAATCCCTCCTTTCTTGATCTTTTCCAACCAGGAAAGTAATAACTGTTTCCTACTCCAGCTGCAAATCAAGGCAGTCGTGTAAATGTTTTTAAGATTTGCTCCCTTTCACACTCAGTAATTACAAGCTAGCAAGAATCTAGCTTGTGATTTTTAGTGTGCTTCTGAAATAGACTATCTTCGCTTGTTGCTCCAAGTGGAGGTTACATGAAATTGTGAACTTAGCAGCTGCAAAATGCCTTTAATCTCAGTCAGCTCAGCTTTTCATCAATAGAGCTCTGCATCAGCCTAGAGGTGTTGAAACTCAGCCTTTAGCTGTGTCTGTCCATGTAGCTGCAGTACCAAACACATGGTTCTTACATATTGACATATTTTGAACTACCTAGGTAAAAGGAGAAGGTTGGCCTTGTGTATCAAGATATTTCTCTTCTTTGTAGCTGGGTTGTGATGAATGTATTCCACAGGACTGAACTCAGCCCTTTGCAGAGCAAGAATACAGTCTATCCATAAACCCTATGCTTTTGCAACTCAATTTTGATAAGTTCAGAGAAACATCCTTCTAGCATACATAATCTCTGTAAGAAATAGAAATTGTGTGGTCACAACAAACTGTTAGCTTTGGGCTTGTAATCAGATTTTGAAAGCCACGTATTGTTTTGCAGTTTGTATTGTAGTAAACACTTAAATGGATAGGGTTTCCATTTTACTTTATACTATAAATTAACTTTGTATATATATCACCTATTCTAAGGAAATCTTTGAATCAATTGTGCCTGAACACAGGGGAAAGTTAAAGAGCACTCAAAATTGTCATCTGTAGGGTAATAAAGTAAGCACTTTCACTTTGCTTATCTACAGAAGACTCTAGATTATATAGCTAATCAGATTGCAACTGATGGCTCTTTTTCAAAACTGGAAAGTATTATTCCTCACTACAAAACTGTGTCAAAAATCAATCCCCATGGAGCTACCTGCAGAAATATCTTCTGCAAACTGGAAGAACAGCCTTCCTAATAGGCGATAAGCATCAAACCTGCATAATTATACAGTTCTAGATCAATCCCCTTTTTATCATATTAGTAGTAATTTTAGTAAAATTAGATTATGCAGTCATTCAATTACAAAAGACATTCAAGGAAAAAAAAAGACTATTGGTTGCTAATTTCCTTCTGTAATAGGATTTCAAAATACATATTAAAACAGATAGAGTGCTCTTGCTGTAACTGCCCCTTGTTTGCCATGGTAAAGAAGTTCATGTAATGCCAATACATTCTGCAAGTAGATGATTTGAGACCAATAAGGGTATATTCTTGTAATATTTCCTTTCCTATGATTTGAAGTCCTATATCTAACAACATATTCTATATTTATTCAGTTCTCATACTGATTTTTTCCTCGTTAATAATTCATGCTTTCAGTTGATTTATAGAATGATGATCTGCTGAATTCTTTTTTCATTACTAGCAGCAGAAATGTGTTTCTACCTCATGAGTCAGATGTGATACAAAAATTTATATGAACAGCTAGTGACTGTTCAGTGTATCTGAAATTCAATCTTATTGAACTTAAAAGACTCCAGTGAAATGCACAATAGTACAGTTTCTTAAGTGCCATTGTGCTGAATTATAACAGGACTAATATCAATGCTGTAGTCAGTAGTGAATACTACTGAAAAAAATTTATGGTTATCTAATGTGTATGTTTTCCCATTGTTTCTTTTGTTGTAGAGACAATGCAAGTTATTTTCTCTTCCTTTACCACTGTTTGCAAGGACTGTAAACTATTAAAAAAGTATTTTCTCTAACATGAAGTGGGTGGACATTGTTAGTTTCCTAATAAAAAGCTGCATATTTTCCTTTCTAATCCAGTTATACTTGTTATCTCCTTAATATATTGACTGTCAATGCTATGTTTTTATCTCAATTTTGAATGTTTTCTGTTGCACTTAGTAAACATACTTGCCTTATATTCTGGCCAGGAATAAGACAGTGGTTTGGAAGGATTGTACGTCATTATTACTACAGGAAATGAAGACACAAAAATAAGGGGCTCCCTATTATTTATTGTGTGTCAGAATTACTTATCTTCAGTGGATTATTATCACATGTGGCTGTTGAGAGCTGCAGTGCCATTCTCAAGGAGTAAGAGATCAGCAGTTTATATAGTACCCTGTGAACTACCACCATCAGCTGCAGAGAACCTTGAAAATATCATCAAAACCTTTGTAAATAAAGCTACAAAAGCAAAGAGAATTGTTATTTTTGAGCTCTATTCTTTCTATTATTCTAAGTACTTCTTGAAAGCAAGGACATGTTTTTAAAAAGAGATTTGAAAGGTTAAGAATTCTAGCTAACTTAAGATGGCATTCTCTTGTGAGGTAATATGTTACATTTCACTTTATGTACCTCTCTGTGTTTTGGTGTCACGTACACAGAAAGCTCTGATATTGAAAGCTAGTAGGTGAGTATGGCTGGAACAGTAGTTCTCACATTCGAGCCTCAACTCACTAGGGAGTTTCTAATCTCCTGTGAGGAGGCTAATTTTTCTAGGAAAACAAAAAGAAATGTATTTTTCTAGATTATTTTCAGTTACAAGTCTCAAATGTAGAATGTTCTATTGCTATTGAGTCTTCAGCATACTTAGTATTTTGAGGATTCTGCGTGAAATAAGCTAAGCAAGTAAGAAAAAATATGTCTTGACTTCATACAGGAAATATTGACAAAAAGGTATCATATGTTATTCTTGGGGTTTTTGGAGTTTTTTGGTTTGTTTGTGCTTTTTGTTTTGTTTTGTTTTGGGGTTTTTTTGTGTGTGTATGTGGGTTTTTGATTTTTAGATAAAGCTTTGAGGTCCCATTGATATTATATTTTGCAGGGAAGGGCAAATATTTTGTGTAAATGTTCTGACAGTGACTTAGCAAATTCGTGTAGTAAAAACCTGGTCATGTACATATTGTTTTAAAAATTTAAATACAAAGGTTGGTAGGTGACTGAAATTAGAATCAGGTGTTTAACTGTACCTGAACATCTGCCTTTATACTGTGCCATTTCTTGGGCCCTGTGGTTAAGTCTCCTTTTGTGTAAAATACAGTAGCAACATTCTATTTGTATTTTTTGGATTCCATAGTTGAAAAACACTATGTAAGTGCAAAACTGCATTACTCTTAACAACATAACACTAAGTGTAGAATAGGTATTCAAATGGAACACATAAATGCTATTCTTAAAAAAGAGAAAACTTCTATAGAATTCTCACTCGCATGAAGGTAAAATAAGGTTTCTGCACAAGAAAAAAATACACATACAGGATATCTCCCCAAAAGAAAGATAGAAAAACACCCAAACAATAACAACAAAAAAACCAAACCAAAACTGTCTGAAAAGGATTCATGTAGTTTTTTAGATTAATTCTAATACGGTACTTTCTTTTCTACTTGTACAAGTATTGGTAGTGTAATGCAGATAAATGTGTGTATCTGCTGCATTTTCTTTGTTTCTCAGAGCTAATATTTTTTTATTTTAAAATACTAATATTCTTTGACTACCTGTCAAATTGAACTCAGTGTCTAAAACATTAGGTGTACTCTGAAAATATAAGATTGAATGGGGAATATCAAAAGTGCCCATATAAGTTCAAATACACAAGATGAGATAAGACTGATCCAAAGGGCAATGCCAGAGTCAATCCAAAGTGCATCCATGAGGCTGCTGTTTTTCATTTGTGGAAAGTCATGACGGTTAAGGGAAGTCCCTGACAGCTGGGAAGAGGTTGATGCTACACTCATCCTTAAGAAAGGCAAAGAGAAAAATAAAAGTACTAGACACTTACCAATTTCACATGATTTGGTCCAAGCACATCTCTAAATATATTTCCGGACATGCAAAAGACAGGGAAATACTCAGGACTACTCAACATTTAGATTTACCAAGGGCAAATATTGTGGGGTTAACCTAATTGTATTCCTTTATGAAAAGAGTGTTTGGAATAGAGAACAGTGGGTGTAGCACACCTTCATTTTAGTAGAGTTGCTGAAATAATCCCCCCAAACATTCTCACTTGGAAACTGCAGAAATCTGAACTGGATGAACAGACTAAAGTCGGACTGAAGTGTAGAGAACAGTCTCTTAGAATTTAGCTGGCAGGTGGCAATGAGGGCAATCATCATAGAGGGTTGCTACTTGAGCCCATGTTGAAGCGCAGAGTTCAGCACCCAGACAGGACAACCTGAAGCACTGGCACAAGTCAGCAAGTGACTGACTGGGTCGCAACTGTGCTAGAAAGAACCTGGGAGCTTTGGTGGACTGTAGCATGGATAACAGCTAACACTGCACTCTTCATCAAAAATAAATTACATGCCAAAGTTACTGTAGGTAGTGAATGAAGGGGAATGCTGGGAGCCCAGAGTAGGTTACCAGGATGGTTGAGGCCTCAAGCATGTGATCAGTGATGAGCGCTTAAGGCGGCTGAGCTTGCTGTGTCTGGTGTGGAGGAGGTAAGAAACAATCTGAAGGCATCCTGCAGCTGGGAAGATTAGTTGCAAAAGACAACAAATTTAAGTCCTTGACAGTGGTGGCATACTGTTTAAGGAGGGGCAAGGGCCCCTGACTGGGAGGTTCAAATGTTCACATCAGGAAAATTCTCCTTATTAGGAATGTGGTGAAGCACCATAGTAGGTTATCCACAGAGGCTGGTGAAATTCTGTTGTTGGAGGATTTTGAGATTCAGAGAAAGCTGTGGCTGATGTGATCTAGTTTTGATGATAGCCCCACTTTGAGCTTGAAGTTAGGCTGGACAACCTTATGAAGGCCCTTCCAAAAGGCTCTTCTGTGACTCTGTGAAATTACAGAGAGATTGGTCACAGAAATTTTGTCTAATTTTAAAAGTAGAGAGAACTAGCAATTTTGAAATACAGTCCCTGTGCAATATCCCAATGGAAGTTAATGAGGATAAAAAGTTGTTTCTCTTCTCTGAGTTTTTAATGGTTTTGCATTCTGTGTCCCACATTGCAATTAGCCCCATTGTTATATTTTGGATATAATTCTCTCCTTTTGTCTGACTTCATATACTTCTGATACTTTCTCATATCATCTTCTTCCAATTTTCTGTGTACTGCACACACTGTCAAAACTGTCACAGTCTTGCACAGTTGGGGAAGTGGTAGCATTTAAGATGTCTGGCTTGGAAATAGTCTTGTATGTCTGGATAAATAGCAGAAGAATCAGAACGTGATGACTGTGAGCTCAAGCTCAAACTTCCTTTGATGGAAGTACTACTTAGGCTCTTTTCCAGGATTTACAATATCACTTTCTATTTTCTGAAATTGTTTGCTGAAACTAACAGTTATTATGGCAGGAAAGAAGAAACGAAGGGATGGTGGATGATTACCAGGATTATCTGGGAATGTACTGTTGGCTCAAAGAAACACAGACTGGGAGTTTTGCCCAACAAAAGCTTGGACGTACACGGTTAGAGGGTGAATCTTAATTTTAGGAGCACTGTATGTCTAGGAAGGAAGGCTGACTTTAAGATGGAGAATAAAAAAAGTGGATCAACACACAAATGAGTTGACAGATATGTGCTTTTGCATTAATAAGAAATTAAGAAAAGAAGAAGAAGAAGAAATCAAGTTCCAAGAGAAATTTATGAGGTTTAAAATGATTGCAGATCAGTGATGAAAAGCGAAAAAGGATGACAAGACCAATTTTATGATTGAGGAAGTAGAAGCTGTGCATGAAGCTAATCAGAACAGTCTAATGAGTAGATGAACATTGACTGCAACACAATGTATGGTTTTGTAAGGGTACTGTAGGAGAGATATTTTTGCCATGTTTTCTTGCTTAGTTCTGGTACTCTGGCAAACAGAATAGAAGGACGGTACAAATGCATATTAGTAGTTTTCAAATGAGCACTTCCTTGTTTCTTTTCCATATTTTATCAGGAGCGTAGATATTAGAATTTTGCCAAGAACAAGAAGTGTTAGAGTTTAGAATATTACCACACACAACAAATGTCTATTCTACTTTAAAAAAAAAATAAAAAAGAAATGTGATACATTGTTATTTCCTTTCATCGTGAATTATTAATTGTAAATGAGCACAAAAGAATTTGCAATATAAAACTAATTTTAAAACTCTCTTAGGATGAAATTCCTATTCTGTAAATTTTAACTTTAAATGATCTTTTTCCTGTAGCAGTTACAAAGTCCTAAAGATAGTCGAATATAATTGAAAAGCTTCTCTGTAGCAGTAGGCTCAGCATCGCTATAATTAAACCTTTTTCGCCTCGATTTGCAGCCAGTCTTACTCCTTGCAGGAAGGGAGCTTACTCATCAGTGAAGATGGCAGACCAGGGGAAGGTTTCAAATTGGGGAACAGACGATTTCTGAACCTGATGTGGCAAAGATTGGAAGCACTTTATAGGGAATAAAGGGTGTTGGGTGGAGGAGTTTAGGGAGTAAGAACCCATTTTTAACCCACCTCAAAGTTCTCGATGAACTGAGGCGTGTGTAACTTTGCTACCTGCCGTCGCTTGGCAGTGAGAGTCCCTCTGGAGGGAGTCGTGTCCGGCCACCAGCCGCGGCCTCGGGAGGTGAGGGGCGCGTCTCGGGAGAGGCGGGATGAGCAGTGGCAGGGAGACCTCCTCCGCGCTTACGTCTGGTTCCGTTCCCACCCCCGAACCGTGCCGGCACCCGGGCTGTGCCCTGCCCCGCCTTCTGCATACCCCAGCGCGCCCTGTGCCCCGTCGGCGACCAGATACCAGCTCCGCTCTCCCCCGAGCTGGCTCCAGCCTGGCTTTAAATATTTCAAGCGGGCAGCCAGCCCCTCTCCTGCACCTCCTCCTCCTTCTCCCCCTCCTCTTCCTCCTTCTCCTCCACCCCTCTGCCCATTCTCCCCGCCTCCCCTCCCGAGCGACCGTCAAGACCCGGCGGCGCGGCGGCCCCAGCCGCTCCCACACCCGGGCGAGGGGTGGCGCGGCAGGAGCTGTCCAACTTTTCAGCACAGTTTCCCCGGTTCTTCTCGCAGGGAAGGCAGTGGCCGCCGCCCCTGCCCGCCCAGCGCGGCAGCCGGCAGCATGGAGGCAGAGCACGGCAGCGGCTTGTCCGCGATGCCCAGCGGCAGTGGCAGCGCCAGCGACGGCAGCAGCGACGGCGGCGGGGGCAGAGGGAATCTCAAAGCCCCCAAGCATCTGTGGCGGCACGACCAGCACTACCCGCCGCAGCTGCGGCAGCACCAATTCCTCCAGCACCAGCAGCAGCACCCCGGGCAGCCGCCGCCTCCGACCGCATCGCGGGGCCGCTGCCTGGCGGGGGCTCGCGTCAGGCACCGCGGCTACTCCGATACGGAGCGATACCTCTACTGCCAAGCCATGGACCGCGCCTCCTACGCCATGGAGACCGGCCACCGGCCCGGCTTGAAGAAATCGCGGATGTCCTGGCCCTCCTCCTTCCAGGGACTCAGACGGTAGGAGCGGGCTTGGCCCAGCGCTCCGGCCGCGGGTGTGGGGGCGCGGCAGAGGGGCCTCTCTCGCGCCCGCCACGGCTGCTCCGGGCCGCGGGGAGCGCGGGTGGCGGCGGCCGCCGAGGTGTGGGCGCGGTGGGATCGCCCGTCCGACCGGCCTCGCTCCGTGCGAGGAGAACGAAGAGGGACCTCGCAGTTGCGGAGGTTCCGAAAGGGAGGTGGGGTCGGGATGGGCAGCCGTGCCGGGAAACCCGGGCTGGGACGCTGCGGGCACCCCCCGGGCAGGGCTCGCCTGGAGCGGGCGTGACCGGGGCACGGGCGGCGCCGTGTCGTCCCATACGCGCCTGTCTGTGCGTGGAAAAGCGGTCGCGAAACACGTGGGTGGGAGCGGGACGGCGTCTGTGCCAGCACGGAGCCGTGAGCGGGCCGGGGAGCGCAGCCCCGCTTCCCACTGCCGCCCAGCTTCTCTCCGCTGCCTCCCCGCCTGCCCCTCCTCGCTGGAGCTGCTCGAGCTCCCCGGGAACCCCCAGTGCTGGTACCGAGTGGGAAGGACGCCTATTAGTGTGATGTTCGCACAAAGTTAAAATAATGAGAGCTCAGGGAGCTGGGAGACAGTGTGGTAAATCCAGGGTTAGGGTCCTGTTAGTTTGAATGGGTTTAGTTGAGAAAATAGGCTAATGGTTTCTTAGCCAGAGGGAGGAGTCCGTCACCTACTAGTCTATTGTTCCCCGCTAAATGAGCTGTGGATTTATTTTTCAGAGTGTAGCTCACCAATGGCTATTTTGCCCTTGATGGCTATCACAGGCATCTGTTTTAAAATAAAATTTTCTGTCAAAATCAGTAGAATGTCGTATTTGAATGATCAATTTATTATTCGGTCTTCATTTTAGTAACTGTAACCAATTCCTTTTAGTGGAAAGCCACACGCTTACACTTGAATTTTAAGCAGTCATTGTGAATAAAGGATTTATGGAGAGAATGATGGGTGGAGGGGCAATACTTAATACTGAGTTACTCTGTAGATTTTTGATTTCCTAGATATTTAGATTTTTATAGTGTGATATGCTTGATGAATAAATAATAGAATCCTTTCTAAACGAAGACTGCTTTGTGTGTTTCTGTGGTGCACACTGCATTCTTTATTATGGAGCCTTGGCCATAAATCTGAACAAGACATACTTGAATATTCGCTGGCACTGTTAGATCTATCTCTACCTTTTGTTGATTTCATTCCCACTTCAGATATAATTAGGAAACAAAGAGAGGTTTGGCAATTGTAAATTAGAACTGTATTTTCAAATCAGTAGTCTTTAAAATACGTCTTTTAATATCTTTGGTTTTCATGCAGCCATTCTACCTTGGTATCACTTGTGTGAACTCATGCTTGTCTGAAGTTAATAATGTTAAATTTTTCACCATGTAAGATTTGAAAACAGAAATCATATGCTTCAAAAATGAACAAATGTTCAATTTAAAGCTTTTTTTCAATACATTCCTCTTTGCTTCATATGAAAAACCCTCTAGATGTCTAGGGTTTTTGACCTTTAAGACTGAATGTATTTTTGTTTTTTAAATGCAAAGGATTTAATTTTTATAAATTATAATGGTTTGTTTGAGTATATGCAACATTATTCCATAAGTGATTTAGTTATTGATGAGATGCTAGCTCCAGGTGGGAAGGGAGAGTATACATACTGGGATTTTTGTTAATATTTTAGGACCATTTTAAATTTTAAATTACAATTCATATGATGCCTATCTAACTAAGAAATAAAAATTCAGTATGAACATAGTTTGGTTTTTTAAACTTCCATTCTTTTTATAAGTGCAAAAATATTTTGACAAGACATGCTGCTACAAAATTAAGAGAGGTCAGTGGATTTTATTTTATTTCTATGGGGTTGGTAAATATGTCTCAGATGTGCCTCCTTTTTAGAAGTAGTAAAACAAAGCAGAGTAAAATAGCCCAACTCATTCCATGAGCTTCTTAGACTAAAATCTCATGATAAAATGAAACAAACAGCTGTAGCGTGGAAACACAAAGCACACTGTAACAAATTGCTTTACAAATATGTTCAAGAAATATCAGGAAAGGCTTGTCTTTCCAGGACTTTAATTTCAACTTTTTAGTCAACTACTGGTTTGTTTGGGATTTTTGCATAAAAAAAGGAAAGCAAAATATCTTCTTAGTATTCTTGTAAAAGTGATGACTTTGGCAAAAAAAACTAATATTTTTGTGAAAGGCACCTGTCCTTTTAAGTATTTCAGTTCCTCTTTTCATATTAAGACTTCTTCATATTTCTCCCTTATTTAACCTCTTTCCAAAAAAACATTTCTGAATGGATTCCCATGGATTTATCCTGGTGTAGGTGACAAGCTTGTCTTTCAGAAGACCTCAAATTGCTCTGAATATTGTGTATAGAACTGTATAGAACAGGGGAAAATTGTGTATAAAAGTATGGAAAACACATCAGGTGTTAGGGATAGTATTAAACATTAACATCTCAAATGTGCAAAAATTGTATCTATGAAATTTTTTCAGCAGAATTTGTTTTGTTTCACTTTAATAATTGTGAAAACCTCAATGAAAACTATAATGGAACACTCAAGAAACCAAATATACAGCTTTGAAGTATTTTCTATTTTAAGTTTGGTAGAGAAAAATATGTAAGAGTTACATTTTTCAAAAGAAATGAGAAGAAATTACATATGTTAAACTTTAATTTAGAACTGACTAGTACAACTTTATTATTCAAACTGAAGAGACTTAACATTTAAAAGGCAAGATCAATCAACAAAGATTCTAAACAGAGCTAGTTGAAAAACACAATGTGCTTGTAGTCTGTGATATTAAATACTATTTATAATCTTTCTAATGCTTTCTCTTTGTGATCATCAGTAACTTTGTGCACAACTTATTTAGTACAGTACTATATTTTCTTCAAGGAATACAGTGTCCTTTCATTATACAGAAGACTGTATCAGAATCATTGACCAATGTATTCTTCTTAAAAGTCAAGATTATTTCTGTATTTTCAAATGAGAAGGTAAGTGCTTTGAATTCACAGACATAAGAGCTATACAAAAGCCAGAGGAGTCAAGAAGATAGCTGGCACTATCTGGGATCAGCTTTTTTTGCCAGTTGTTTACTGTGTGGTCTTGTCCAAGTCAGTTAATCTCTCTCTGACAACGTTTTCTAATATGTAAAATAAAACCAGAAATGGAGTAATTACAGGTTCATGTTAAAG
Source organism: Neopelma chrysocephalum (assembly GCF_003984885.1). Classification (NCBI taxonomy): domain Eukaryota; kingdom Metazoa; phylum Chordata; class Aves; order Passeriformes; family Pipridae; genus Neopelma; species Neopelma chrysocephalum. The sequence continues at coordinate 6,892,251 of NW_020925744.1, forward strand.
ATCATAGAATAAAAGGTACTATGTAATAATAAATAGTAGTAGTGGAATTGGGAAATACAACTCAAATAATTTTCCATTCAATAGTGCAAAACATTCAGTGTAATAAATGAAGCTGTTCTGGTTATCTGCAAAAATTTCAGGCACCTCTATGTGCTTTGCACATTATTAGCATTATTGCATGGTCTATATACACAGTTTAGTTGTTTAAAAAAAATCCTAATATTTTTAAAGGCCATTAGTTATATGTCAATTAAATCATCTTGCCATATCTCCTTTCTATGTTCTATTTTTCACTACTGAAATTTCAGACTGGAAAAAAAGAGAACACCACCAGTCCTAATACCAATAGCTAAGGAATTTCCCAGGATGTTGTATCCTTAAAATAAATCCTAATCTCTTAGAACTTTGACTTCTTTTTATCAGGTTTCCCAGACCATTATTGTTTTACAATAGGTCTTTTGTAAATTTTATCTCAAGTGATGTATTGATCTAGGCTTCTTCACAAAACCAACTTTTCAACTATACTTATACGCAAACCACTGCACAACAGTGAAGAAACATTAGTCTTTTACAATCCAGGAATCCTTGTGCTTGTTCCCTATTGCTGTCTGTTTAAAAACCTACTTTGATAAGTGACCATTAAAATTAGTTGCTGTCAAAAAAACAATCTACTTGCTCTCTTTCCATTTCTTCTATGGGACTATGTAGCATCCATTACTGCATTGCTTACAAATGGAGATTTGTATGATTATTTTTCTTGAAGTGTCAATCTTGCCTTTAATTGTTAATAAACCAAATTAATATTCAAAATTTAATGCAGCATAATGTTTCAATTGTCCAGAGGCTTTTATTCTCTATTAGGAGCAGAAATGAGTTTTGTGTGTTAGTGTCTTGACTTTCTGAACTCTGGAATATTGTATGCCACAGTAATTGTTTATATAGATAAACCCTCAGGATTTGTTTCTATATAGAGAGCCCCTGAAAAAATAATGGAATCTTTGCAAATCTTGGCAAATGTCTGTTTTGTTCTCCAATAAAATGCACACATCTTTCCATCCTAAACCCCATTCCTTCTTCCTGCTTGGTTTGGAAAGCTGTTCTTGGTCCATTATGTCCTAGCTAATTCCACACAAATTAAGGGAAAGGAAGAAGAATGTTTTCCAACTTATGGGCCCATAGATAACGCTCTCAGAAATTAGTAGCAGTGTGTAACTTAGAATTTTTTTGTTTACTTGGCAGTGTATTATTGCTTTGTTTACTACTGAATAGTACTGGCACCCAAGATGTTAAGATAATTGGCATATGCTATCTCTCCCTCAAAGACACAAATAAATTTTAAAGTTAGTAAACATTATTCAATTAATGTTCTTTGTGAATTGTCCATAGAGATAAATTAAATAGGAAACATATGTTGTAAAATGTTTTAAATAAGTGACTGTAAGGGTATTCTTTTCGTGTTGTGAAAGACTTACATTTTTTGATTGTTACAGTTGTGTGACCTGAAAAATAGGAATAACATTATTTTCATGCTTCTAAAGTTCACATAATTAAATATATTTTAATATGAATGTTGCTGAGAATGAATGGTTCAAATTTCTTAATGTAGTGAGTATAGATCTAGTAATTTAGCAGGGCAATCTCTTTATAATAAAACAGAGAATAATGAGGATTTAAACACTTTTTCTTTGGCATAGACATATGAAGTTCTACCTTAAAATTATTAACATAACTGTTTAATATATTCCTATTTTTAAAAGAGGTTTTAATATAGCAATATTATTTGAGTATTAGTAGAGTTGTCTGTTGAGCACACAGGCTCTTGGTGTCAGCTCAGTGGCTGTCATCTGATGCTCTAAACATGTGGAGACACCAGGTGTGCAGCTGAGGAGTAATTTATATGTAAATTCTGTGTAAAACAGTAAGTTCCTTAAAAATTAATCTTAAATGGAATTAAATAATTTAACTACATGATACACTTCGCTTAGAGAAGACTTTGGAGCTAGCAGGAAAACCTTTGAGATTATGTTGATGTGTTAAACCTATAAATGTGATAGGAAGCTGGGAATGTAAAGGAAAGCAAGGCAATACTCTTTGACCACTAAATAGTTTGCCTTGGTGGACAAGTTCCAAGATTGAATTTTTTGCTACTGGAAGGCAAGAGTTTCATGAAGAAAAGGTATTAGACAAACACCACTCCATATGATTACATAGGATGATTTGAATGTAGGTTGGTACTTGCCAACATGAAGAATGTCAATGCTCCTCTGCCAGTTTAGTCAGTATGAGGTATTTGACAGATCTAGAGAAGGTGAGTGTTGCTACAAAGTTTATTCTCATGAACAAGAATACAGTTTAATTATGAGAATAAGAGTTCTTTTTTGGTAACGGAGTGGATCATTACCATGTCACAATCAAATCTAAAGTTCTTCCAATAATCTAGAGAAACTACATTTAGTAACACTTGTTTAGACTTCATACTTAAAGGTGATAATAGCATTTGTGAACAGGAATGAAAATGTATAGGTAAGATTTTAAATTCTGTTATTATTTATTGGGAATGCAGCAATCCTGTTACTTGCATCTCTTCCTTGACGTTTTAAGGCCTTAATTATATCTAGCAAGTGTTACAGTAGGGGACCAGTATCTGTCAGTTGTTTGTAGCTAGGACTTGTCCCACTGTTGTTCATTCCCCAAATTCTTTTTGGTTGTTTCTCTCCTGTCTCCTGTGTCTTCCAAATGACTTAGTGTGTCCTGCTTTGAAGATATCAAACTAACCCTTTAGCTTAAAAATGTGGCTGCTATTATGCATAAGTGCCTGTATACTTCCAGTTATTTTAAATAGGTCTGTATTACAGTGTTACACTACAGTATTTGCACCATAGTTTCTGGGTATCTTCAAGTACAGTAAAGAAAAATAGCTGCAGACTGATAATAAATAAGACAAGTCCACATGCTCAGTTAACTTAGTACATGCAAATAAATATGAAAGGGCTAAAAAGAAAATAAAGACATATAGCACTATAGAATCATGGAGTCATAGAACAGTTTATGTTGGAAGGGGCCTCCGGAGGTCACCTGGTCCGAACTTTGCTCAAAGCAGATCTGTTGAGAACAGATTGCTCAGGGATGTGTTCCATTCAGCCTTGAACACGCACAGAAACAGAGATTTTACAGTCTCTCTGGACAAACTGTTGCAGGGTTTGACCACTTCACAGTAAAACATTTTTCCAATATCTAATCAGAATTTGCTATGTTCTGACTTGTGTCATTTGCTTCACTTTGTGGAGTGCTTCCTTTGTGCACTTCCAAGAGAAGGGTTGTATCTTCTTTGTATCCTCTCCCTGATCAGGAGGGTAGCATAGTTCTCTGGGTGCAAGCTCACAAGTGTGGAGTAGCAATTCCACAGGTCTACTGGAAAGTCTAGTGGTGGAAGTGTTGTTTTCCAGTGCTGTTTATTACCCACACAATGTTCCTATTTAATTTGCATAGACTATCCCCTCACTCTCTTTCTCCTTGTGAGGGACCTGTAGTCTCTTTCAAATTTCGGAGAGAGAGTTCAGCTGTGAGAATAATCAGGGGGAATAAAATGAGAAAATAAAACTGTGATTTCCTATCAAATAGTTTGTTGAGGATTTTAGTGTCTCTCACTAATGTGAGATAAAGAATGTTCCCACTCTTGCTCGTCCTACCTTGGCCAAGCTGATCTAAGGCCATACAACTCCAGACAGGAAAAATAAACATGGTGGGAATGGTTTTTTCCAGGGCCATCCATCCATCCCTCTAATTCAAGAAATTAAAACACTTCAAAAAAACCCCTCATTCAAAAGTCCCTGGCCCAGTACATGAATCTATGCCTCTGATAGCTGAGCCTAACTTTCTGTTATTTCTACTATTCTAAGGCTTCAGTTATTACATGATACAATGCCATGAATATAGGAGATTGCACACTGGATCTTGAAACCCAATTATTTTCTTTCTTTTTGCTGTTACCATTATAGCCTCTTCCAAAAGATATTTCCAAATTTGGCTTCCCTGAAAAATAGGTCCATTGCTTCTGGACTGTATAATGCAGAAAAACTGCTCATAAGCTCATCTCAAACAACGAAAGAAGGCTATAGAGGGAAAAAAAGCACAAAAATCTACCATCTTTGAGGACGTGAAAATCCTTAGGAAATTCAAAATATATAGAATAAGAGTTTAGCTTAGTTTAGTTATTCCTCTTAGAGAAAAGTCTTAGAGCATCATTTCCACAGGAAAGTAAATGTGTAAAATTAGTGCTTGGTCATATATGAAGGGGGTTAATCAAAACCACCACATTAAAAAATCTGTGAGGAAAGAGATATTTGGATGTGTATTTGAACACACACATATAATGACAACCAAAACACATTGACTCATAGAGAAATCAGTCCAGCTGTTGAATAAAGTTAAGGAGGTTCAATTAATAATATAAGTTTATATTAAATACTGAGAGCAGAGTTTCAGGAGAATATAATGTGCTGCAAAGCTGTGCTCACAGGATCTGCGAATTCATGAGTCAAAGATATATTATAGTCTCTCTCTCTCTGTGTATATATGTATACTCTTCTAGGATATGTTCTAACAGAGTGATGAAAATTTCCTGTCAGATTCTGAAACTGAGAAATCATTGGATGATCATCACTCAGCTATCACTACAGTTTATCACACTTATGTTTTGACATGTGGTCATGTTCACTTGTTTACAGCAGATGATCATAAAAAGTCATGGGAGTCAGAGCAGCTGCTATTCAAATAACCTTTCCTGTTTTGTAAAGGTAATCTTTCTTTTCGATTATCAGCTTTAAACTCATAATTTTAAGTAACACTCTAAATTTCCTCTATTTTTTTGCTTATTTTTTCTCTCCACTTAGGAAATGACATAGCACCAAGCATTTCAAGGGAAGAGTTGGATTCTCAAGAAACAGTGAAGTGACTTTTTGTAGAAGTTAAAAGAGATGCTACTAGTGAGAAAATGTGGCAGTATATGGAAGGAGGATAAACATTCTCTTTAACAATTCTACTCGCTTTTATAATATCAAATAAAAATATCACAAAATAAGACTGTGATGCTTTTTTGCAGATGCAGTTGTAGGTGCTCTCTTTCTCTCTCTCTCTCTCAAACACTTGAGATATCATTAAATAAAATATTAGTAATGTCCCATCTAATGATAGGATAATGATAGAAAGGACTGCTGGATGTATATATGTGCTCCAGGAACTTATGTTCATTTAATTTCCCTCTGCCCACTTAGAAACCTTAGATTATCAGCAAATCCATTTCTCTATGCACCAATGTTCTAAGAATTCTTAGGCATAATCTGTGCTTGGCTGTGAGAATAAAAACAGTCTACACTTAAGATAGATATTTTTATATATCGACGTTGTTTATAGGGTTTCCAATACGTGAGGAGAAGAGTGCCTGTGGGACATTACAAAAATTTCACCTAAAGGTCTATAATTTTTTATCAGTTAGCAAGGAATACTGTATAGCATAGAGCCCAAATTACTCAGGTGTTCACCTGAATTTCTGTTTTCTTTTGGTGTGATTTACAAAAATGCAAAAGAAATTGATAGTTTTTACCAATAGCAACACTCTGAGAACACTAAAAAACAAAGATAATGGAGGAGAGAGATAGAAATTGATTTGAGGAAACAGAGCCCACCACTAAATCTTCACTAAAATTGTCTCACCATCTTTTGGCCACTGCTCTGGCTAGCTTCCATCAATCTATCTCCACAGTGATTTGTTGACTTTCCTTAGGAACTAAATGAATTTACAGTCATGCTTAGTGACTGTAACTAGCAGTTACAAACAGTAACAGGAAAGGTGTTCGTCTGGAAAATGTAAATTTTTCTAGTATAGCCAACACAGCAGTTTAGGTGTATGGCAGGAGTTTGTTCTGAGCAAAGTAGTTTTCCTCCCAGCTCATACTGTCAGGAACTCTACATCTTCAGGAAAATACAAAGAAGCTGGTTTCCCATGTTGGTCTCCTGAAGACTATCAGATTTCCTTAAATTAAGGAGCATTTCATACTAACAGTTAATTTTTCCTTTGGAAACATTCTGCAATATCTCAAAGTTGCTTTATGTTAAAGGCATAGCAGAACTTTTATGTATATGGATTTTAAAACTGGATGGTGAAAATATCTTCTATTTATTGGCTTAGAATCATAAAGTTAGGAGAGATCTTGCAGCTAGAATAGAACTCATAGCAGAATCAGCTACAGCTGTGGCAGATCTTTACTTATTTTTTTTCTTTTTATACCATATTTTTAGAGTCCTAATCTGGTTGTTTCTGTCTTCTACACTCTTTCCATTTCTGATCCATACCTTTCATTATATAACATGCCCAAAACTATTCAAAACCTTCAGCTAAGGAAATGGCAGAAGTGGACAGAGCAGAGGCATAGCTTAAGTGTTCTGAAAAGTATGCCTCTGTATATTTATCCTAGTTTGATGATTGATTTTTTTTCCCAACAGCATGGCAATGGTCTATCATAATTGGCTTCTAATGCACAGTAATCTGAAATGCTATTCTATTGAGAACTTCTGCCTAATCTTGTAGTTTCCCCCAGCAGTATGTTGCTGCAAATCCTGAGTGATACACAGATATCAAGCACTTCTTTGAGCTCATGAAGCATGAAGAATGACTATAATTAAAACAGCTTTATTTTTATAATGTAACATTCTTATTGCTGCATAAGTTGGATATTAGCTGAGAAATTCACATAAATAGATGTCGATTACAAATCACAGAACTTAATCACTGAAATTCTTGCTTTAGATACATTTAGATACATTTGGTTTAAGGTTATGCATTATAACCATGTACCAGATAGTGAAAGAGAAATGTTTCTGCTTCCATGTCTACCTCCTCTTCCAAGGGCTATGTTTAATAAAATTTGCCTTTTTAGACTTTTCAACAGGGAGGTGATGAGGCCAAGAGATCCCAGAGCATTGCTGTCTTTACAAGCTTATGTATTAGGAAAATGCCTCTTCTGTTAGAACTAAGAAGACTTCTGGCTTAATACAAACCCTAACATTGTAAATTCAACTTTATGACTTGTTTGCACTTTTTATCAAAAGAAAGAATCAAGAGAGATATGAAATATACAATTCAAATGGTCCTAACATTTTTTAACTGTATAGTTTTATTCAGTTAAGAAAGAGAATGCTTTTTCAATATCCTGCCTTGTTACAGCAGGGATTATGGTCATTAGCAATGTGACATGATGAACTAAACATATGTTTGAAATGCAGAATATCAAATTCTAGTACTTATTTCCCAACATTCTTGTTACAGTTCAAACGTACTGAAGTGTATATTTTTAAGTTTTCCAGATCCTTGATTCTCCAGTTGCACCCTAATTTGTAGTTCATAAAAAAGATTGTTACAATCTTTTAGATGGAAAAAATTTCCACCACTTTAAATTAAAATAATTACTGAATTATGAATCTCAATATGAACTTCCTCAGGTTCCTAAGGGATGAATGTATTAAGAACTTAGTAAGTGATTATTTAAAACCATGTGGAATTGCTTACTTGTCAAAAACAAGCTTAAAGTGAATGGCAACATCTAGGATAGAGCACCCTGCTGCAGTTGCATATTCAGCAGAAAAAGAAATGAAGATGCCAAGACATCCTGTGCTTTGTGTTGGCTTCCTAGGTGCAAAGAGTTCAGTAGAACAGATGTAAATTCCTCGGTGTCTGATCCCCACATTTATATCTCTTGACTGTAAGGAAGGTTACGCCCAGTTGTATCCGCTCTTACCACATATGTGAAAATACCATAAGAATACAAAATATATACGTGGCTATGTATTCCTCAGCACGAAAAAAGGATGTTTAAACACAACCTAAGGCACTGTTGCTGTTCGGTTTTCAAAGTTCTTACCACAATATACATGTAAAAGTGCATCTCTTGAGCAGAACTTAAACAAAACACAGCTGATGGATGTTGAATAGTTTCTAAGTGCTGAATTCCGCTTTCCTATCTGTTATTCTAGGTAATAATGATGATTAACCAATTGTGTATTAAGCATATACCATTTTCCTTGCTTCTAAGACATTGCTTTCTTCTAAGACTTGCATAGCTATTTTGTTTATGACACAGATCATATTAATATTAAGGATGTTAGCAGAGAGAAAAGAATATGTTACTTTCAAAGTGCTTAATTTCCCAGCTGGATCTTTGAGCTCTAATCTCACTTGTGATCATGTCATCATGTACTTAACATCTCTTTTTGTAATTTATATATTATTAAATTTGATTATCTCTAAATTTAATTTTATGTTATGTATTTTAAGAAAATAATTTCATATTTATAATGCTGTTTTAAATTAAAAAAAATATTTTCTGAAAACTGTAGATAAAATAACTGCTTTCTCAATAATTCTTAAAATCCACATTAATAAAATCCAGTGCACTGATTAAGTTATTTTGGTATATTTGAAAGGAACTGGTTCAAAACCAGAGAATTTATAGTGTTGTGTTTTTATTATAGAATTTTTTATTTTGGAAAAAGCCCTTAAGATCATTTAATCCAACTCCTTATAGGACTTGTGCTCCAGACCCTTCCCCACTTTCATTACCCTTCTCTGGACTCACTCCAGCGCCTCAATGTCTCTCTTGTAGTGAGGGGTCCAGAACTGGACACCCTTGGCCTTGTTGTACCTTATACGACTGGCCTCAGCCCATCAATCCAGCCCGTCCAGATCCCTCTGCAGAGCCTTCCTGCCCTCCAGCAGGTCAACACTCCTGCCCATCTTGGTTTCACCTGCAAGCTGACTGCAAGCAGACTTGACCCTCTTGTCCAGGTCATCAACAAAGACATTAAACTGGACTGGCCCTGATAACGAGCCCCTGGGAACACCACTGGTGACCAGCTGCCAGATAGATGTAACTCCATTCACCACCACTCTCTGGGCCAAGCCATCCAGACAGTTTTTAACCCAGTGAACAGTGCACCTGTCCAAGCCATAAACAACTGGTTTCTCTAGGAAAATGGTGTGGCAAGTGGTGTTGAAGGCTTTAATAAGGCAAGGCTGATGACATCCACAGCCTCTCCCTCACTCATTAAGTGGGTCACCTTGTCATAAAAGGAGATCAGGTTGGTCAAATATGACCTGCCTTTCCTAAACTCATGCTGGCTTGTCCCAATCCACTCAAGATGATCTGGTCCGTGACCTTTCCTGCACCAAGATCAGTCTACCAGGCCTGTAGTTCTCTGGAACCTCCTTCTGAGCTGTCCTTCAGAGGGACATCACATTTGCCAGCCTCCAGTCAACTAGGACCTACCTGATTGACCAGGATGGCTGGTACATGATGTAAAGTGGCTTGGTGAGTGTCTTTGCCAGCTCCCTTGGTACCCCTGGGTGGATTCCATCTGGCCCCATAGACATGTGGGTATTTAAGTGGTCTAGTCGATGGCTGAACATTCCTTCTTGCATTATGGGGGCTTGATTCTGCTCCCCATCCTTGTCTTCCAGCTCAGAGGGCTGGAAGAACCCAAGAACAATTGGTTTTACTAGTAAAGACTGAGACAAAGAAGGCATTAAGTGCCTCAGCCTTTTTCTCATCCTTTGTCATTATGTTTCCCCCTCCATCCACTAAAGGATGATGATTCTCCTTGGCCCTCCTCTTGTTGCTGGTGCATTTAAATAAACAATTTTTTTTTTGTCTTTTACACCAGTAGCCAGATTAAGTGCTAGCTGGGCTTTGGTTCTTCTAATTTTTTCCCTGCATTACCTCACGATATCATTGTAGTCCTTTAGAGTTACCTGCCCCTTCTTTCAAAGGTGATAAGCTCTATTTTTTACTCCCAGAGTTCCAGCTAAAGGAATCAGGATAGAATATGTTTGATACAATGTATTTATCCTACATAAATAAAGATTTAATTATATTAATATAATCTTATTATATAACTTATTTGTTATATAGAAAAACTAGTATAATAAACACATTGCTGGTGAAAACCATTTAATTTGGGGTTTTGATTTATAAATATATTACAAAGATGGACATTTAAACAGGTAAGAATATAATTTATATCTTTCACATTATTAGATTTTGAAACTAGCACAAATTTGTCTTCATTTTCTTAGGAAAAATTCCTGATTTCTGAAATGCATGGCACCTTGTGGATATTGAATACATTTCATTTTATGTGAATAGAATGTAGCTGGTTATTCAAAGTCATTTAAATAATTCTTTTATAGAGGCACAATATTAAATTTTAAAAACCAGAAAATGAGTATTACTTTCAAAACTGACTCAGTAACACAAAGCGGTTATTTATATCCTTTCTGTATGTCATTTCTGTTATCATGCTATAATTGCCTTGGTTTTGGTGGCATTGAAGCCTCAAACAGAATGATGAGTCATTCCAAAGATCAAATTATCCTGTAATAAGCCAAAGATCGTAGAATTTAGCTATATGTAAGAAGATTGCAGATGCAAGGAGAAGTACTTATGGGCAACTTAGCCTAGATCAGAATTCCAAGGCATCCCAAAAAGGTTTCCTTCCACAGATGAAGTTTCTTGTCACTTCAAACTGTGGAGACAAGCATCTCAGCTAGAGTGTCTTGGAATATTGGATCAGCACAGGAAATCAGTGTTTTAGTATTTACATAAAACAGTGTAGTTCAAAAATTCCAATAACTGTTGATACTGAAAAAGCATCACCTTCTGATTATGTTCATTCTCAGAAGGGAAGCATTTTTCCAAGTCATTCCATAAGCACTGTGTATCTTTCAAATTACATGAACTTCAATTTCTGCTTCCATTGATTTTGTAACTGCTTCTGAGTTATATTAATTTCTGTATGATCTGTCAGCACTTCTCTCTCCTTGTACAAACAGAAGGATATCTGAGTGGGAAGAATGTGGTAGAATCAGATAAAATCACCTTTTTCTTTTCATTTCTTAGGAGGAACTTAATGGATCTTTGTGAAAATATTAAAATTTAACACCAGAGAAATTTGTGTGTTCCCCAAGTGGTGCAGATGCTAATTTTAAGTGGCTTTTATTTCAAAATACTGCAATATTTTTGCTGTTTCTCTTTTTTTCATCAGGAGATGGCAGCCCTTACTTTTGATATTGAAGGATTATTTTATTACCTGTCATCTGAATAGGTTTAATGTATGGCAGAATGTATGGTTTGCAATTAAATCTACAGTACTTGATCCCCTGCTGAACAGTTTGACTGGTCAGGCTTAATAACTTTAAGTCATGTTCATGTAGAATATTATCAATATTTTTGCAGATATCACAGGAAAGCAGCCACTCCAGTGGAGAGTAAGGGGTTAATTTTGAAATTGCTCTATGGTGGATTTCTCCCTAGCTGAAGGAAACGAACAATTTCAGCTTATTTGCAAATTTGACATATGTTAATTGAGAGCTGATTTGGAAGTGGGAGTCATCACAAAGGAAATAAGAAGTAGATAAGGAGGGAATAAGTAATGACCAATCTTGAAAATGAAAGGAGCCGCTTCGATTTGATGCTATAGAAAGGGGAAAAAGACAGCAGGGGAATGCACCAAAGGAGACAGAGATCTTGAAGAAATTGATTAGGTAATTTTCTTTGCAGCAGTGTTCTCCATGAATGAAGTAGATATAATTTAATAAGACTCTGTATGTTAGTGCTATCTTTGCAGATGAATAGGAGAAGTTGCATCCAAAATGGGTTTTTCTTTTCAGTGTGCACCTATTACCTTGCATAGAACACCCCTGAACAAGTATCAGTTACAGGACATATTCATACTCTTAAGCAGCTACACTCACTTTTGTTTAGTTCACAGAATCATAGAATGTCCTGAATTAGAAGGTACCCAAAAAGGTCCGGCACCAGACAGCCCCAAGAATCACACCATTTGCTTGAGAACATTGTCCAAACACTTCTTGAACTCTGACAGGCTTGGTACTGTGATCACTTCCCAGAGGAGCCTATTCCAGTGCCCAACCACCCTGCGGGTGAAGAACCTATTTTTAATATCCAACCTAAACCTCCCCTCACAAAACTTCAGGCCATTCCCTTGGGTCCTGTCACTGATCACCACAGAGATGAGATCAGTGCCTGCCCCTCCACTTCCCTTTGTGAGAAAGCTGTAGAGTGCTCTGAGGTGCCACCTTAGTCTCCTCTTCTTCAGGCTGAAGCATCCTTGCACCATCTAATCTCAACCATGTATAGAGGAGCTGTGCATGATATGAATTTATTTTGGGAACTCTATAGGCTCAAAGTCATATGTATGTTACTCTAGTAGTTGTTGCCTTTTATTTTCTATATATTTTTCTAAATATTTGTATTTTATAAAATATTTCAGTTGGAACATTATAGGATAATTTTAGATAAATTTGCAATAGTACTTTAACTGTTGTCCATTTGCATGGGAAATATGAAAAAAAGCCCTCCCGGCATGTCTGGATTGTGTCTATCAGTAACAGAAAAACATATCTCCAGATATTTTCATAGCATGTGCCGTATTCCAGTGAAACCCCATGTTTCTTTGGCGAGGATGGTCTGTTCTTTCATCAGCATGTGGGTGATGATTGTGCTCAACTGTTTGAGAATGAGACTCCTACACTAGTATATTTTATCATATTATGGCATGTCCTGTTCTTATTTCATCAAAACCATCTCTTTCAGGCCTTCTTTGCTAACATTAATGTCCTGATAATCAGAGGAATTGCACAAACTTGATTTATCACAGGAATACCTTGAGAAGTATTTGTGCAACTGTTATAAATGATTTTTTATCTGTGCTTTCTTTTATTTTCTTTGCACTCAGTGATATTCTCTGCTTCAGTGATATAACAAATGTATTTCCCCACACTTGACTGGGGAAAGAACTGCAAGTAACTCATTTACAGCGAAGTGGGATTGCAAACCTAGACTTTTCTAGCACACTCTGCAGAGGCTATAGCATGCAAAGTACTTCAATTATTCATAAAGCCCTCACAAAACTCCCATTTTGAAGATTCAAAAAATTACTTGCAGATGGATTGTCAGCTAAAATGGAAGAATGCACAAAATATGACTTTAGTTTTGCACAGAAATTTAAAGTTTATTTTAGAATTAAGACAATAATTTCTCAGTGAGATGATAACTGAGGAAAGATTGCAACTGAAGAATAAGATACTCCAAATTTTCTACCAGGTTAGGGATGAAAACAAGTTACTACTTTGGCAAAGTGACAATATAAACCCTACATATAAGTTTAATTCTCAGCAATTAGTTAATACAGTTTTATGCAATGGCGAAATAATAGACATTATGGTTTTGTATACCTAAAGGTATAGTACTGTTCATACAGGTTTTGTTCAGCACATAAAAACTGCTTCACCTTTGCATTCATTCAAATGATAAAAAGGGTGTCAGAAATTTGGGCTGTTTGGCAATTATCTATCTTTAAGAAAATTTTCAAAATAGTGAGTCTTGTAATATATAATATTTGGGTAGACAGGCTTGGCAGGAAGTTTTTTTCATATATCTTATTCATCTGGTCTTATTATAATTCTGGGAATATATAATATTCATATGTGTATATACATGTTATCTGAACACTCCTGTGCATGTATGATTCTGGTGATTTTTTGAAAGCAGATAAAAAGACCAGCAAGAGAGAGGTTGTAAATGTAAGTTAAATGTCTGTACAAACAGCTATTCTATGTAAGTATTAAGACTAATTGCACTGCTTCATTGTCTGTATCTGTATGAAGCAGGGACATTCTACTGTCTCTGTGTATAAACTTTAATGAAAAATATAGACTCAGTAATACTCAATAGATAAAATACAAAATATCTTGAGACTAAGAAATGTATATTAAATATGACATTGACACCTCAATTAAAATGGAGATTAAAAATATACAGGTGAGAAAAAATAGTTGGAAGAAACTGAAATAAAGTAAATCAACTAGGTTTAACAGACATAAAAGTTCTACACTTTCACTAGATGGGAAATCTAGCAAAAACAATTTTTTCTTTAGGGATCAATTTTAAATTCCATATATGTAATTTAGTCTTACAGTCACTGTATAAATAACAGGTTTGATAAATACAGTTGTAAAAGTAATTTCTTGTAAATTGCAGAAATATTCGGATTTTCTCTGTTCTCTGCTTTGATTATTTGGCATACAAAGTGGTGAGTAAGAAAGAGGGAAATATTACTTTCTAAACCTGCACTGTGAATTCCTACAAGTAATGAGAAAAATGGGACATGCATCATTTTTGTGTTCCAAAATTCACCTTACAGACCATGAAAGAGATCTACTCAGAGAATGGTTATGAATCACAGGTACTGTCAAGCTACCTATTATTCAATTATGTATGGCTCTGCATATAAGAAAGGAAACTGTAAGTCCCAGTCCCATTTGATTATGATGTCGATAATTTCTGAAAAACATTTCCACAGTGTTTTTTCCCCAGTTTCATTAGAAACAGAGAATTCCTTTAAAAATGCATGTGAATGGCCAGTTTTGCCTAATATGAATGTGTTTTGTTTTCTCCGTTATACCTTGTTTTTTCATATCAAGTTATGATCACTCTTCATTTCCTTGCTACTTAATGTGGAATTGACCCCCCCCAAACCTGTAGCTGGGTAATCTGAAATCACCTTAGTTAAAGGATAAAATTTCTGAGATGATGAACAATTCTAAGAGAGAGTTGCCATTTTCCAAAATCTAAGTATTTTATGATATCCAAATGCATATCATGTGTACTTTTTTTTTTCTGATGACAGGACATATTTTCTACAATATTATGCACTGAGATCCACTTCTTACACTGTGTTACTGATAGTGTTGTCAAATGATACTGTAACGCGTACTGGGAGGTGTTCTATACACGGAGAGGGTATGCTGTCTGAAGACGAGAGAGGAAGTACCTTACTTAGAAGAACACCTTTCATTGCTTTGCTTTTTGAAAAATCAATTTACCTACCACATTTTAAAACAAAACAAACTCTGCAAATCTATGAAGAACTTTCTAGGTTTCTAACTACAAAGGAAGACACCTATGGCAGAGGTTACTTTTGTAAAGAGGTGGTTAGCTTAAGTACTGTTTTACCACCTTCAAATTGAAAGGCTAATGAAAGCTCTCTGACTTATACCTCGATCTAGACATCCCATAGTAGGGTATAACATAAAACTGTAAAATACTGAACTGTGAAATGAGATACAGCTTTCTCCCCGTCCCCCCAGGCCTTTTATAATTTTCAACAAAATGTTACTTTGTCTGGTACAACCAGTACCAACAGGTAGGTAATAGGAAATTTGTAAAATTTAATATTAAATGTCTGTGGAAGAGTGATGATACAATGTATTTGTAATTGTAGAAGTCTATAGAACACAAGATTCTATTGATGGAGGGGTATAAACATAAGGCATACAGGCCAATGTGG
>NW_020925744.1:6912670-7058080 GCF_003984885.1 Neopelma chrysocephalum
CTACAGAAATGCAATGGAAATTGTTCACAATTTGAACCCTGCAACAAGATTCTAATATTTTTTACTATAAACTCATATGTGCACCTCTGTAGAAGGCAACCTGTTGTATGACTGATATTTCCTTAAGCACTCAAGATCATGTGTTTCCCTAGAGAATTTCATTCATTACAACATTTCATTTTTTGTTGACAGTAATTATTCTTCCAGCTCACTGAAAAACAAGTTTGGGATGCTTTACATGGAAATGATTACTTGCACATACTGCCAAATTTTAGGTATGTTTTCACATTACTAAAAAGTTTATGAGCTTCAACTGCCAGTAATAAAGACAGAGGAATATTCTCTTATGTTAGTTTTGTATATTCCACTTTCTGTTGCTTATTGCCTTTTTACATTATAGTGATCATTTTGCCACAGCGGTAGCTTCCAGTCTGTGAACACTGCCATATGTGGGCAATAGGAACGCCTGCCTTCGGTATTAACATTTTAGTAGTTCAAAGATTGATGATCCATATGTATATAGGCAAAGTATCTCACCCTTATATTAAAGCTCATTTTGTAATAGAAATCTTTTTTGAAGTTGTGTGTTTCTGTATGCAAATACAGAAACTCAAAAGTACTATTTTTCCATTCACATATTTTCTTAATTTAAACTTCACCATCAGACAGCTGGTGAAAATTATGGCCATAGTAGTGTGAAGCATATGGCAGATTTTTCAAGAGAAATCTTGTCTGCTTTAGGCATGCAATTGAATTGTTTCTTTTCACATCTATTCAGCTTTGCAGGACTCCTTTGACAACAATGGGAACATTGGGCATAGTAATATTTTGCATATGCAGGCTAAATACCTCTTGCGCCAAATACTCTAAAAATATTTCTTATAGTTATTATTTGTCATAAAAACAATATTTGTGTAATTATGTGTGTAATCAGCAGTTTCCTCAAGGAAACTGTTATTTAATGTCATATACAAAACAAAGAAAATGAATGAAAGAATAACAGGAACTTTTTTAAAAAAGGTGTTTCATCATGAAAAAAAAGAAAGATCCCTATTACCTATCTAAAATGGATCAAATACTAAACATTGACATAAATATAAATTGTAGTCAAATAAATAGAAGCAGATCCAAACTCAGTATCGTACTATAGAAAACTGAGCAGTGAGACAGTATCTCTATCTTCTCCTGCCAATAAACTGTTCTTATAATTTTCTACCTTGAGTGTCTGTGTTTAAAGATGTTTTAAGTAACAAGTCTCATTTTGCAGGTCATTCCAAGAAGTAGTGTCAGACTGTGAAGTGCTTTGTGTAATTTCCTTTCAGGCCAGCAAAAAGCGTTAGGTTAAACAGTTCTCCTGAAAAGGCAATAGTAGAGAACAGAGAATATACTTTTAAATTGGGTCAGGAAGTATAACAGCAATGACAGCAGAATACTACTACTTTAGAAAGTAATAGTTGTCCCCCAGTGTAAATCCTTAGAATGGAATATTTAACCAGCAAACTATTATATTTAATATAACTTTTGATCCATTCCTGAAGTTACAACTAGAGAAAACATGTGGTAAAGCCAGTTCTCAATAGAAGGGAACGCAGTCCACCACTTCCCTAGAATATTTGCACCATAAATAATTTTATACTCCTCTACCCAGGGATTTGATAGTAATTAAGTATTTCTTCAAGAAGCACCTGAGATTTTAAGATTTAGGTTCTTAATCAACATTTCTTAATACAACTGTTGTACTGTACTATTTTTACAGTGCAGGAATGTTTCTGTTGGGATAAGTATCTCAGTTCAGGGTAACTATTCAAACTAAACTAAACCTGACTTGCAAAAATCAGATCTGTGATCTCACCTCTGAACTGTCTGCAACATCTGCCACAGATATCCATGTTGGTTCAGAGTATATGCATATTTAGCAATCAGTGTACCACTATTAAAATTGTATTTTCTAAGAAATAGAGATGAATACTAACAAATTCTAATGTGAGCCAATGGTAGAAGTATAATGTCTGTAGTCCTGACTACATACCCTATTAACACCACAGACTACTCTTATCTAGGCTTGAAAAATAAGTTTAATAGACAGTAGAACTAAGAGAAGCTACTTAGCTACAGATTGGTATCTTGTGGTTGATTGACTGGTGTCTGAAGCAGTATTTTCCCAAAATTAATGTTTTAAATGAAGTTAGGACATCTATAAATATTCTAATCTGTGTGTGTTCTTTGGATGCAAAGTTCACACTAGCTTGCTTAGTGAAGCTGCAAATGTAATTTTCCTCCCCTACACAGCTGCCTTGCCAGAATTTATAATCAATAAATAGTGTTGCTTTGACTTTCTTTGTCTTCACAGTTTCTTCCTTTAATTGGTCAATTACTTACAAAGTCGTTATGAAGAAAAACACACTGTTTCTGTAGGACATTAACATAATCAGACTCATAATGAGGTATTTTTGGTAGCACAATATTTAATCCTTTAACCTAAGACCCATTTTTTTTCTAGTTGAAAGTCTCTTTCTGATAATGCTAATTGAAAAAGTTTTCTTTAAAGGATATATTTAAACTTTTATTAATGAAACCATTCTTCATATTCAAAGTGTAATTTATGGAAAATATTCCAAAAAAACCTCTAAACCCCCAAATTTCCAGAATTGTCAAAAGAGGGTATACTGTTATTTAGAAACATCTAGTTGTTAAAGTTTAATCCTACATCCATGTTAGAAAACTTTTTCTTTTAAACTTAAGTTTTCAGAGAGGGATACCTGTTCAACTACACCCAAGGACTCTCTTGAACTTTTGTTTTCATTTCAAGGCATGTTTAATAAATCTACCTTCTAGCTGCCTCCTTTACTCCAGATGATATAGAATAAAATGATTTCTGTATTTAATTCACCTGTAAATTAATTGGGCTTCTGTGCAGGTTTTGGTGGGAATAATTTCAACTGACTCATCTTTCTCACTTGATTTAGCATGCAAACGATAGAGCTGATTCGAAGGAAAAGCTAAAAATATGTGGCTTGAGGAGCGTGGAGACCCAGTTTCAAGGGGTGATCAGCTTAATCTGCAGTGGAGTAACATTCAGAGCACCTGAGCTTTGTGTAATTTTTTTCTGTACTTTGTACCAGTACTTTGTTCTAGGGAAGAATTTTATCTAGAGCTGCAGCAAATTAGAAATAAATCTTTTGTGAGTATCCATAATAAATATTTTTCTGCTGAAGAGCTGACATCTATAGTTTATGGAAAAGTTCTGTTCCTTGGTTGTTAGGTTTTTTGAAATTATTATATTTAATGCAATCATTCTACCATTTGGTTGTTGATTGTCTCCTCCTACCTCTTTTTTCTTCAATTTATTTTGTTTAGCCCCTATTGCAAATCTACAGCAAACATATATTTTACACTTCCAAATTCATTAGGTTGCTGGGATTTTTGTTGTTTGCGTTTTTTGTTTGTTTGTGGTTTTTGTTTGTTTTTTAAATATATTTCTGTAAAAAATGTTTATTATGTAAGACATGACTAATAAATACCCATACAAAAATTAATTGATTTCATAAGATCTTGTTGTTGCTTCAGGTTCTGAGAACCTGATATAGTGTGAACAAATCTCTTCCAAGCCTCCTTTACACTCCCTAACCACCTTGTTCACACATGTATATATATTTACTTATGGAGCTTTGTTTGTAAAATTAATTTTGTAGTTTATATAGTTTTAACTGTGTGGGTAACTGTTTAGTCTCTAGTGATGTACCTAAATCACAAGGACCTGTGTAATTTATTTGGTTTTGGTTTTGAAAACTAACTTCTGGGGCTGTTTGGAAATGTGGCATTTTAACTATGATAGCGGGGGACACTGTATTCTGATATGAGAATTGAAGAGAAAATCATATGCTGACTTTGTAGGTTGAACGGTTATAACTTTGAGCAGTGTCTCAGAAAGAGGTTGCATGTTATGAGATCAGAAAGAACAAACAGATATCCAAGAATAGTTTTTGATTGCATTGTAAAGCAAAATAGTTTTTTATACACACAAAATCTGTCTTTAACATCTTAATTGTGACATTTCACAAGTGCTAGTACTAATTAATCATTTCCTAAGAGAAGAAGTTGCTTAATGCTATATTGAAGCACTTTTTTGGGTGTATTGTTAATCTATATCACCACTGTTTGTCGTAAACTGTTTATGATGCTTTATTGGAGCTCTCAGATCACTTTTCTAAATTAACTCGAACATTGTTAAATAATCTTAGTAATAATCTTCCCCCTCCACCCCAAAAGCTCCTGTGAGATTCTATTATTATAAAATACATGCTATTATAATTTGATGCCAAAGAAACTCAACTAACTTAGCAAAATTTGATAAATGTTATTATTAGGGTGATATTAGGCAAATCAAAAGAAGATACATGTTTTGGTGGGGTTTTTTTAATGATAAGGTTAAAGTTTGGAAATTTAAATGCCCAATAGAGAAACTAGTGTTTCATATTTTAGTATTTAAATCACACCTCGAGCAGTACATTTTTTTAAATGATACAGTTTGCAGGCATCTGTAGGCTTAAATTCTTGTGTTTATTCTCATAGGATTAGGTTAAATAGATGGTGGATGAAACAGGTCAGGTAGTACAAAGTTGCAAACTACTTATTATAGTAGAGAAATAAAAAGATTGTTACATCAGTATGCGTAATTAAAGGGGGGGGAAGTAAAAATGGGAAATAGCAATTTTTTTTTTTTTATGGTGATTACATTTTCAGTGGGAAGAACTGGTAAGAAGGATTTCTATGAATCTTTGATGGCATTGGACAGTCAGTTGATTTGATCATTACAGTGCCACTGAACTTATTTAAAGAATATGGGGTTATGGTTCTGTTTACTTTTAATTTTCTTGAAGCAGCTAATTAAGAACATGACCCAAAGCTGAATGAATCAATTAAAAAACTTCCTATGATTTTGCTAAGCTTTGACAGTTGTCTGTAAGGCAGGCAACATAAGTTGGAGGCAGTATTTAAGATTTTTTACGTTGCATTTGATTGCTTAAAAAACAAATGGATGTAATTCCTTGTCATCCTCACCTTCAGAAAAAAAAATAGTGGTAAGAGGGAATTTAAGTCTGTTGCAAGACACATTCCAAAATACATCCCAAACCTGCGTTTAGTGTTGCGCCCTTTTGGTTTTTTAAAGTTTGCTTTTGGAAGTAGAAATAAAAATCAACCATCAGAACAGTTCTACCCCATGTTAACATATTCCACTGTCTTCTTAATCATGCCTTTTTCTTTGTACTGCCATCTAACACAAATATCTGTCCTGATGAAGTTCCTGTCTCCTCAGAGCACAGGTTCCCACATGTAGCTTTCTCAGGATGCACGGTGTAATGCCTGTACAATTTCTGATTCTATGCCCTCTACTGGATAGGAGATTCACATTTGTCCTGGGTACATAGTGTGTTGTAATAGCCTTTCCTTCTTTTTCTCGTTCTGACTTCTTCCTACACCTGTAATGTAAACAATTTAGGTAAAATTAGAATGGGTTTTCACACTAAATCAGAACTTATTAAGAGTCAAAATAGCTCTGCTATTTTTCAGTGTAGAGTAACTTTATTCGATAATATGCTTGCAACCGCGTTTTCACTTCTTCTATTTGTCTAGTAATAGGAATGGCTAAATTAGACTTTGTCGATGCCTGAAACTGATCTTTTTTCTAAGGCAGTGGGCCCCCTCTACTGTTAAACAGAAGTAAATGCTGTTCCTTGCGGGTTTTTCTTAAGCTAGAGCAAATACGAAGATGACGACACAGGATGGTTGAGGAAAATGCAGTAATCAAGATCTCTGTTTTTTTTTCTTTTTTTCATAATGCAACATGGGATTATATGTAAATATGAGGCATGGTATTTTCATTTTATGCATGTGATCACAATGTAGAATTTCAGGGAAAATGAAAGGAAGCTTACAGGACTTGGTGATTACTTGTCAGTTCTATAAGCTCCCATGTTGTGTCTGTAGAACTTTAGATCAATATTATTTTTCATCTGTACTTCCAACTGTGGGACATCACTGAGGCTTCAGGAACTTTTATTTTTTTGGTGCAGAAATCTTATTTTGGTGTCAAAATATTATTTTGAATAATATTCGTTTTACAATAAAAATTAACCTTTTAAAAATAAATTTGATTGTAGCACAGAGTGTCAGAGAGCCATGTTTTCACACGGATGCCTTAAAAAATATCTGATTTTATTTTCTGGTACTGCAAAAGAAAAGAGACGCATCCAGTACAGATTACTTACCTAATTACTGATGAATGATCTACAGAAATTACACTGTCAAATATGACTTTCTCTGGAACTGTTTCAGTTGTTTTAAGAGTAGTATATTGGTAGTTTGTTGGGGTTCTTTTTTAATTAGTGAGAACATTAAAAGTTCTTTCATTGGTACTAGTAAAAGAATTTCTTAAGACATGATTTAACACCATAAAGGCAGATTCTTATCTCTGCATGAATTTTCATATCTAGTAAAGGCAGCCTAGCTACAGGAATTTAGAAGTCCTTTGAAAGATTCATATTTTATTTAAAAAATATAGAAAGGTATTTGTGAAAGGCAGTCTTTGTGATATGCAAAGAGAAAGATTTCTCTTATCTATTTGTTGGCTCTTTCAAGTATGAAAATGTTGGAATGTCCTGATAAAAGGTTAGGAGAGAATTTTTGCTGTAGTATGTGCCCCATTAATAGAAGCAGGAAATGTAATTTTCTTAATTGTAGCCTGCAACAAACTAGCTGAATATCTGCTTCCTTTACAACAGGAGAATGGGATTTGGATTACTATACACTTACTACAGTTAAAAATAGGAAGTACGTAAGAATCTGAGGCAATGTTGTAAGAAATGCATTCACAAGACTTTTATACAATATTTCTGTATTTTTAATGCAGCCCTTCATAAATACTTTTAAAGGTCAGACTTCTGCTGTGCAGTGTACTTAGGATGGCAATTCTGGGAGGGGAAAACAAATTTTTAAAATGCTTTAGCTTCAATTGGTACTTTGAAAACAATAAAACATTGTCATTAGGAGTCTCTAAGAGCCTCTGGATTTCCTTAAGGATGATTGCATTACTGTTATCTTTTAACTTAACAAGTATGTTTTATGGAAGTGGAGACAGAAGTGTTTTTTCCATTGACATAACTTTATTTCATATACATACAGGTCCAGATTTATTATAAAGCTACTGACAGTCCATTCAGAATTGAGAATGACTAAAACCCAGCATCTTTATAAGAAATGTGATTTGCAATAACTGCTACTGGGGAGTCATCACTATAAATTTTCATAATTTCATTATCATTTTCCAAAAATCTGTATAGACTTATATTCCTTTTACTCTCCCTTTCTTTCCTAGTACTTCAGCATATCTTGTCTTGCAATAAAATTTTTTGTCAAAACTGCACTTTAAAAGTCTTCACTAGCTTTAAAACATGTTTCTAAATTCCTTACTCTCACTTTCTATCCACAAGCAGACCTTATGCTTGTTCTCATGTCTTCAGTTATCTATTGTTTTCTTTTGGCCGGCTCATTTTTTCCCTTCTGTAATATGCTGAACATGTCCATTCCTGTTATTCAATCAACGTTTTTCCTTTTTTCCCTAACTATATTATTGAATACAATTGCTCACTCTCTTTTTTCCACTCCACGTGAAGTTAAAACTCAAATTGCTCATCTTCAGATCTCTGCATTTTCCATTTCAGAAATTCTTTTCCTCTAGCTTTTCCCTCTTACATGTTATCATGGCTTTTAACTGTTAAATGGCTGAGCAGTGTATGTCTCTAGTTGTTTGTGGAGACAGTAATGGTTCATCAAGCACAGAATTTCTTTTCTGACTTGCTTATTTTCCCAATAAGCAAGTTTTTAAGAGTAAGTCTTTAAGAAAAAGTGTAAGAACAGCATAAGCATATATAATGAGCCTACTTAAGACTTTCCTGTCTCCCAGCCAATTTCATCTGCAAGTCTTTCTATGCAGGATGTGGGTCCTATTGAGTTAACAACATGAAATGGATTTCTTTTCCATGAACTTGCCTAGTGTGTCCTTCGAGTCAGAAACTTTTTGTTATCTATAGCTGTTTTTCACAAAGAGTTCCATAGTTCAACTACTTTGTACATAAAAAACTAAATTGTTCATCTTTGAACTTCATCCCCAGTAGCTTCATATCATGTCCATTTCTCAAATCATAAATATATATAATACATCCTTATACATAATCTTGTAGATGGGTTTGCCTTTCCTGTAGTTGCTTGCATTCTGGTTCTCTTATATATTTGCAGTGTGGTATCATGGGCTTAACCTAATTATGAAAACCTGTATTAATTTAAAAAAAGCATTTCCTGGTCCACAATAATGAGTGATAGGACAGCATGCAGACTGATAGAGTTGCACAGGTCAGAAAAGACTTTCTGAGACCTCTAGCCAGCCCCCTGCTAGAGCATGTTGCTCAGGGAATGTCCAGTTGAGTTTTGAATATCCCCATGGATAGACTTTCTACAGCCTCTCTGGGCAACCGGTTCCAATGTTCGACCATCCTCATGAGAATTTTTTTTTGTGTATCCAATCAGAATGTTCCAACTTGTATCTACTGCCGCTTGTCCCATATCTGTGCAGCTCTGCTATGAGTCTCACTCCATCTTCTCTACACCTTCTGTAGACAGCAGTGAGATGTCTGCTTAGTATTCTCTCCTTAAGGATAAACAAACCCACTTTTTTTAGCCTCATCTTTGTAGTCATTCTCTGGACTCGCTCCAGTATGTCAGTGTCTTTCTTTCACTTAGAAGCCCAAAAGTAAACGTGGTATTCTCCATGTGGTCTTAAAACAGAGAAAATCACTTCTCTCAAACTGCCGAGAGCATTTTGGTAATACAGTCTGGTATGTGGCCTTCATTGCTACAAGGGCACTCTGTGGAAACATATTAGCTTACTAATGAGTTTCTGTCCACCAGGAGCCCCATGTCTTTTCTGGGAAGCTGTTTTATGACTAGACAGAAAAATGCCTGTGCCACTCCGTGGAGTTATCCACACTTTGCACTTAACATTGTTGAACTCCCCGACACTCCTGTGCATCAATTTTTCTAGCCTGTTTCTGTCCAAAATAGCATCCTTGCCTTCCAGTCATCAACTGCCACCAGTCTGCAGCTCTCTCTCTCTTGCAGATGCAGAAAACTAAGATTTGGTGGTAGACTGGAGATAGACGTTAAAAACAGAAATTCATATTTGTCAGTGCTCAGGACTAAGTGTGTCTGAACAAAGAAAGAAATCTTTTATTAATGGTAAAAGCTACTAGTGATTTCACTACTAAAGAATAGTCAAAACTGTGATGGTAAATGCCACCAAATAGAGACAAAGTGCAAAAGAGTACCTTCTTGCTAAGGTCAGTGCAAACCAAGAGCAAAAAATGGTGAAACAGAAGTTCCTAATGAGCACTAGGGAGTTTTCAGGCACCTTAGTTTTTCACCCTCTCTGGATTCCTATGTGCCCTACATGCTTGATTGAGTTGCTTCTGCAGTGACTTGTGTTTGCCATACAGTATTTATTTACGGTGCACTCAGAGGAGCTCATCTAGAAGCAGATTTTACAGTTTCAGCCTAGTGCCTGCCACTTTGCCTCTTGCATAGTTGATCTGTCATTCCTCCAATCCTCCAGTCACTTTAACACCCTGTGTACAAGAAATTACACCCTTGGTGCTTTCAATTTCATCAGTTTAAAAAAATGAAGTTCTATGAACTGATTAGCCTCCTGCGAGGAAAAACACTCTAGGTTGAACACATTCCATGCTTCCCTGTATAGCTGATATGACGGGGCACAATATGTTTAACTCTGCTTGAAATGTACAGATTTTGCCCCTTCAGGTGGAAAGTACCGATCAAACCTTTTTTGATGACCAGTGATTATAAGCAGATGTGGTTCAACTGAGATGAAGTATCACTGGTTGCGTTAGAGAGGTACTTGAATTAATTGCATTTGATTAAGGCTCTGCACTTTCCTTGAATTTGGGATGACCTTGCCAAGTCTTGTGTCTATTTTTATTCTCTTCCTGAATTTCACTTTATCCAATAAACACAGGATTTTCTTCCGTGCCACTCTTCTTCAAGATACATTCAGTAAAACCTGCCATTTATAATTTCTGCTTTCCTTCCTCCGTTTTAAACCCTGGATCACATTTTTAATCAAGTCCAACCTTTCTCTTGTTTAAGACTGTAGGACTTGCAGCTGTGCCTCCCCTCATCTGTACTGCAGGTTATAATTTCTAGCTATGTTCAGTAGGCAAAAATTAAGAGGGGAAATGGCAGCTGCAGCATGGAAAATTGGGATAGCGCTGTTGTGGTTTAACCACAGCTCGCAACTAAGCACCCCACAGTGTTTCACTCACTCCCCTGCCCCATCAGCAGGATAGAGGGGAGAATTGGAGGAGTAAAGGTGAGAAAATTCATGAGTTTAATGGCACAGGAAAGGAAGTAACTAATAATGACTATAATAATAATGATGAAAGAATTAGAATACTCAAAACAAGTGATGCCCAGTGCAATTCCTCACCACTTGCCTATCAATGCCCAGCCACTTTCTAAGCAGCGGCCTCCAGCCAGCTTTCCTGATAGTTTATATACTAAGCATGATGTCATATGGTATGACCCTTTGGCCACTTTGGGTCAGCTGACCTGGCTGCATTCCCTCATGACTTCTTGTGTGTCTCCAGACTTCTTGTTGGCTGTGCATGAGAAGCTGGAAAGTCTTTGACTTAGAATAAACACTACTTAGCAACTATTAAAATCATCAGTATGTGAGCAACATTATTCTCATATTGAATACAAAACACAGCACTGTACAGCTACTAGGAAGAAAATTAACTCTATCCCAGCCAAAACCAGGACAATATTTGCCCCTTATTGTATACCATTTACATCATGTTGAGGTACCACACTTTCCAAATAATCACCCTTCCTA
Source organism: Neopelma chrysocephalum (assembly GCF_003984885.1). NCBI lineage: Eukaryota > Metazoa > Chordata > Aves > Passeriformes > Pipridae > Neopelma > Neopelma chrysocephalum. Next base: position 6,923,634 of record NW_020925744.1, read on the forward strand.
TCTTCTGATAGATACACACAGACATCATTCCCTCAGTCAGTGAAAACAATATAACCTCAAGAAGAATTCAGCTTTTTCTCAGTGGATTATTTTGCCTTTGGTTTTAGAGTCACAGAATCACAGAATCACAGAATCGCAGAACAGGTAAGGTTGGAAAGTACCACAGTAAGTCATTTGGTCCAACCTCTCTGCTCAAGCACGACTGCTCAAGGGTCATCCTGGACCTCATTGCACAGGATTATGTCTGGTTCTTGAATACCTCCAGTGAGGGAGACTCCAGAACCTCTCTGGTCAATCTGTTCCAGTATGTGGTCACCCACACAGTAAAGAAGTTTTTCCTCGTATTCAGGTGGAACTGCCTGTGCATCAGTTTCTGCCCATTGCTTCTTATTCTATTGCTTGTCACCATTAAGAAGAGCCTAGTTCCATCCTCTTGACACCCTCCCTTCAGATGTTTGTCTACATTGATGAGGTCCTTCTGAGTGGTCTCTGCTCAAGGCTGAACAGGCTCAGCTCCGTCAGACATTCCTCCTAGGAGAGATGATCCTGTTCTTTAATCATCTTTGTTGCTCTCTGCTGAACCCATTCCAGGAGCCCCATGTCTCTCTTGTCCTGAGGAGCCCAGAACTGGACACAGCACTGCAGGTGAGGCCTCACCAGGGCTGACTAGAGGGGCAGAATCAGCTCCCTTCACCTGCTGGTAAATGCTTTTCCTAATGGACCCCAGGATACCACTGGTCTTCTTGGCCACAAGGACACACTGCTTGCTCACAGACAACTTGTTGTCCACCAGGACCCCCAGGTCATTCTGCACAGAGCTGCTTTCCAGTTGATCAACCTGCAGCCTGTACTCATGTATGAGGTTATTGTTCCCCAGGTTCAGGACACGCACTTGCCTTTGTTGAATTTCAGATGTTTCTTCTCTGCCCATCTCTCCAACCTGTTGAGGTCCCACTGAAGGGCTGCACAGCAGTCCAGGATATCAGCCATTCCTCCCAACTTTGTGTCATCAGTGAACTTGCTGAAGAGACATCTATCCCTTCGTTCGAGTTATTAATAGATAAGTTAGACAATACTGGAACCAGTACAGAATCTTGGGAGACACCACTAGTAAGAGGCCTCCAACTTGACCCTGTGCCACTGATTACGACCCTCTGGGATCTGCCATTCAGCCAGTTCTCAATCCACCTCACTGTCCACTCATCCAATCCACACTTTGTGAGTTTGCCTATGAGGATATTGTGAGAGACTATGTTGAAAGCCTTGCTGAAGTCGAGGTAGACCATATCCACTGCTTTCCCCTCATCCATCCAGGTAGTTGTTTCATCGTGAAAAGCAATCAAGTTGATCAATCATGATTTATCTCTAGTGACTCCATGCTGAGTACACCTGATCACCTTCTTGTCATCCATTTGGATAGAGATTACCTCCAGAATGAGGTGCTCCATCCCCTTCCCAGGGATTGAGGTGAGGCTGACTGGCTGGTAGTGCCTTGGGTCCTCCTTGCCCCTTTTGAAGATTGGGATGATATTTGCTTTCTTCCACTCTTCAGGCACCTCTTCTGATCACCATGACCTTTCAAAGGTGATAGGGCAGCCTAACTATGATGTGCACTTGTGATCCTCAGCACTTGTGGATGCCCATCATGGCCCATGGACTTGTGGTTAGCAAGTTTGCTCAGGTGTTCTCTGACCTCATACTCTTCAAACAAGGGAAAGTCTTTCTTCCAACATTCCTTTACCCTGGACTCATGGATCAGAAAGACCCAGGTCAATACCTGAGGACTGGTATTGTCAGTGGAGATTGATGCAAAGAAGGTGTTTAGTAACTCTGCTTTCCTTGCATCCTGTTACCAGGCCTTTCCAGAAACCTCTGGGACTGCTTATACTTCATTGTGGAGCTTCTCCAGTGGATGTCAGGGTAATTAAAGTCCCTCACAAGAACTGTGACTTAGCGGCTGCTTCTATCTGCCTGTAGAAGGCCTCATCCACTTCCTTCTCCTGATCAGGTGGCCTGTAGCAAACACCCATAACAATTTCACCCTTACTAGTCTGCCCTTTTATCCTAACCCATAACCCCTTACTCATCATCCACCTCAAGACAGAGCTTGATATATTCCAAGTGTTGTCTCACACAGATGGCAACTTCACCACAGCATCTTCCTTGTCTGTCTTTCCTAAGCAGTGTGTGGTCCCTTTCTTTCATTATCCTAGTTCTAGAGATTGTTCCTGTTCCCATTTGAAGTCAATGGACATAGACAAAACCTCTCTATAGTAATAGTTTTGGCCAGTTTATAAGGTGATCTTAAAGGTCTGCTAATTATGCTTGCTTCCTAAACATATTAGTTTTCTTTACCTTACAGACTGTTGCAGTCCTTTAGAGTATCTGAGAGCAACCACTACTCACTTTCAGAATTAAACATTTTTTTTTCTTCTGTAATCATATTTACCATAAGATATAATTCTGTAAATTATTTGGGATGTCTCTAGTTATATGCACTAAAAAAATTACCTTTGTTTCCATTGTTGTTTAAGACAGTTATATATTATCTTTTTTCTACTGTGCATCTTGCTTTAGTTTCATGCAAAAACAGATCTCCTATTATACAAAAAATGTATAAGCCATATGCAACCAAAAGGAGTTTTGAAGGGTTTTTTCCATGTACATTCAGGAGAAAGTAACAGTGTTTAAGACTGCAGGGTAGAATTCTGCAAGATAGAATTAAATTTCCATTTATATCCACAAAATATTTCCTGAAACCATTTAAGTCCTACTTAAGATGGAGAAAAGCATACTATAGAATTGGTAAACACACAAATACCTATTGTTGAGTCCAGAAAGATTTATGAAAATTGTACTTTCTGGAGGAACTCTATAAAGGAAAAAAAGTTAAAGTATCACAATCACAAGCTTTTCCATGCAGAGAAGGAACTTTTTTGTCCAAAAACTTGTTCAGTGTGTCAATTCTTAATAACATTGTAGAAAAAAATCCTTTGTGTTGTTTAAATTCCAATTCTTAAAAATCTATAAAGTGACTGGTTTACCACCTATTAAAAAGATACAGAAATTACTCTAAATGAATTGTGTGTGTGGTTATTTTTTTAAGTCTTATTTTATTTCCGACTTAAAATTTTAGGAAGTTCAAATTTTTAAAAACCAATGTACAATAACAAGCTTGAATTGAAACATTTAGGAGTCAACCAGTCTAAACTCTGAAGCATTCTGTGGTATTAAAGCCTTTTAAGTAGCTATGATTTCTCTTTTAATATACTTATTTTTTGCCTTAAAGTAGTAGCTCATCTCCAAACAATGAATAAGTTATGTAATCTTACTGTAGACTTTCAGACTTATTTTTCTTGTTTTTTAACCTCTCTCAGTTTTATAAATATTTCTTTGAGTTCCTCTCAGATTTTAATGCATGGTCAAAAAAACAAATTACTTGAAATATAACAGATGGTCTAGATTCCTTATTAAGTAAACTTTCTGTGCATGTGTCTGACCTCACAGACGTACTTGTTTATTTGTACATTACACTCTGGCTTAACCACCATGCTTAGAGGGCCTGGGTTAAGTCTAGTTTGGTAAAGCATATTGCCCCTGTTAGACTGAGAAATAAACTCTAAAGTTTAGGAATCCGGAATGTTGATGTACTGAGTCTGATATTCTGAAAAGTTTTTATTAGGAACTCCTCAAGAAGAGAAGTGCTCTAGAATTTTAAGTGACAGGAAATATTGTGGTTTTAGTGGTACAAATTTGTGTATTCTGTTCCTCTTCTTAAAATGTCCTTCTAAATATATGTCTATTTGATTATGATTTGGAAAGTTGACCTGATTTGGTCTTTTAATACCATTTTAGGTACATTTGTTTTGTTAGGATATTATTTGAAATGTACTTAGATCAACTACACAGATTGAATACAGCAGCCTAAAATTTCCTTTGAATATTTAGAGGTGCATATGTTTCCCATACCTTTGTCTATTAGAGAGGTGGATGCCTGACACTTCTGTGCTAATTGCAACTAATCCCCTTTTTAGTCACCTGTTGGCAGTTCTGTGGTACTTATGGTCTTCTCAGCAGGCCACGGACATAACTGCTACAAAAACAGTCTGATGAGCGCTACCCTTCACTTGGCAAATCTATGAATGTCATCTGAGCTCTTTGAGAATGTAACAATAGGCAGATATTGATCTTTGCTGAGACATAACATTTTACTTTCAATCCCCTGTTAATTTCTTCTTTCAACCTTTTCTTTCTCACTACTATACTCTTCAATTCATGCATTAACCCTTCCTTCCAAATAAGAATCATATTGTCATCTAAGATTCTTATTTTCTACTTTATCTAGAACGAGAATTCTCCTCAGTCACTATTAGGTGATTTGCTTAAGGAAATTAAACCATGGTACATGCAGTCATTCTTCAAAATTACCTCTGACCTTTTCTTCTTTTCTCTCTACTTCTGCACGACTCTCAGGTGCTCTAGTACCTCAAAATGGTCTGACCTTACAGCTGGTCCTGCTTTGAGCAGGAGAGTGGACTTGGTCACCTGAGGTCATTACTAACTTGAATTCTTCTATGATGCTGTGATACTGATCTGTTTGCTTTCAAAGATGTACACATCAGAGGGTTGTTTTTCACTTGCATTCCTATGTGTCTGGAATTCTCTACTTGGTCCCAAGTAAGATATTTTAATGACTTTTTATTTCATATTTTATCTAAAAAGAGGTCTTTTGCTCCTCTTGAGTAAGCAAGAGGCTGAGAGTGACAGCATTTATGCTCTAATAAGAAAAACTCCATTCAAGGTAATTTAAAATAGACACAATCACATAATACATTTTTTATGTTGCTTAGCAGTTATAATATTAAAGTAGCTCTATCATACTCTGTGTTCAAAGTAGTTGTAACAATTAAATTACTTTTAAATCCTTGTTTAGTCTTTTATGTGAGATCAAATACTTGTTTAACCTTGCACAGTATTGCCTGTAGAACCAATTAACTTACTCTCTTCTGTATGTGGTAGCTCAGAAAAAGTCTATAATTAACAGAAAAGGACTTTAAGCCTGCATTTTTAAAGTGTAATTATCATAAGGTACATATTTCATAAGAAAGTTTATGAAAAGTACAAAAATTGAACACTTGAACTTCATTTTTTAGTATCTTTAAGCTGTCACTGGAGGACAATAAAAGCTATTGACACTTTTAGTTTTTTTTTAAAATACTGAATCTCTCTTATTAGAATATTCTAGTGAGCTTTACAATGATTTAGTTAAGTATATAGCAAGTAGAAGTAAATCTGATCTTGATAGAACTTTTAGCTATGAGCTGTGACTATGCAAAACCTGCAAAATTAGATCTAATTGTTAATACCTTAAAATAGGACATAGAACGTGTACATGCTTAAAGTACTATCAGTATTAATTTTTGGAAATTAGGTATGTATCAGATTTCAAATATCCTTATTTCAAAAGAAGCAGTAAATTCTAGCCCCTGGGTAGACTGCCTCATGCTACTGCCATTTCTCTGCTTTGTCTTCTCCTGATTCTTGACTCTTAAGATAAGCATTTTCTCTAACTCACATAGTGATTATTTGATATCGCTGGAAGTTAGATCTCTTTATTACAGTGAAGACTGTTCATGTTTCTAGTATATAATAAAATCAGTCCACAGGCTTTCATTTAACTTTATGAGCATGCTTGAGAGTATTCATAGCATATTTTTTTTTCTTTTGAGGGGGAGGGGAAGAGGGGCAGGCATATGCCAAGATAATGTGTCTGGGGACATGGACCATCTACATTGTGAAATTTAACCCATTAACCCAGTAAAGAAAAGCATTTCAGTTAGCTATTCATGCCAATGGTGCTACTTTATAATGACTGGGTTCACTTTTCCTGTTAAAAGGTTTATCCTCATTCTCTATATACATTACATATTACCTCTTTGAAAGTGTAGCAGACCCACTCAATATTTGTAACGCAAGGTGTCAAGCTAATGGCCCTTGTTGACGTAATTCTGATATGTTTAAGAACAAGAGCAATAAAACTGCAGATCTGTGGACTAATGCTTTCATCTTCCATAATAACCTTTGAAGCATAGTGCAACTTCAAACATGATCCCAGGGCCACTATAATAAATGTTAATGGTCTTACTGATGTCAGTATTTGTTGATCTCCAACAGGTCAGTTTGACTAGTTTTATAAAGTCACTGCAGCTATTTGAAGGCCATGCTTTGGAATGGACATCAGATGGCAGTATTTCATAGCATAAAAGAACATAGCTCTAGTTATACAGACTGTATTATTTGAAAAAAAATGATTATTATGGAATTGCTACTGTTTTTTAATAAATAAAAAAAGAATAATAGACAAATACAGTTTTATATAGTATACTTTTATTTTATCTGGGTTGAAGCCCAGTGCTGTGTGTACCACTCTTCCAATCAGAAAAGGCATGGAAGCAGTTGTTGTGTTAGTTATGTATTAGTTATGGCTTAATCAAATTATTTTTATCTCTGTGAATTAACACTTCATTTCCAGTTTAAATTTTACTTTCAATAAAACATAGCTTAAATTTTTAGTTTTGTAGTTTTAATAATATCTGGGCTTTATTCTATATTTGGTCATTGTTAATTTTTACATCGTGATAAAATTTTTAATATAAAATTTTAGAAAAATACACAAAAACATAATGCACAGTGATTTCTGCATTCTGTGGTGCTGTTCAGTGTTGAGCTAAATTTGTAAGAACTTTATTATCATACTTCGCATATAATGCAGTACAGTTAAAACTTGTCTACATAATGGGGCTGACACCTGATAGCAATGTCATTCTTAATGTAAGTTGACCTTTCTGTTGCTGTTCTATTCTACTCCTGTCAGCATCACGATGTTCCCTTTATAATCCTCATCAGGAATTGTGGCTTCAGTGCTAAGTACAAAGTTGATTCCTCTCCATTGTGACAGAAGGTTGCTTTTGCAGTATTTCTGATTTTGCTGCAAGACAGAAAATGCTATTTGCCTTTCACACCTGGTCATACAATTGCAGTCAAACACCCTTCACCCTATTGAAAGCCAGGATACTGTGTGTGCTTCAAAAGGAAATTGTTGTTCACAAAGGAAAACTGGATTCTAAGACGAAGTAAAGAGGAAAAATATATTGCAACAATGGAAATTATATGAAACCAATGTTCTGATACTAAAAAGAAATCTTTCCCAAAATGTTGATTCTTTGTTCCTGTAGGATGAATAGGAAGTATGGTTATAACTGAAAAGATTGTTGCTGTTGTTGTTATTGCTGTAAGCAAAAACTTTAAGCAAATATTAGCCTACCATCAGTCATTACAGTTCTTTGTCCACTACGAGTGAGTTATCAAAACAGTTGAACATGCTTATAAACTTTTTGTCTTTCAGCGTAGATGAAGTGAGTTAATTAAAAATGAAAAAAATGTAAAGCTCAGGTTGGATTGACAAAGGTGTCAATTGCACAATGCCATGAAAATAAATTTATTTTAAAAGTGAAATTAAGTAGCCGCATGCATTGACCAAATAAATGCAAGTAGTTTTGCCTTTTATCTTTTGATAGTTTATCTCCCCACCAGCTGTGAATAGAAAAGAGGTATTTCCTTAGTTCAAGTAGTGGTCATAATATGATGAAATACTAAAATAAGAACATCTCTTTAAACAGATACTAGTAGCTGCATAGTCTCATTTCAGTTTATGTGCATATCTTAAATGTTTGGTTTGTTTTCCTGGAAAATATAAGGTAGCATGTATTAGACTTTCTTTAAAGCATTTAAAAACTGGTTGCAATAAACTGATTTAGGAGTGTGGAGGAGAAGAAAAAACTAAACCCTTTTACACTATTTAATTGTAGCATTTCCTAGTTAGCTTAAGAGGAAAAAGTTTGGAATTCTGAATTTTTCATGGGGACTACAAAGATAAATACTGTAGATCCTTGAAAAAACAGAAAAGGTTATGCAGCAGTCCCCATTCCTCTCCACCTCTCTGAAGGCTCAGGAATAAGCAATGGAAAGAATAACCAAACAAAAGGAGCACACATCTGATGTTTAAGCCCTCCTCCAGCACTTTTAATGTACATAACCAGAAGTCACTCAAGCAGCTGCAGCACATTAGTTACGATAGTTTAACAGGCAGCTTTACAGCTCTGATAAAGGCTGTGCTAAAGCAATTTCCTCCTCCCGTGCTCACTTGCTATGATACCTAATAAGTGATCTTTGGCAGCAGGGCTGTGAGAGGAGTGGTAATGTTTAATCGGTTTCTGTGGAGGAGTTAGCTTTCTTTTTCCTTTGTAGATCATTATCTATAAGAGAGACATTGAGGGCAGGCAACACCATGTTGAGAACAGAATAGGCTGAACTGGAGCAGGATCTCTGAACAGTTCTTGGGAACTGATTTAGAAAGGAAACATTTTAAGAAGTTAAACCAACATTTGATTGTATTAGACTTTACTTAGGAAACATGGCTCAGCAGACAAGTCCGGACAATCTGCCTGTTCCTGAAGTAGATAATACATATTGTCAAAATCCATGGTTAAATGAAGATCTTGTGAAGACCCTGAGGGAAAACCTGTTGCAACATGAAAAGTCCAGGACAACTCAAAAATCTTTACCTGCTTCTCCCCGGCTGTGTCCAGTTATTTCTCCTCGAAACTCTCCAAGGCTTTTGCGCAGGATGTTTTTAAATAGCAACATACCAAAACAGCGGCGTTTCACTGTGGCACATACCTGGTAAGCATTGAGGGGGTTATCATGAAATTTCAGATTAACTTTTTTTTGTGGAACATTTATCTCCTTGATGTCAGCGCTTCTGTTTCTTGGTTCGATCTCTGCGTTAATCCTTCTGGTTGAAAGAGATAGTTCTAATTCATGACTCAATTGCAGACCTGAAGTTTAAAATAGTACTTTATATAAAGTAAGAAAACATGTACTTCCTTGTAAAAAAGCTACCAAATTTCTCTCATTTCTTAGGTAATAATTGCTTTCTGCCTCCTTCCCCCAAAATAAAGAGTATTTATCTCATTCTGTGCTGTTCAGGTCAGAGTGAGTTGGCAATTTTTGTCATTAATGTATCTTTTAAATGTATTTTATTTATTTATTGACAATTTCTAACCCTCTGCCCCTAAGCAGAATAAATCAGTTTATATATCTTTTAACAGTGTTCAAATCAAGAAGGATGTGATAAAGAAGAATGATGGGTATAGATATTGTATGTGAAACAGTGATTTTTATTAAAGTAGTTGCTAAATTAAACAGAGGAAAGATGGTAAGGGAACCCTTTGTTAAATAATTCACTAGTACTAATATTTTGGTAACTCGATCATTTCTTAGACATGTGTTTGTGATCAAATCCATAAAAAACATTCAGTTTTTTGCATTGAGCTTCTGTAAAACAGCAGTATTATTTCACTACTTCCTTTATTCTTTTTAAAAACGTTGCATATGAGATTATTGTAACTCAATAATACATTCCTGCTTCCTTTGGTGGTCATGAGATATTGATGTTTCTGGACTTTTGAGATTTTTTCCTCCCATTATTTTTCAAATAAAAATGTAATTTAAAGAAAGAAGGGCAATGAAATATGCTCAAAGAAAATAAACCATGCATTCTAAGCAGCAAATGAATATGCTGTTCAAGTTTGTCTTCATTTGTCTTATATCCACACTATTGCTATGTGATTGGTATGTGTATTGCACATTGTATACGTGTGCCTAAATCTTTACTTTGTATAGATAAAGTACTTCCTTCATCAAACATTTCTACTATTGAGAAAGATAAGAAAAAACACATATGTCTTTATACTTTTAAAAATATTTGTTTTGAAACCAATGTACCTGGTTAGATATTGCATGTGTAAAATAGAAAAATGAATGGAATTAGGATATTCCATGTTTCTTTAATGATTATGCATAAATCCTAACAACATTAAGTATCTTTAACTGCTGGTTTGTGTTAAATAGTTCATAAAACATTCTATACATAAGAATGTGCAGGATAAAAAAGTCATTCAGGCCGACATGTTTTACAATGTAAGACAAAAATAAATAAGAACTTATGGAAGTTTACAGAGGGAAGTTATCATATGTAGGCAGTTGAATGTGACAGAGAAAGAGAGAGTATTAAAAGTGACAGATATGAAGTGAACAAATATATTTGGGCAACATGACTAAGGCTTGCATAGTGTTAAAATGTGGAATTTTGTTTAAATGCACTTCCTCAGGTGAGCTTTGCAAAGTTTTGAGTTTGGGTAGAGTGACTTTTTCGCCATGATTTGGAGTTAGGAAACACTTGGGGTTTTCCCAAATATGTGAAATACTAGACCTGCAAAATACTGCTGAACACTTCATAGTTATTTTCCAATGATTTATAAAATGGGCTTATCATAGCAGTGATTTTTTTTTTCTGGCAAGTAGAGAAGTAGACAGTCAAGCAGTGAGTTGCAATGAATTACCTGAGAACCTGTAAAGAAAAGTATTTCTGGAAGGTAAAGCAGTAATACACATGATCAGATTTACAGGCATATGAAGGGCTTACAAAATTAATTTGTTGCTAAATCCCATCAAGTCTGTAGCTATTGATATGTCCTAGCTTGGTTATCTGTTTAGAAAACTGAGATGCTATGTGATAGACATGGGTTTTCTATATGCTTTGGCTACATAGGCAGTATAGTGGTTTTAATTCCATATGCATATAATCCATTTTAGGCAGCCTATAGGAAAATGGTGCATTTGAAAACAGAGTAGTTGTAACCTTACTCCAAAATGTACTACGGAGGATCCATTCCGGGTTTTGTTTGGTCCACCATAGTTATGATCTTCACTGTCTATTTTTCTTGTATTTCTAATGCAATCTGTTTTGTAATTTAAGAACAATTGTTGAATTCATGTATGCGTCTTTCTTGTTTAGTCCGTTGTTCACACAGGCATAAAAAATTTTAATAACATGACCTTATTCAAGCCACCAAGAAGTTGTTAAGCCATTCTGACTTTGCTGCCTATATATACATAAGCTTCTAATCATGAGAAAAACATGAGAAAATAATAAATTTATAAAACTAGTGTCATTTTGCAAAGGAAATAAACGTATAATACTAAAGATACTGCTGTGTGTTACATAATGCCAAACACAGTTACCACAGATCCAGTGTACCAAAAAAACTCATTTAAATTGTACCTAACTCCCTGATTTCAGGGTTCTGAAACAGCATTCAGATACAGTAAAGAAGTAAGGGGGAGATTAATGAACTGTTCTGGCAACTTGGTTCTGCCCCTTTTTTACTGCAATATCCATAGCTCTCCTTCTGTAATGGCCTGGGTTGCAGAATTTTTGACACCAAAATGCATTTTCTATATCATGTGACCATTATGCTTTCACATGAACAATTGGGTTATCATTTTTAGTCATTTTATGAGTCCTTCTCTACTTCCTTTTCTTCTTTGTCCTTCCCCAGCTGTAACCCTGAATTGACTCAAGCACTTGAAAGATAAGCTATTACTTCTTGGATTTTAGAGAGGAGAAAATACCTCATTTAGAGTTGAAATAGAAGGGGTTAAGGGGCAGAGGTACATAAGGTCTTCATTTTTACTGGAGAATTTTTGAATATCTTACAGCTTATATCAGAGAGTGTTACAGCTAGTACTGCCTAAAACTGCGAAATTAAAACTAATTATTTTGATCTTTTAGCCTGGATTCCTCTCAGTCTGTAAAAACTATCGGTCTACAGTCTATAGGACACAATCATAGTTACTGAAAAGAAAGTGTTTGAAAGTTTTGTGGCCAGAAATGCAAATAAACTCTGCCCAAAACCAATTCCATTTCCACAGAAATCTGCATTATATTGTATTACTGTAAAGGTATTCATAATGCTTTATAATCTCACCAATATAATGACACAGTAACACATATTACAGCTGGAAATGGAAAAGATCAGTTAAGTTCTCTGATATGTGCTTGACAAATTCAGTTTCTGGAATTATCTTGGGTTGCACTTCATAAGCCTTTTCTAAGCTGCCTATTACCCCAGTGCATTTTTGCAGGAGAGATCTCCAGAATGGGATCACTCGTGTGAAATTTGTGAGAAGAGGGGGCCTTCGGATTCGGGGAAAGAGACTGTCAGTTCCCAGCTGTGTTGACAGCTAGTGTGCATGATCTCTCAAACATACACTGTCTGGAGGTCTGTGGAAGGATGTTTAGAGACTTTAAATCATACACTTTTAGTCAAGTCATGTGGGAAGTCAGTTTTCCTATATTATCCATGAAAAATTCCTTTCTGTACGAAAGGGAAGAAAAGCAAGAAGCATAAATATTTGGAGCAGGATTAGTGGAACATGACTAAATTGTATCTATTTAATAGGAAGGATGAAGTCATGGCATACATGTGCTTGATTTTTTTGATCTTTGTTTCTTGCCTTAATATTTCTTAGTGAACACAAAATGATCAAATAGTTGTTTTTTTCTGCATTGTATATAACCTTGGACAGTATATTTGCTGCCTTTATGATTTATTTGTGTGTGTGTGTTCAGATACAGCACATAGTGATAGAAGACTTTTAAAAAAATTATATAAAATGGATTTGTTATTCATGGGTCCATCATGAGTGTTCCCCTTTGACATCTGTCCCCTCTCCAGCTCTTCTGGGGTCCATTTAGCACTTTCCGATGTTTGGGAGTTTTTATGTTTGTGCTCTTTAGACTTTTTTTTTAAAAAACATGTACCCCTAAACCTAAGCATTTAATAAAATCAGTGACTGTAAAAATACAAGTATGTGCTCAGTTACACAGAGTACTTTCATCTGAATTTAGCCAGCCCTTGTCCCCACCCATAGTAAACATTTTACATTGACTTTGGCATTCAGATATGAAAATGATAGATACCTTAGAAATACTTTAGATAGATATGGGCAAGGTGTGCCATTTTAAGTTTCAGGAATGTAACTGACATAAGCGTACTGATAAAGTCAGGTTTGTCTTTATTTTTATTGCATAATATTTTTTCATGCACTTTTACTGCTAATTGCAAAAATTTGCAAAAACCAACAAAACCTCAAGTATTAGTTATAAGTAGATTGCAGAAGAGCAATATTTAACTTGTTGTGATTCTCTATTGCCTGGTTCAGTACATATATTCTGAACTATGAAACTAGAATGAAGATACACCACACTGAATCTATATATTTTTTTCTCACTAGAGTTTTCTTCCAATTTTCAAAATAAATTTTCCTGGAAGATTTTAATGCCTATGTTTTCCTCTTCTTCACTACTCAGTGCTTTTCAGGGAACTAAAATAATTACAATTTGGTGTATGATAAGAATTTCAGAAGGAAGATCCATTAAAGCAGATAACTATCCAAGGAAGTTATATAACCAGTTCAGGAAGCCAAATGGATCCTGGGCCACATCAAAAGCAGCATGGTCATCAGGTCAAGGGAGATGATTCTATCCCTGTACTCCACACTGTTGAGATCACAGCTGGATTGTACAGCTCTGGGGTCCTCAGCACAGGAAAGACATGGACCTGCTGGAGCAGGTCTGGAGAAGGGTCAAAAAAATGGTCAGAGGGATGGAACAGCCTGAGAGGAAAGGCTTAGAGGGTTGGGGTTCAACATCAAGTTGATGCTTAACATCAAATTATTGATGTTACATCAAGTTACATCAAATAAGATAACAAGGGAAAGTGCTGGATTCTGCACCTGGGACAGGGCAACCCTGGTTGTGTGTATAGATTGGGGAATGAGAGGCTGGAGACCAGCTCTGTGGAAAGGGACCTGGGGGTCCTGGTGGATGGTAAGTTGAATATGAGTCAGCAATGCCCTGGCAGCCAGGAGGGCCAGCTGGATCCTGGGGGGCCGTCAGGCAAAGCATCGCCAGCCAGTCGAGAGAGGTGATTGTCCCACTCTGCTCTGCACTGGTGCGGCCTCACCTTGCATACTGTGTAGGGTTTTGGGAACCACAATATTATAAAGACATTAAGCTATTAGAGAGTGTCCAAAGGAGGGCCATGGGTATGGTGAATGGTCTGGAGGGGAAGCCCTATGAGGAGCAGCTGAGGCCACTTGATGTGTTCAACCTGGAGAAGAGGAGACTAAGGGGAGACCTCATTGTGGTCTTCAACATCCTCATGAGGGGAAGCAGAGGGGTAGGTACCACACCCTTGTGAGCAGTGACAGACTCGAGAAAACAGCATGAAGCTGAGTCAGAGTAGGTTTATGTTGGATATCTGTGGCAATGGATTTATGGAAAAAGTACTGTCAAAGATGGACTGGTGAAGAAAAAGAAGAAAACAGCTCAAATGTTATAGAAGCAGAAGTTTTTAATGTTGTTTAAACATGTCTTAAAATGGCTTTTTGCATTTCTGCAAAGTCACTGCTCCTTCTTCCCGACACCCTCTGTAAAGACCTCTTATCTCCCATGCAGGAGTGTCCTGGGAAGATGTCCTGAGGTGTTCTCATTGACCTTTTGTTAACCCCTTCCTGATTTGTTAACCCTCTACCTGATTGGTTTTCCTGTAAGACCCTGCACCTGTGATTGGTCCCCTTTGACCCTCCCAATAGCCTTATAAACCCCTATCCCCACAATAAACTCTCTCTTTCATCCGTCCCTCCCTGGTGGTCTGTGTGTGTGCTCCTTACGGGGTTGCAGGGCCATGTGGCGGGGGTGGGGGGGAAGAGCATGCACCTCCAGGTAATGGACTGACTCCCAGGGCCTGAAGGTTCCCCCTCCAACTCATCCGTTGTAGATATCAGGAAAAGGTTCTTCACCCAGAGGCTGACTGAACACTGGAACAGGCTTCCCAGGGAAGTGGTCACATCACCAAGCCTGACAGAGTTCAAGAAGTGTTTGGACAATGCTCTCGGGCATGTGGTGTGATTCTTGAGGTGTCCTGCACAGGGTCATGAGTTGGACTTGAGGACCCTTTTGGCTCCCTTCCAACTCAGCATATTCTATGACTCTATGAAAATAAGATGCACATTTGCTTGTTACCTTGATTTTTCTATTCAGTTAAGAAAATATCCAAGTTTCCTCTACCACTTCCTTTTTTTTCTCATGTAAAGTTTATTCACACTTTCTAAATCAGACAACCAAATATTACATAAAGTTTTAGTTAAGGTAACAACTGGCATATTACAGTGTTTTCTATTGGTTTTCAGACTTTTTAGAATGGGTTATCGTACTCCTTTTCTGGAATACTATGTGATTCTCTTCACATAAAATGTAAAGATATTCATAACAGATGCATAAATAATTCCCAGGAAATAATTTAATTCACAGTATTGTCACAGAGATATACTACAATGTGTAAGATAACTCAATTCACATACCCCCTCTTTTCTTGAAATTCTATAATATAAGGAGGGGCATGTTTTTGTGGATGCTTGTGTACAAATAGGCAACAGGCTTGCGAAGACAGTATGATTATTTGATGGGATCTGTGCAGACATATGCAGAGGTTAGTGGGGCAGAGACAAGGAATAAACTAGGGGAATAGGATGCTGTCTGGTATTTACAGAATGTTTTGCAATAAGCTGAGGATGCTGCATGATGGTGTTAATTACTCACTAGTTAATTTACCACAGAGAAATAATACTGCTTCTGCACAGCTCAAAACTGAAGAGAGACAGATGAGAAAAAAGTTAATCTTCCCATGAAGAAGGAAGAGGCAGACATGCATTTTCTCAAATGAGAACTGTGTTAGAGCAGAGCTCCTAGAATCAGATAGGAAATCTAAAACCACTTCAGAAAGATCAGTGAACAATCAGACTAAATCCTAAGTTTTTATTGTACAGGGACAAGTAACTAAGTAAGGAAGAACAAAGTGAAGGAGAAAAAATGATTAATTTGTCTGGCTAGGTTTACTAGAACAGGAATTATCTTTTACAGCAATACCTGTTTCATGTCTCCTTTTTTTCCAAAATAAAATATATCTCAGCCATTTCCACTGAGTCTTTCTCTCTCATGGATGGCCTGTTCGCCTTGTAAATTTGGTATTTCTTCATAAGTTTTAATTACTGAAGTGTTTTACCTGGGTCATGCTATTTTCTTACTTATTGTCTTCAATGGCATGTCCTGTGCTGGATGGAATTTTTGAGAAATTCTAAATAATTTGGCAGAAGTGAAACAGAGTTTTTATTATATCTTACCCTAATTGTATCACAAGTTATACGTGACTGCGAAGGTCTTAACTAGTGTACCCTTTGGGTATGATAAACTACCTCGTAGGAGGCGTGTCCAGGGGTGCAGGGGAGGCACCCAGGGCAGGGAAGCTCAGGGGACATGCGCCAGAATCGATAACCTCATTGGTCACAAGGTCACATGGTTTTAAGGGATAAAAAGAGTGCCGGGTTTGAAATAAGTGCTCTCTGATCACCACCTCAGCGGGGAGCAGACTCCATTTCTTTATTATATAAAGGCCCAACGTGACACCACCTGTTTTCTAGAAGGTTTTGTTTTATTTTGTTCTTTTGAGAACGTGCAAAGTTTTTCACCAGTTTTTGCTACATGGTTCTATTAGCTTGCTGTGTAATATCTTGCAAAGCCAGTTAGACTCAAACAGTCTTCTCCATTGCTTCTTGTTTGATCATTCTGGCTGCATTTTGCATCTTGTTATCTTCACTTTCACTTCACATGGATATATTACTATTTCAGTTATGGTTTCCTAAAACAGGTTATTTGTTCTTGACCCATCCTCATGCAATCCTGCCTATTTTTTCTGCAGTTTGACGCATTTTCAAAGTTATAGAAAAGCTGAAATTTGTATCAAATGTTAGCTGTTTCCTGCATTTGAATCTCAGGAGTCCTCTATATGTTGGCCTTAAAGATTTCATAGGTTCCATATACATAACCCTTAAGTTTCCAGTGTGTTTATTTCCCTTTCTGTTTTCTTATAGTAATTAATATCTCCTATTAGATGGATTTGGTATGGGAATAGATATTCCTACGTCTTTTTTATCATAGTCTAGCAACAGTCTGGCTTTTCCTTTCATACATTCTTGAAGAGCTTCATCTTATTTGGGATTTGTAGGATTACTCAATATTTTTTAACCATTGTGACATTTCTTCTGTATCTCATGACCTTTTTTGGTTTTTATTCTTCTGTTTCCTTTAGTACCACACACGATTTTTTCCACTGGTGGTCAAGGAGAACACTGAGTTAGAAACTTGATAGAGTTAATTCCAACCATAGATAAATTAACATTTAAGTGAGAAAGAGTGTTGGGAGAGGGATCTCAGCATCTCTGTCTGTCAAGATACCAGTCCTTTAAGAAGCAATTTTTGAGCGGAAACAGTAAGTTTTACTCTGTCAATGCACACTGTCAGAGTCCTGTTTTATTCCCAAAAACATTGAAATACTTGCTAGCAGAAGGTGTCTTTCTGTCCTGATCTGGGAGAAAAGTCCAGTCTTAGAACTGGTCTCTAGCTGGGGCTAGTTACTTAGGCTGTGTCTGCAGTACAGTGTGGTCTCTCTGTTGTGGTGGGATGCTCTGCCAGACCTGTCCTTTCATTCATTCCCAACTACTGTTTGATCTTGGTCCCTAGATATTCTTGGTAATATTGCCATCTGCCCTCACTACAGAGCTTTAGGGAATAATCTTTTAAAACCTCTATTGCTTTATACAATATTGTATATTATACTATATATATTAGTACTCTTAAATTTATCGTGAGTTGACCTTCCATTTTCTAAACTCTCAAAATTCAGAAAGCACTCTTGTCTTCTTTGTCTGTCATCAGACAAGGCTAACACTTCATATCAGCAGAGAACTTTTTTCTGGTAGTTGTATATTCCCTGCTTAGTAAATGCTTGGTATCTTCTATCTATTATTTTCAACAGCTTACTTTTACTAAGCCTCTACATTCAGTTATTTAAAAAAAGAGCATGTACAGAATTAATAAAGCAAAAAAGTAAAAGTTTTCATGCACGGAGTGAAATGTAAGACATGAAGGACATACTCTGTTTCATTTATTTTTTTATAAATAAACCCCTGTAGTCATGTTATAATACTTCAATTATAACCTGTTTTCTTCTTAGATTGTATTTTTCTTAGCAATCAGATCTCTTCTATGTTCTTCAGTGTACCGAATTTATCAATGCTCATTAAATATTCTTATTATAACAGATGGAACTCATCAGTTAGAATTTCACTGTGCCAAGTGCTCCACAGGTATACTCCTGATAGTGAGGTCAATTGTAGTCACAGACTTTTATTGTTCAAATAAGCTTGGAATAAGGTGCAATAAAGTGTAAGAATGAATGGCATACAATTAAATACATTGTCTTTATGGGCCAGACTATAGCTGTAATATCCAGGAACCTTCATAGTGCATACTTTGATGCACTAATTTGTCTTTGGGATTATCTCTTGATATCACTACCTTGCTAATTAAAAAAAATAATTGTGATTGAATGAATTGAACATGTGAACTATGGATTTTGTGTGTATGTGTGGGGTTCTTCTGGTGCATGTTTTATTGGGCCTCTGTGATAAATCTACATCTGCTGAACCTGACAAATAATCTCCAGAATAAGTAAGCGTGTGCTAGATAATGAATCTCAACAAGATTTTTAAGAATATTTGTCTACATATTAATCTTCCCTCCCTAAAATAGGACAAGGAAGCTAATAAGTTTTATTCAGAATAAATTTTATCTTATTTTTTCATCTTCATCTAAAAAATATACAATTCCATATTAAACAGATGTGAATGTGTTTTGACAAGATTTGACGAGATTTAGCAAGGTACACTTGACTATTTACTGCATAGAGGACAGGGTCAGACAGAACTGTCAGGGAGGCCCTTCTTTTAGATGATCAGCTTCAGAGAGGACCCCCTTGCGTTCTAAACTCCTCAGACAGGAATTCAGGTGCAGCTGGATCCAGTCCTGGTCCCAGACTTGGACAATGTTTTATGCCTGAAGTAATATATGTGCACAATCAATCCTTTGTATTACTTATGTGAGATGTCCAAGTTTAGCATGCAGTTAATCACTTACCAAGAATGTGCTGCCACAAGGAATCACTCAATCTCAAGGCATAACCTTGATAGACACTCCGGCTCAGGGAACAATCCTGGTGTGCAGCCATTGCTGTGCCTCATGGACCCTGGGGTGTCCACTATTTATGGGGTAAGATGACTGGTAAGTCACAGCTGCACACCTGCAAGATGTCTGGGTCACTGTTCCAGGCAGGTCTGGCTACTATATTGCCATCCAATCTGGATGCAGACATCACAGCCCCCACTGGTGGTTATGGTTTAAGCTGGGGCTGGTGATGGGGGGAGCACACTGCCACCGGGTTGACTATATTTGTCTGCAGCAACTGTACCAGACACATGTAACAGAGGGGTTGCTGCAGCTGGAGTCACACAACAGTTCGTGCTATCTGGTGGCACTAGTATAGTAAACTACATAACAGCTGTGACTATGTCAAACTTTTGCCTTTTCATCAACAATAGCTTGCCAAGACAAACAATATTAAAACACATGTTGGGGGAAGGGGAATGTACTGTGAGAAAAATTAAATCCCATCATGTGATTATTGTAAGCAATTTAAAAATTAACATTAATGTGAAGCATGTTGAATTCAAGATTGGACTGAATCTTTCAGTGTGTAAAAAGTTGTCTCAACAGAAAAAGCAGATTTTTAAGCACGAAATTCAGGATAGGACTTGTGAGGAATTTTCTGATAAAATATGAATTTATTAATGTTTAAAAGCCTTATAAAAATATTATCAATTATTTGAATGTACACAATGAAACATCATTGTTAAAATATGTGGAAGAGGTAAGGAAGGGCAAGTCACCATGAAGTGACCTTGGTCTTCAAAAGTTATTTGGCAATATTTTTTTTATATAATCTTGTGCTCTGAGCTGAAACTTCAATAGTTGTTGTTTCTATCCACATGTAATAGCAAATTATGCTTTAGTTGTCATAGAGGGAGTTATACAGATGACAAAAACTAATTACTTCAAAACAGAATCACCTAATATTATAAAGGCAGTCCTTTCTTCACCAACCAATAGGGTGGCATATGTTAATTTATGCAAGAACTTAAGTTTACAAAACTTAGTTGGAAAGTTCACAAAGCCTCCACCAGAAAAGACTAGGACTCTAGTGTATATAATGTGCAAGAAATATTTCAATAGAAAGATGACGTAGTTACCAATGTCTTCATTTGTAAAGCAAAGTAGTTACATAAAATGTAATTTAATCCTTTAATCCTTTTAAAGATGTTTAAGCCCCGAACTAGGTTTAGCTTATTAAATAGATTCTGCAAAGGTAACTAATACTGAATGGCTTTTGCATATGTAATTCCGTCCATATAATAATTTCACAGCAGAAGCTCATAATTTAACTGAGACTTTTGCAAAGAAGTAATCTGCTTAAAGACATTATATTTTGCAGACAGTAAGCTAAAGACTTCACGAGCAATAGTAGTCTTAGATAAGGAATTTAAGATCAACACCTGGAAGTATCAGGCTTGCTGGTTTTGGAGCATTCGAGTGCAAAAGAAGTAGCATGAGTGAGAGTAAGGGGCAAAGCTCAACCACCTAGTAGTAGAGCTTGTCAGAAACATTAGGATTTGAGGATTAGTAGGGCTAGAGAAAAGCAAGAGTTATAATGCTTGTATGTATATGAAAGTAATCTGATTGAAAGCCACTAAAATTGTCTGACTCACTTCTTGAAGACTGATGATGCTTCAGGATGTTGACAAACAGGTTACAAAGCAGGTCACATACAGTGTTACCAATGACCATCTCATTTCAGACTACTTTAACTTCTGTGAAGCTGTTAAATATAATTGTTGTTCAACTATTATAATCCAGTCTAATGAATGAGAAATCATGACACCTCCTGTAGCAAGGCCGCCTTCTGTGTTCTATTTGTTAAGTTTGGCAAACTAATTTCTCAGTAGTTCTCTAGAAAACTTATTAATTGCTTTCATACTCAACCTGATTGCATAGTAACATGAGGAATTTTGGTACTAATTTGAAGTTGTTTAACCTTCTCAGGAGTTTTGTTGTCCCTGAAATAATGGTACTTGAATGTCATTGCATTTTCATACAATGAATAATAAAAAAATCATGTTTAGATTAAAATGTTATTTGATTCAAAATTAATTTTAACAGTTCAAAAAATAAAATTACTACCACAAAATATAAATTTCTGGGTAATTAATTTCCTTGTCTGTAACTGTAAAAAGAAAAGTCCAGCTTTTCTATATAAAGACTAATACAATATTGCTTATACTGACAACTTATGACTCATTTCTCTAGGTAAAATCTTTGGATGATAACTAGGAAACATTACTGTAAAATCTATTTCTGCTCCATTCGTTTATTCGAATAGACTACTAAATCATAACACCTAATTAATTATCAACTGCTTAAATCATTTTGAGGAGGAAAAAAATTAAAGTGACTTGACCAACGAACTTAGGAGATGAACTTTGTGTACTCTAGATTTTCAAGGTGAGTTGTAAAGTACAGTTTGGGAAATATTTTCTTGATTAAATGAGTAATCTATGGAGGAACAACCAAATCAGTAGAAAAAAATGATAATATCTCTTTGAAATCAGCATCTATGACATCATTGTGATGTCAGCATCAGGTCACAAGGGAAAACAAAAAGGTAAACTGCAGTTATGCATCAATTTTGAGCTGTTGAAATAAAAGCTCTAGAGAAGCTCTAGAGAAGGAGTTTTTCAGCTGAAAGAGAAGGTATATGCATTAACAAAATATAAACATCTAACTCCTAATTACAATAATAACAGACAAATACGTGTTATGGTTACCGAGTGTTGTAAGCAAATTCATTAGAGGGACACATGACATCATGGGTTTGTTGTGAGACTGAGTCAAAATATCCTGGGATTTTACACTTAGCTCTGCCATCAGTTCCTATTCATTGGAGCCAATAGAGATTTTTATACTCTATTGTCCTAATATCTAAATACTGGAAATAAAATATTATAATGTTTATCTCAGAAATGCTTTGGAAAACATTGGAAAAATATTGAGAAGTATGAAGTACTATCATTGCTTACAGATTAAGAAAATGTTCACTTTTCGTCTTCTGAATATTAAATATTCATTTATAGTTTCTTGTGATGTCAATAACCCAGGTATTGCAAAAATCTAAGAACACTAACTTTGTTTCGAACTTTTTAACTGTAGCAAAAACTAAACTAATACAAGCTTTAGGGGCTTTTGGCATGTAATTGTAAGACTACCCACTGACTTGTAGCAAAACTCCAGAGCATTAATGTAGTTGAGCATGACAAGTACATCTGAACTCTTGGTTGTCACCAGACATAGCAGTTCATATGTGCCACACTAACCCTGAATATGAAGTTCAAAGCTCAGTTGTGTCTGATTCACAGAAAGAGCAGTCAATGCAAAAGTCTACCCGCTTTGAAAAAGTTGTAGACATCTCCTGGGGTGGAGAAAAAGTCAAACATGAGTTTACAGAGTAGTGTTTCTTTCTTAAATACAAAGCATAAGATCCCTGTTTTGTTCTTTACGATTTCCAATGTCTACAAAAACTGAGAAGCAATCCTCCAGTTTGAGGCCCCTTCATCTCACTTTCTGTTTGTAAAATATATTTGTTCAGCTCACTCAAAGTATTGCTGGTCTCATGCAGAAGACAGTTGTGATCACTGCTAAAGTGCAGCTCTATGATAATGTGTGCTGTAGAAAAAGGGCATATTATAGCTACTTGGACAAGCAGCTCTGGTATTTCTAACATTTTAGAGCTTGTCTTACGATCTTAATAACCTTCCTTGTAAGCATTTTCTGAGTGTATGTTGGGGTTTGACTTGTTTGGTGGTTTTTTTGTTTGTTTGTGCTTTTGTTTGGTTTTTTTATTGGTTTGGTGTGGTTTTTGGTTGATTTTTTAATGCAAAAAAAATTTATGTTATTTTATTGAGTCTCCTTTATTTCTTTTCTGAAGTCACTGAAATTGTATAAATCATTCTTTTTATACAGCTCTGAAAACAATAGCAAGTGGGGAAGGAGGCAAAAGAAAAGCTCCTTATTCTAATATGATTTATAATGACACTAGAAAGACAAAACATTTTTCTTCTAGAGCAAACTAGGACTATTTGTATGGTGGCAAAGAAATTGATATTAGTTAAAAAATTCAAGCTGGAAGAACGCAAATATTATAGTACTGTGAAATAAAGAGATTGTACAGGAGCCAAAAGAAGAAAAAGAACAAAAGAAAAATCTGTTTTAGAAGAAAAATAATTTAAACATAACAAACTAGAATTAGATATTGGAACTTGGATGTACTTCAAAATCTCTTTGCTTTTGCACTCTGAGGAAAAAATTTAAAAGAAAATATAAAATTAATGTGATGTTGACCATTTCCTTACTGTGGGTAAAATGGTATGATAGTTTTCCTAAAAGAAATTATATTAAATTAATTTTGCAAAGACTATTGTTTTGTAAATAAGCTTTTTCCAAAGCCTAAGCCCAACAGAATTGTATTTTTTTTTGAAATGTAGTTTAAATTTCTTTATGTCTTAAATAGAATTATTGCTGCCAATGCAGAAAGACAAGCATACAATCATAAAATGAACATATTTTGACAAAAATAATAAAAAGTCAAATCAGGAATGAAAGACAAGGGAAAATATAACAGTTAAATACATAAAAGGAGAGAGAGAAAGCACAGGTCACCCATTTACAACTTGAAGTGTAATAAAAGGAAATTGCCTTGTTCAGTTGAAGTGAATCTTAACCTGAGAGTATTTTTGTATGTATTAAAATTGCTTGAATATGTTGCAAAGCTTTGAATTTTTTATTAAAATCATTCATTTAGAAACTGATCAAACAGTTATAAAAACAACTTAGGTCAGGTTTAATTCAGTATTGAATTCAGTATGATTGTTTCTGACCAGCTTAGCTGTCCAATGTAGTTCCATTTTATTTGTACAAAGAGATAAATGTATGGAATTAACAGAAACACGGCAAAATAATTGATTTCTTTGCAAACTTATTCTTCTCAACCACTGAAAAGAGAATAAATACTAGAGCTGTGAGACTTTATTGTTCTTTGAACTGCACTGCCTTTGGTAGTTGGAGACCTCAGATGCCAGAAAAAGACCAGGTCTGAACATGCAGGGTGAGGGTGTGGGTGTTACGTTGTCAGAAGCAGTCTGTTGGCTGTTGAGTTTGCTCAGGGTAGAGATCACTTTGCAGCAAAGTGTTGCTGCCTGGAGGGTTGATAACTTGTCCATGGCTCATAGCAGGTCTCCTCCCACAGTCGAGCCCAGAATTATATGAGCTTGAGGAATAAATTGCCTGTTATCTTATAACTCATATATTTATAAGACATACTATATTTATATAATATATTTATTTAGGGACAGGAAATTAAAGCTCTGCTTGTTTACTTTTAACATAATTTTGTATATTAATATTCAAGCACTTATGTAGTGTTTTGAAAATTGACATAAAAGTATGTCACTACAAAAATGCAGTTTTCATATATGTAGTGACTGAAAACCATTTTAATTGAGTTGGCAAAGTTACATGGCTATCACAAGACCATAGAATGGCTTGGGTTGTAATGGACCTTAAAGGTCGTCTAATTCCAAGCCCCCTGCCACGGGTAGGGACACCTTCCACTATACCAGGTTGCTCAAAGCCCCATCCAACCTGGCCCTGAACGCTTCCAGGGATGGGGCATCCACAACTTCCCTGGGCAACTGTTCCAGTACCTCACCACCCTCAGTGTAGAGAATTTCTTTCTAATACCTAATCTAAACCTATTCCCTTTCAGTTTGAAGCCATTCCCCCTTGTCCTGTCACTATATGTCCTTGCAAAAAGTCCCTCCCTGTGTTCCTTGTAAGCAACCAAGGCTGTAATTATGTCACCCTGAAGCCTTCTGTTTTCCAGGCTGAACAATCCCAATTCTCTTAGTCTTTCCTCACAGGAGAGGTGATCCCTTCCTCTGACCATCTTTGTGACCCTTCTCTGGAGTATCATTTGATTTTAATATCATTTTAGTAATAGATGTTTACTGAGGGAGTTTCTTCAAAGAGTGGCTACACTGATCACAGAGGCAGACACTATTTCAGAAAAAAATACGTCCTCCACACATGACTAAAAGGGAAGGAGAAAAAAAAGGGAAAGGAAAAAAAAGGGAAAAAAAAAAGGAAATTAAAAAAAGGAAAAAAGAGGAGGATTGGAACACATGAGATAGAAGAATCAAATGCTTATATTTAAAGGGCATGATAATTATGAGTTCTAGCACCTTTTGAAACAAAGACCAGCATGTTGCACAGCCATTACACTTTTCTGTGTTGCCTGGAAACTGAAGTGAAATGTCCCTGTTCATTTGCGGCTTGCCCTAGCTCTCCCCTGCTCTAGCATTTGATATGTCAGAACAGAATACGTTCTGAGAAGAACACAGCATTGGTAAACCCATTAACTATGACGGGTTTTTCAAAGTGCGATTAATACTACTACATTTCAGTAAAATACTGCAAAAAAATAAGAGGTAAATTTTCAGTAATATAGGGCTGTTTCAGTTCAGTTAATCAGCAGTGTGTTTTCAAGGAAAAACAGAACCAAATCAACATTCATAATTGCAATATACTGTCTGAATAACTGATAGGTTTCATGCTTGGCAAACTTCTGCATATTATGCCAATTGCTATAGCAGAAAGTAATGGTCTTTGACTGTTAACTTTTCAACATCTATAATTTAAAATATTTATTAAAAATAGTAAAATTAATAGTCTCAATGAAAGACTAGTGAATCCTATACAGTTTAATAAAAGCTATTTTTTTATACGCCCTCAAAAAGAGAAAAAATTATTACATTCATGATACAAAGCATAAACCCAAAGTTATTGTTATTGGTCAAGTTATTTGTCAAAGACTAGATCTTCCTGTTTAAACAGCTATAGAATAGAAGCTAACGTTGTTTCATAATGCATGTTTTCTAAGAAAAGTTTTATTTTTTAGTCAAAGGCACTTCGGAATATTTTCATGTTTTGACAAAAAGAATAATTTTCTGCAAGTGTTATTTTCCTGTCTAGAAAAATCTGTGGATCTATTGAGAGTTTTTCAACACAATGATGATGTGAATTCAACCACAACTTTAGCTTTCCATATTTTGACAGGAAATATTGTGAGAAATGTCATTCTATTCTTGAAGTTCTATTTTCACTTTTTCCATGAGCACCTATTAGTGGCCTCTGTCAGAGAGTCAAAAATCCATCCAGGTCAACTTATGTTCCAACCCAGTGAAGTTGTGTCTATGTGTGTGTGTGTGACTAGAGAGTAGTTTGTATGTCTGTGTCCAACCAGTGCAACCTGGAACATTCCCACACAAAAAAGACATATTTTGAGAGCTTTTAATATGAAGACAGTGGTGTCATATATGGCTGAAATTATTCACCAATACTTAAGTGTGGAAACTGACTGTATCAGAGGCAAGAAATCCTTCACTTCCTTTTAATGCTTTTTAATAATTAATAACAGTCCCTTCTTTTGCTCACCTGAATTGACCAAGTTATTTGCATATATCCTGAATATTGTTTACCTGTCTGCTAGACAGTATTGCAGCAGGCTCAAATTCTGTTGAATTAATCTAACTGCTCATCCCAAGGGAACACAGACTAATTCTACTCCTTTTGAAAGATTCTACATTTGCTTTCAATGGAAGCAACATCATGTCTTACGTTCCTCTAACAACACTGTACTTAGAAAATACTGGCCAAACTGAGAAGAGAAAAAGGAAAAGAAAGGTGCACATAGTAACTTAGATAATCTCTAACAAACTCTTATCGAGAACTCAAACAACTTGGTAAGATTTGGTTTAAATGCTTTGTTCTTTGGTAACTTGGTTGATCTGATTTATCACTTTTACTTGGATTGACTTATATTCTGAATGTGCATATATAAGTTTCTTGTGTTTAAGACCAAGAACTTATACAGGTCTGGGGTGAGCCTGGAACTATACAACACTGGTAAGGCTTACTAGCAGAGGCTGGGGAGTATCTTATTCTTGTTTTATTGCTCAAACTAGCCTTTTTGATATTGCAGAAAATAAATGAAAATACCATGCTGTCCCTCTTGCCTAGGTTGATTTATCTTGTCATTAAATAATTACAGAGCAGAATTTTTTCAAGATTTTTAGGAGATGGATGTATTATGTTGCCTTTGTTAAAAGTCTTTTGTTAGTTAATGGAGTAGGAGTAAGAATGTTCAAGAAAGGATTTGGTGATGTATGGACCATGTTGCCCTTTTTCTTTTTTCTTGTAGAATAATGTTAAATTCACTGCTGTTTTCCATGGTGTGTTAGCTTGGCATGTGTGTAAACATGCATCAGAAATGTGTAAGGCAAAAAAGAGGCTTTTTTATTCTAATGATCAGCAAACAGAGAGGCAGTGGCATGCTGTCAGGTAAAAATAACTTCCCAGGAATTTCAGAGAGTACATAATCTGATAGAATATGAGTAGAGATTTTCTGTGATTACTGTTTATTTCTTTATCATATTTATTTTATTGAAAAACTATCACACATTTTCTCACTTTAAAAGATATTTTGGGATACTGTTATAATGCAAGGTTCGGTCTACTGCAGAAGTCATAAAATGTGGTTAAAATTTTACTTTACAACTGACTTCACTGATTTTCTATCTGTTTTCATCTGGAAATATTTCAGATGGTTTTGTGTGTATATATACATTTATATATACCCTTTATTAAATTATATAATTTTATCAATTAGTTTCCCCCTTATCTGCTAATTTTTACGCATATTTGGCATTTTTTGTAGCAAATTAAGGCTTTTCAACTGACCATCTATAGCTGTATTAGAGTGTGGGCAAAATATGTCAAGTGGAAAAATTAAACCAGAAATTGAAATTTATCTAACCGAATTATGGATTCATAGAACTGTATCTTTATACATATCAAGAAAGTATAAGTTCACTGCAAGTCTCTTTTAATATAAAGCAAGATAAAATGCCAATAGTTACTGCATACCCTCTTTAATCTATTTTGATTATGTCAATTAGGATATTCTGGATTGAGAGATCCTGAAAAAAGGAGCTACATAGAAAAATTTATTGGTAGCCCAGAATGTCTGAATTAACAACTGATTAAAAATTAACAATTGATGAGGTGTTATGACTTCAGCTCTTGTTATAGTGAAGTAAATCACTGTGTGAATTTGCAGTATGTTCCCTGCTTTCCATATATTTGTCATTGATGCACCTCCTTCCAGCATTGCAGTGTCTCTTTTAAGCATAATTACACAATATAAAACTATACAGCATTTTTTAGCCACAAAACCAGCATCTGTGATACCATTGTTTTGCTTTGTGCTGCCTTTTGGAAGTTATCTGTGTTCAGTGTTTCTTGGTCCTACTGTGCCACTGCTTTTTTCCTGGTCCTCTCTGACAGTAGCTGCTTGCACAGAACCTCTACACCAGTTTTAGGCAGAAGAACGTGATAGGGGTTAGCCTCACTCTCTTCTCCTTACTCTTCAGGGAAATGCATTTGAATAGAGCAGATTTGCAGTCTTTTTGTAAGTTTACTGAGTCCTAAGTAAGAAAAGAGCAAAAATGGGAAATTATAGTGAGGGCTCAAGGAAGACAAGAGGGTTGCAGTGATTGTTGTTGCACTTTACAGAGCAGACCCGAAGTCTTCCTGAGTTATATTACATCACTCATTGAGAGTATGTTTGCAGAGGAGCAAATCAGTAAATCAGAAGGAAAGAAAGAACTTCCGGGGGTGGAGGAGGGAAGGGATAGGGGGCTTTAGGGGGAGGCTGTTTTTCCTTTTTTTAAAATCAGAAGTATTATAGAAGTATGATCCTTGGTAATAGGATCTTTGTTGGGCAAGCCTAGGTATTGTCGTGTGTTTAAAAAATCATCAGTGTCTTTGAGTGCAGACCCTTGATTGATGTAAGAACTGACTCTTCTTTCACTAAGGAAACAAAAGCTGTATTGCATTGTTTCTTATCTACATCATGGTAAAAATAAGCATGTAAGCAAGAACCACAGAGCAATAAACTTGCAAAACCTTGTTATCCTAGGAAGATTTGTCGTGTTTCAGGAGCCTTTTAACAACCACTCTGCCTCTATTCTGCTGACCTGAGCCCTAACAAAACTAGTACTTTAATTTATACACTCCAGCAGGCCACATACTTTGAAATTTAACATCCTAGAACTTAGCCTAGAGTTCTGAGACTGCAGATGGAAGCCTGTAACAAAGTTCAATTTGTCATTTGGGCTACCAGCACAAACAGTTCACAGTATGAAGGTTCTCAAACTTATCAGGAAAGAAGCTACAACAGATAATTGAAACATGCATTTCAAGGGGTTCAAGTCACTTCATGTATATAAATATATTCTCTGAAAATTATTTTCGGGCTGTAAAAGACAAGATGTTTAAAAGAATTTATTCATAAAGGATATTGGGCTGTGGAATATTTGGGTTTTGGTGGTGGTAGTAATACAATGCATTGGTAATAGTAACAGCAATAATAATAGTAATTGTAATAGTAACAGTAACAGTAATGGAATGTAGTGTTACAAACAGTGTAAGACAATGACTCAGTAAAATTGATAAAAGAGAGAAAAAATAATGAGTTGCTTTTTCACAGTTACCTGAAAGAAGTAGGTAGGTAAGCATGACAAACTGTACAGCTTTTGGATAAAGCCCAGTTATCCATGCTTGCCTGTGAGGTCCTACTCTCACACAGCTGATTTACCTATGAAGTTCTCTCATGTGGCTTTCTATGAGCGCTGCTGCAAAAAGGAAAGAAAATACTATAGAGAGGTAATTTCAGATTTTTTGGGCAGTAGTGTTCCAGCACTATGTTAGAAAAAATGAGTCATGAAACAATGCAGATTATAATTACAATTTTTAAAGAAAGTTTAATTGTGACTTGGATTTTTTTGCATAGGGTAATTAGTGCCTATTATTTGCAGAACAAAGACTCGAAACAAATTCATTATTGTATATATATTTTAGGCCATTATTGTCCTTAAAGTAATCACTCTACTATAATATTGGATGAAAGATAATGTGCCTTGCTAATGTATAATAATCATTGAACTATATATTGGCTTGAATATACTTAAAAGCAGTCTCATGCAGAAACACTAAAACTGAAATACGGTGATCTCCTGTTGGTCTAGACAGTAATTTAGGGCAGAGTCTGAGGCAGATTGTTTATATGTAGCAAACATACCCCAATGTATGGAACCATACCGTGAGCTTTCTTCTTCCTACCATCCCTTGTTCTTTTGATGATACAGGAGGTATGTTTTGACAAACATCTTATGCGTATAAGTGTATGTATAGGATTTATAAGTAAGGTACATCTTAAAAACCTTTCAAACATTTAAGTGCAATTTCTTTTTAATGAAAATGTCCCCAGTGATTTTGTATTTCACAGCTGAAAAAGAAAGAGGGTGAGGGAATAATTCTTTATGTAAAAGGCAGATTGTACTTGTGTTTTCCTGTGAAATAATGGTAATAACAGTATTGTTTCAAAGTAATGCAAGAAACCAATTGATCAGGTTATCAGTCCTTGTCAAATTTGAGACTGTTTTTCAGCTGTTATACAAATATCAGAAGTGCTACTCCAGAAATGCCAAAAGGGCCACAGAGCAATTATATTCTAGAAAAAAAAATGATGAAGAAGAAGATGTATAAAGCATACAATTAATGCTTAAAGTGGTCTACAGGACATAAATGAGAGAAAAATAATCAGGGCTTTTTTTAAGACGTGAGTAAAAGAAAAAATACATGATTTATAATAATTTTACGTAGTGCCTCTTCAAATAAACAAAAAATGTTTTTTGAGTCACATATTTAAACTTAATATTAAAAACATATGCCAAAAATGAGAAGCTATTTATAAGTATGAGAAATTTTGTGAAAAAGGCATTTGAAAGGATAAAAGAATTTATCAACTTCCTTGCACAAGAAAGATGAATTAGACTTATTTGTTCAGTCCATTTTTAAATAGAATCACAAAATTGTGGAGGTTGCAAGGGGCCTCGGGAGGTCATCTGGTCCAACCCTCCTGCTCAAGCACAGCCATCTAGAGCAGGTTGTCCAGATGTCCCTCCAGAGGACTTCTGAGTATGTCCAAGCATGGAGACTGCACAATCTCTCTGAGCAACCTGCGCCTGTGCTCACCCTCACAGCAAAAAAATATCTCCTGAAGTTCAAAGGGAATCACCTGTGTTTCAGTGTCCCTTGCCTCTGGTCCTGTCACTTGGCACCATTGAGAGGAGCCTAGCTCCATCTTCTTTATAACCTGCCTCCAGGTATTTGTACAAAGCTGGGTTAAACAGTCCCAGCTCTACCACCATTTCTTCGTATGAGAGATGCTCCAAACTCTTGATCCTGCTAGTGGTTCTTTGTTGAACTGTTTGCAGTAGCTACATATCTTTCTGTACTCCACATGTGGCCTCATCAGTGCTGAGCAGAGGGGAAGGATCACATCTCTCCACCTGATGGCAACTGTCCTCCTAGAGTGACCCAGAGACCACGAACCTGTGCCATAAGGGCACAGCACTGACTCACATTCAACTTTGTAATCACCAAGACACCCAGGGCCTTCTATGGAAAGGTGCCTTCCAACTGGCTGGCCCCATCAGGTACTGCTCTATCGCTCTATTCCTTGTGGAACCGCATGACATTCCTGTCAGTCTGTTTCTCCAGCCGTTTGAGGTTCCTTTGGATGGAAGAATGAACCTCTGGACAAATCAGCCACACCTTCCTGTTTTGAGTCATCAGCATTCCTGAGGGTGTGCTCCTCCTCATTATCCAGAACAGTAATGAAGATGTTGAACAAGGCTGGGCTCAGTGTTGATCCCTAGGGTACACAGCTAGACACTGCCCTCCGACTAGGCTTCATATGACTGACCACCACCTTATGGATCCAACCTGTCTACTCATCCAGCCCATGTCTCATTAGATTCTCTCTGAAGAACTTTTTAAGAGACATTCAAAAGCCTTCCTGAAGTGGAGGTAGACAATATCTTGTTTTTAGACTTAGGGAAGTAATCCTCTCCTGCTCATGTGACTTTGCACAGCACAAAGCATGATGATTATTTTTCATTTTGTGGTGAATGTCATACATATATAATAAGAAAAAAGGTTCAGTTCAATTGTATTTTTCTTCCCTCTTGAGAAATGAGAATTAGTTTGCTCATGCAAGTTCACCAAGAGGACTTCCTGTGGGCACTCAGAAATGCCCATCCACTCTGCTCTTAAGTTCCAACTAATATATCATCTGTGATAGTATATGATGTAGTTAATTTCTTTTGCTTTTAAGAATACACATAAGATGGATGCTGTTGCCTGTAGCTCCATTAGAAGAAAAAATAGCATCAGAAAGGTATTGTCAGACTTATGCTTACATAGAAAACCCCCCCAACCCTGTTTTTGTATCAAGAACATTCAACAATTCTTCCCTTATAATTTGCTTTGGGTAGTTGCATTCTCAGTTGTATACACTGATAACTAAAGGGACAGTGACGGACAGCATTCTGCACATGAGATCCTAATGTTTAAAAGAGGATAGGTAATGCAGGTGAGATAGCAGGATCATGTCTGTGGACGGGTAAGAATTTTTCAGCTCCTATTTATTTTACTGCAAATTCAGTAGGTAGGCAGTCAACCTCAGGCTAGTTGGAAGTCCTTATTTTATAAATAAGGAGGAAAATAAATGAATACTCTAAAAAGCCCTTGATAAATTAATCTGAGAGGAAAAAACTCCTAAGACATATAATTTTCCTTCAATTTTTTTTCAATTTCTTGAGAACTGGGTGAAGGAGAAATCATTCAGTGTGTTTCTTTTCTTTCTTTTTTTTTTCCTTCTTTGTGATTTAAAAATATAATAAAATTACTTTTGTTTTCTGTGGCTATATGCAGTAATCAGTATTGAACACTTCATATAATTTGACTGTGAACTAGATTTCCATGATAAAGGTGGAAGTTTCCACAGCTATATGCAGCAGGCACACTATCAGTCTGCAAAGACTTACAGATGATACGCTGGAAAATGTTAATGTTGAATAAGTTAAGAATAATCTTTCCAGGAATCTTTAAATGCTTTGGGATTTTTTTTTCTATTAGAACAAGTAATGATCTGTGTAACCTCCATTTCATTATTCTTTAGCCTGATGTAAATAATTTTCAAAAATTAATACCAAGTGATAAAAAATTCATGAAATTGGTACAGACATAGATTAGGAATTTCAACTTAATATTTCTTTCATGAGGCATTATATAGGTTAGGCATGTATTTAGAAAAATAAAGGCATTTGTAACAACAGTATGATTTTTTTGGTTTAACATCTGGAGCAAGGATGTTTTGCAGGAAACTACAGTGCTGGCAGCTTCCACTTGTCTTTAGACACTTTGTTTGGATGAGCCTTTCAATGGTTAACAGTTTTTCAATGGCTGAAATGGAAAATTCTGAATTATAATGCCTTTTCCAAACCTTCTTATATGTCTATCAGACTTTAGGAAATAATTCCAATACCTTTCTAATTCAAGTGTAATGACTACAATAAAAACTCTGTGTGTAGCAGGACTGTCTACTGTTTTGGATGAACTTAATATATATATGTCAGCTGTTCTGAGTTTTAGTTTGGGAAAATAGCGTCTTTGTTGTCAACTTTGTCTGATGTGCTGTTGTTCTGGCTGTATATTATATCAGGGATGAGGAGAGTCAAAAAGACAAAGACGTTTTTCTAAAAGTATATACACATCTTTCCAGCTTTGTTATGAACATTATGCACAGATGGGCATGTTTGCTAGAACCACAAAATTCCTAGGTTGGCAAAAGTTGAGCATTTGTGTTGTAGATAAGGAAAAGAAAAAAGAAAAGCCAATTACTATTGTAACCAGGTTACTGGGCACAGCCAGTGCAGCAGCTTCACTGCTATTTCATAAATATATAACATAGCTCAGTCTGATTTAGGTCCTGACACTGTGTCTTGCTATGCAGAAGTAGCTCACAACACATAAAATATGATGCGAAACAAATTAAACAGTCTTACGTTTGCTAGTGTCATGACAGACCTTTCGTATCAAATCTCATTCTTATCTCTAGTTTGAACAGAAACCGAAACCTTTCTGTAACTAACAAATGGTCAGGCGTCTTTGTTGCTCTGAAGTACTGGAAATAACTGATTTTATTATGCCTGCAGACATGTAGGAATGGAAACATTATATGCAGCAACACAAAATTATTAAGAACATCTGCACCAGAGTATGGATCAACCCTATGCGGTAATGGTGGTACTTGGTCATAAAAATTGATTTTGGGTTTTGATCTTTGGGCTTTTGTTGGTTTGGTTTTGTTTGTTGGTTGGTTGGTTTTTTTCGTATGCACGAGCATACACTGGTTTAGAGACAATGTTACACACTGGATCTGTTCTCTTAAACTTTGTCTAAGCACAAGCAAGAAATTCACAACTCAGAAATTTGTACCAGTCAAGAAATTTCTCCTGAGTTTTTTTTGTTTGGTTAGGTTTGTTTTTTTGTTGTTCTTGTCATTCTTCTTTTCCCCTCCGCTCTGCAAGAACCAAAATCAAAAGAATGCCTGATACTTTAAAGAGATAGATTAATCATGTTTATCCTCTCTCTCCCCCTTCACCTGGTTGGTTAACTGCGGCCAACAGGCATCTTCTACTAATGTGGTCACACAAAGATCAAGAGACAAAGGCACACACATGCCTCCAAAGGTGTACCCAAATTGATTCTCGCATGCTGGAACATCAGAACCATGCTTGATACTGCAGATAGTGGACATCCTGAGCGTCGCTCTGCCCTAATTGCCCACGACACGTCTCAACATCGACATTGCTGCTCTCAGTGAAGTTCATCTCCACAAGGAAGGCAACCTTAGAGAACATGGTGCCCGTTACACACTCTTTTGGTCAGGTAAACCCAGAACCGAAAGGCATCTCTCAGGAGTTGGCTTCATGATTAAAAACTCTATTGTTCCTAAACTCGAAAATCTGCCGAGAGGTCATTCTGATTGCATTATCTCCCTACGCCTTCCACTACACAACAAGCAACATGTTGTGTATGCCCTAACTCTCTTTAGTATGTATGCCCTAACTCTCCAAGCTGACCCTGCTGAAAAAGATAAATTTTACAGTGACCTGCACCACCTTACCCAAAAGATTCCTGCAGATGATAAGATCATTATCCTTGGTGGTTTCAATGCTAGAGTAGGGAAGATCTTTGAAGCCTGGAAAGGAGTATTAGGCAAGCATGGTGTTGGAAACTGCAACGATAATGGACGCCTTCTGCTAGAATTCTGTGTGGAGCAACAGCTCACCATCACTAATACTATCTTTCAGCAGAAAAACAGTCTGAAAACAACCTGGATGCACCCCAGATCTAAGCATTGGCACCTCATTGATTATGTCTTAGTGAGACAGAGAGATGTCCGCGATGTCCACCATACCCACGTGATGCCTAGTGCAGAATGCCAAACAGATCATCCACTTGTGCACTGTAAACTTAACTTCAATCTTAAGTTCAAACCTAAAAGGGGCAGTATCCCAAGGAGGAGACTCCAAGTTAACAAACTCCAATCAGCCGCAGTGAGAGACAGATTCCAGGCAAATCTTCAAACCAGGCTTGAAAATCATTCCATAGATTCTATAGATGCTTCTCCTGAAACACTTTGGAACCATATTAAAAACAGCATCCTGCAGTCCTCTGAAGAATCCTTAGTGTTCTCCCTCAAGAAGAACAAGGACTGGTTTGATGAAAACAATCAAGAGATCCAGGAATTGTTGAGGAAGAACAGATCTGCTCACCAAGCACACCTTGCACTGCCACCCTGTCACATAAGAAAAGCAGCCTTTTGTCCTGCGTGCAGCAAGCTCCAACAGAAACTCCGCGACATACAGAACAAGTGGTGGATCAATCTAGTGGAAAAAACTCAATTATGCGCAGATACGGGTGATCA
Organism: Neopelma chrysocephalum; assembly: GCF_003984885.1. Lineage (NCBI taxonomy): Eukaryota > Metazoa > Chordata > Aves > Passeriformes > Pipridae > Neopelma > Neopelma chrysocephalum. The sequence goes on from NW_020925744.1 coordinate 6,959,621, forward strand.
CAGAGAATTCTATGAGGCCTTGAAAACAGCATACGGGCCTACATACCAGGTCCAAAGCCCTCTACTCAGCGCAGATGGTCAAACGCTTCTGACAGATAAAACCTCCATTCTGAATCGATGGTCTGAACACTTTCACACTCTTTTCAGTACTAGCCGTGTAGTTCAAAACTCAGCTATTCAGTACATCACACAGCAACCGGTGAAGTATGAACTGGATATTGCCCCCACTCTGGGAGAAACTCTTAAGGCCATACAGCAGGTGAAAATTGACAAGGCAGCTGGGGTTGATGGAATTCCACCTGAAGTCTGGAAGCATGGGGGCCAAGCACTCCATGCTAAATTTCATGAGTTAGTGGTGAGCTGTTGGGAACTAGGTAAACTACCATCAGACCTTTGTGACGCAGTCATCATCACCTTGTATAAGAAGAAAGGAGTTAAATCAGACTGTTCAAATTACCATGGTGTTACTCTGCACTCCATTGCTGGCAAAATCCTGGCAAGAATACTCCTGAACAGACTAATACCTGCTGTAGCAGAAGGAAATCTACCTGAAAGCCAATGTAGTTTCAGAGCCAACAGGAGTACCACAGACATGGTATTTGTTCTCAGATAACTGCAAGAGAAGTGTAGGGAACAGAACAAAGGTCTTTATGTAACCTTTGTTGATCTCACCAAGGCTTTCGATACTGTGAGCAGAAAAGGTCTATGGCAGATTTTGGAACATTTAGGATGTCCTCCCAAGTTCCTTAAAATGATCATCTCACTCCACGAGGATCAGCACGACCAAGTCAGATATGGCAATGCACTTTCTGAGGCCTTTCTAATAACCAATGGTGTGAAACAAGGCTGCGTTCTTGCACCAACCCTATTCACAATCTTTTTCAGCATGATGCTCCAAAGGGCCACGGCAGACCTCGATGATCAGGATGGTATCTACATTCGATACCATACTGATGGAAGCCTATTCAACCTAAGGCAACTGAAGACCTACACTAAGATCTTAAATCATCTTGTCCGGGAGCTGCTTTATGCTGATGATGCCACCCTTGTTGCCCACACAGAAGTAGCTCTGCAGCGTTTAATATCCTGCTTCGCAGACGCTGCTGAGCTTCTTTGGCTGGAAGTCAGCTTAAAGAAGACTGAAGTTCTCTATCAACTGGCACCTCAGGAAGTCTTCCATCATCCCCATATCACCATTGGCGAATTAGAGCTCAAATCAGTCCAGCAGTTTAATTACCTAGATAGCCTCATCTCCTCGGATGGTAAGATTGATGGAGAGATAGACAACAGGTTAGCGAAGGCATATAGTGCCTACGGAAAGCTCCATAAAAGAGTTTGGCAGAATAACACTTGAAGAAAAGTACCAAGATCAGTGTTTACAGAGCCATTGTGCTGTCTACTCTTTTATATGGATCTGAATCATGGGTCATCTACCGCCACCACCTGCGACTCCTAGAACGCTTCCATCAACGCTGCCTCCGTATAATCTTAAACATCCACTGGTCAGATTATGTGACTAATACATTTGTTCTAGAACAAGCAGCAGTCACAAGTATTGAGGCCATGTTGCTCAGAACACAGCTGCATTGGGCAGGACACGTCTCAAGGATGAAGGACCACGGCCTCCCTAAGATCTTGCTTTATGGTGAACCTGCCACCGGCTGCTGCAACAGAGGAGCCCCGAAGAGAAGATACAAGGACTCCCTGAAACAACATCTTAGCCGTGGTCATATTGATCAATATAACCAGTCTACTCTGGTCTCCAATTGGGAGGCCTGGAGACACACTATCTATAATGCTGCTGATGCTTTTGAGAAAGCACGCAGGATCACTCTCGAGGAGAAAAGACAACGCAGAAAGAATCGTTGCAGAATATACCACCTAAGGAGTCTTTCTGCTGTGCCTTTTGCAAACGGATATGTCTATCTTGTATTGGCCTTTTTAGCCACCAGCGCTTGTAACAAACATGGGTAGAGCCCTTCCCAAATCTTCATTCGCGAAGCCTAGCCATGATACGTCACACGACTGCATCTTTGAGGACAAAGCTATTACCTCAATTTGATTATTGACTGATTTTTTGCAAAGTTGGCCAAGTTAATTTTGTGCCACGTTGTTTTTTTTTTTAACTCTATCAAAGGTAGGCAACACATGGGATTGAAAAGTCAGATCTATGAGTAAATAAGGTTATTTAGTACTAAATATTTCTAATATTGGAACAATTTTTCAAGCTGTGATAATAGAAATAGTTGGAATTTCAGAGTAGCATTATCTGAAACTAAAATATAAAGCCATATTAAAGAAAAAGATAAATTCTTAATCTTTTTAATAACCTGCTTGGGAATATGCTAATTCTTCTTCTTACAACTGTTTTTATGATATTGTTTAGTTTTGTGGCTAAAACCTTTTCCAACATATTTTTGCACTGCAACTTATTCTGGCAATTTGAATGTTATGTAGGTACCTGAATTTTGAAAGCCTTTTTAGACCTTAAAAGTGCTGATTTTCCAAAATTAAGTGGGAAAAATGAAAAATAAAGCCAATATGAGAATGTTTTTAGTATCTGTGACTATACATGACCAATAGTATGTAAATTGCAAATCTAGTAATATGTTTTGGCTGGAACCTTTTGCCAGTACAAAATTTGTGAGTACAATATTGTGATCCTCTGAGATTTTTAGGATACTAAAATGTACATATGTCTTTGCCCAGATATTTAATACCTCTTTCTGTTTATTTACTTTTTAGGTAAGTATAATTTATGAAGAAGTACATAGTTTGGTGAGTGTTTGCATTCTGCCTTTCTGTGAATTCATATGTCCAGTGAGTACAAAATCCTTTAATGTCTTGAGATTTTTAACTTATCAGAAATTATTGCCATGTATAATTAAGTCTCTCTGCTGTGTTCTCTGGATTTTGAATGAGACCTCTAGGAATATATCAAACAAGTATGCTCTTGTCCTCTTCTCTGACACATGCTGCTTCAGATCAGTGCAAACCCAGGCAATATTCATGAAACTTCTTTGGAACTTTTCTGTGTTTAGAACTTGAGTAAGAACACCTATAGGTGATTTAAGCAGTATTTACAACTAGTGATGATATTGGCCCAATATCAATTTACCACAAATCTGAAGTCAGATGAGTTACCTTGAATGCTGCCTTTTGAAAAAAAAATAAATTGCAGACCTGCATCAAGATTTACATCAAGAAATCAGTAAATATACAATGAATTTCTATGGTCTTTCCTCCAAAGTTCTTGAAGCTCATATGCAAAGTCTTTTAAGGAACATAGCTATGACAGAATAGAAGCTATTTACCCCATGGTCTTAGGGTGTTCAGCAAAAAAATATGGTATTCAGGATTGACTGGAATTTGCAGAAATTGGTATTCTGAGTTCTAGTGATGTGATCCAGCAAACTACAGCAAGGCCTACTTTTAAAGGAAATTGTAAACATGTTAAGAAAAATGTAACATTCAAGGCTGCTCATATCTAATTTTCATGTTTAAGTTATACGTTTGAATTAAGACGTATAAATCACTTTACCTGTGGATGGTTGGAAATTGCTAAATATATATAGTTTCATAATTTATATGAGTATGTGTGATTTAAAGTATAGATACAATGATATCATTAAATATATCATGACCCAAATGATACACAGAAATCTTCTATAATGATTAAATTTCTGTGGTCTTTACTAACTATAATACCTGTAGACATGAGTGAAAGCTAAAACACTAAGCATACCACAAAGCAGGAGCCCTTCTACACTTCAGTTATTCTGATGAGTCATTCCCTGGACTATATGTAGGTACTATGAGCTGCTTAAACATTCATGCAAAACAATATTGTATTCTCAGAAGTTATATTTTCACTTCAAACTAGGAAATAAAGAAAAAAATAAGAAAATTTGCAAGATGCAAGACTGAAAATAACATTTTTCACATTTATTTGCAACTGACACATATCTGGCTATGCACATTCTGCCTCAAGATGCAGGATCATGTTCAGAGACCAATAGACTTACATTAACTGTACTGATATATTTGTATATGTTGAAGATGCGAATCATTGACATAGGCACTACTGCTCTTCCGTGGGAGAAGCTTCCCTCCTTTTTTTTTTTTTTTCTTAGTACACTCCTCAGATTCACTCTGGGCAAGGTTCCTAGACTTTTACTGAAGAGCAAGTTCCATGTTAAAATTCATATACAGACTCATCTGTCAGGAACTCGTTTCTATGTCTGCGTCTTCAAAGCATGACCTGCTCTCCCTGGAAGTTGAGAGAAGCAGACTGTATCCACATATCTTTCAGTGTTCCAAGTTTAGTGGAGAGGAAGACTGGAAAATTCACTTCATCAAGCATAGTTATTAAGGACTTTTCTACTAAGAATTTGTTAGTCCCTGTGATGGTATACGATAAAACAGACATTAGTGATTTCTACAGTGCAACTTGAGACATCTTCAGTATTTGTCAGGACTTTTCTCAGTCTTTAAAGATCTCTTAGGCTGTAACTTAACAAGGTAGAGCAGGAAGGTTACTGCAGCTTCAAGCAGTCACTATTGAGAAACCAGTGCCTACAAATGCCTGTGTTTACTTCAGATTATTTTTAGTTGGGTCCTAATGACCACAGTGCACTGTGTACATAGACCTAGTACCTACCTTCTGGTTTCATTTTCATTTGCGTATTATTTATGCTACAAGACTTCTCTGCTATGTAAATCAAACAGATAAAGGTGGACTAGCTTCACAATGCACTCCTGAGCCAATCTAAAAAACAAATACAGATGCAACCTTGAACTGTGGACATTTTAACTGATTGCTGACTTTGCTAAGCAGTCTTAAAGAGAGACAACATGTTTACATTCCTTAAACACCAGGACTATAACATGGGTTGCATTGAAGAAGAACTCTGAAATTAATGAAAAGTTGTGCTTCTTTCAGAAATGTAAAATTTGGTCAAATATATATAAAAAGGGGGTTATTTGTAGGGTATCTGTTGTCACCCTGAACAACCATATGGATCAGTTAATTAAGGAAGCCATTTCATCTTTTCCAGCTACAATTTTCATATTTTATTTCTAATGTGGAAAAACAGATGGAGTTTATAGTATAATTTCTTGTAAATCCTCCTATTTTAATAAAATTTATTTCTTATTAGGAAAACTGGAGTTGTTTTTACTACTATATTATTTTATCATCATCATAAACCAGCTAAGTTGGTGGTTCAGATTTTCCATTGTCATTAGAAACATTAGAAACCTATTGATTTATTAATAATTAATTTTTTGTTGTTTAGGCAGGAAAAAAAGAGCAGCTGGAGAAGTCTTTAAACTAGAAGCTATATTTTGACATGATTTATAATAGGAATTTACCGATGTAGTTTTTTTTAGTTGCTTTTTCTGAAGATCTCTGGTGCCACTCTTGGAGTCAGCATGCGATTAAAATGAAATGAGATGTGTTTATCAATTCCTTTAATTCCTGCAGAGATGCTCTGTTTAAAACTTGATGCAGACTTGAAAGGTAAAACATCTTTGTCCACTTCTATTAATGGGAATAAGCATGCATATAAGTAAATCTCTCATTTCACAATTTTTAGGAATTTATATATGTAACAGGATATATATGTAATATCTTTATATATGTAGCAGGAGAAAGATGATCTAATGTCAGCACAGAATTTGAGTACATTTTAATTTGTGTTACTATTCAGAATACATTTGCAATTATGTCTAAATGTCATAATTATCCAATAGAATTCATGTATATATATACATATATACATATATGAAATAGACAAATTACTGTAGCATTGCTGAAATAGACTTCTAGGTGAATTTTAAAGTTTATGAGGAGAAAAGAAAAGAACCATAAAATGATAAATAGGACACAATACATAATGTAACTTCTGTGAAAATAAGAATTACAGGTTCTACAACAAGTTTCCCATAAGGACACCTAGAAAGGAGTTCAGAATGGTACAATAGGGCCACCTATGTTACAATAATGCGATGTAGTTCAGTGCCTAGTTTTGTATCATGTAAAGTAGAACATAAAATGAACTGCTAAATAGTACAAATATTGTTTTACACAATGCTATATTGTCAAGTTAGTAAAGTAAAAGCTGAAAAAGGTACACAAAATGTTGGCAACCACCAGAGGTTGGCCACTTGGTAGGTTGATATTGGTAGGCCAATATCAGTGTTAAGAAGAACTGACATGCAGAAACATGAGTACAAATTTTATATCCTAGAAATTCATTCACTGCCTAGGACACCAGGAGGGAAATTATGCCTTCTGGAGAAAGAAAACCCCATCTTTCAGAAAAGATTACAAAGACTATCATTGCCTATTTTAAGCTATAACTACCATAAAGTTTTTATCTTATTCATTATGTTGTGAGCAGAATAATACAAAATTCTTATCTTTCTTGGTGTAGCATCCATACTAGGGGCAAGGCGGAGAACATAAATAGTACATGCAATTTTTGCTAGTTTTTTACCAAAGAGTCTGTCAAGTGCAAGTTATAGTTTACTGTTTTCTGACATGTCAGTGTATCAGATCTTAAGGCAAAGTGTTGGGGACATTTATTTGCAAAATTAAAATGTTGTGCATTTAAATGCAAGGAAATCAAACCATTTAAGTCTTGTTTGATCTATCACTTGTGCTGATTTTTAACACAAGAAGCAGTTAATGTTGATTCTGCAGTGTGTATATTGGTGCCATAAGCGTAGAGGTGAACGTGTATTTATTCAGTGCTGCATGGTGAAGACAGAGTTGTGATTTTCTGTCTTGTCACTAGGTGTCATTATTTTTCTCAAGAATACAGCTGGTAGACATTTGAAAAGTTGTCCAGTATTTCAGTGAGTATGTACAATTAGGTAACACCAGTTATAAAGAGCACCGAGTTCTGTTCTTTAAAGAAGGTGAGATGTCTTGCATAATTTGGTTTGTTGGTTGTGATTTGCTGCCTGTTTGTTAAAAGTTCTATGCCCAGGCAGCAGGCATGAAGGCTGCCCATTCACCTTGCTCTATCCACTTCACACTGAATAAACAAAGCTCTGGAAAGCAGACAGTTTGTACCATTGTAGAGAACAGCCAAAGATAAGTGGGACAGGGGCAAGCCTGAGAGAGAAAAAGTCAGGGAGACCACAACATTAAGAGAGCAAGGCACAAGTTCTGAGTAAAGCAAAGAGTGGGATGTGTGACCAGACCAGAACAATAGGAGAAAAAGAAGCTTCTCCTAGGGACATGGCTGGGGATATGTTTTTGGCAGAGGCTTAGGAGATTTGTTTTCTGGATTGAGGGTGAACTGTAAGGGAAGGACCCACTCTGTGGTCTGGGTCAGCAATGTTGATGAAAAGTCATCTTTATTGATTAAAAGTAATTCTGGTGTATTTGATGTGTCTGTCTCAAAGATAAAGTGCAGACAAAGATCTCTGAAAACCGTGCTTGAGGTGGTCCCATCACTTGGGTATGCTATTTGACGTGAGGATGTGCAAAGGACATCTACTTCAAATATCCCTAACACATTCTTGTTAGAGCTAAGCTTTCCTGTTTTCTGGTTTTACTTTCTTTTTTTTCTATTCCCATTCTAAGTGAATGTCTTAGTCTTTTTTTCTTACTGTGTGTTGATAAAAGTTATAAGTATTTACAGGTTAATGTTGTTTTCTTGCTTGCTGTACGCTAAATTCATTAGGAAAGAAGTTGGTTCTGAGGGACAAATATTATTTGCCCAACACTACTATAAAGAAAGGAACTATTGCAATTTTCACAGCCATTGTAAAAAACCAAAAATTAGGTATTTATATTATATTCTTTCCTGGGTAAGGACAATTTGATCATTTATAAAAGAAAATTCTTAGAACTTTTAACCCTATTTTCCACTTTCTTAAATGAGATCCAGTATATCAATTCTTATTCCTTCACTAGATAAACCTGTCATGAAGATTTTCTGAAACTATGTAGCCAATGCATATGTTCACAAGTTAAGGGCTAATTTTTATCTTACGCTCTTATATTTAAAGCAACTACCATAGAGATTTTATATGCTATAATATTAGTTCTATCTTCTAAATTCTATGGGAAAAAATGTTACTTTCAAAATTATTTTACAGCAGGCAGACGCAAAGGGGATCTCAGAAAGATATTTCAATAGGAACATTAACCAAAAATATCATAAGTATTTCCAATGACAAATTAGTTACTTTTAAGTTTCTCTAAGGCATCCTTTCTGAATGGACTTCATGACAAAATGTGAACAACAGGTTGTTGTGCTGATTGCATTAAATTTGTTGGATAGCAGCATTTCTAATATTTTGCAGCCATGTTTTCAAAATATTTGGAGAAATTAATCTATGCATATTTAAAAATCTTTTTTATCTTGTTTGTATGATTGTGTTCTATATATATAATATAAATATACTCTTTCACTTCTAAAATGTTTTGTCTTGAATATATGTATTCTCTCTCACTTTAAATGTGTACAGTTCTGTTATATAATATAGAAATACATGTTTCTTTTAGTTTCTGTACTTATTAATTGTTGCAATATAGACTATGAGTTTTAAGGGCTTTTTAATCTCAAGATGAAAGGAATATCAAGTCAATCATGGCAAAAACAAATAGAAGTAGAATCTTCCTTCTGAAATTGAAGTGAATTTTCATAGTGAACCTCATTGATATTATTGCAAATTAAAAGATTTAGATTTGTATCTTATCCTCAAGATCTAAGTGAATTTCTTAGTGTGATCATTTTCAATGACAGGTTGAACAGAAAAAAAAAAAGAAGAGTGGGGTTGGGAATGTGGCTTCTTAATGCAGGACTGCATGGCCCAGGTCATGTCTTTGACCCAACCACCAGCCCAAAGTTAATTCTCTCAGTAGAGCCCAAGAGAACTGCTAGCATCTCTATAATAATTTATTCATTGTACCAGAGATACTGGTACTACTCACAGTTCCTCACCTCTCTTCTTTGCCTTCTGTTAATTGTTCCTTTTACTGAGCCCAAGAGTGTTTTAAAAACTCCTCGGAATTAACTTTTATAGTTGTGGGATACAGGCCACCATCAATAATCTCTGGTGGTTGCCATTAACAGCTTTCAAAACTATCAGTAATAAGAAAGTGGGTTTGGAATATAGCCATGGCTCTTATTTTCTTTTCTTAAATTGCTGCCTTGGTTTTTGAGATGGTTCTTTTTAGTGTCCTTGATAAAACCTTCACTTGCTGGTGTCTTGAAGTGAATTCTATTCCAGCATGTATCCTACCTCATTATAGTGCTTGCTATAAGTAGGAAATCTGGAACCCTGCAGGCTCAAAAATAAAGTTAAAACTACCACTTTGTTGTCATATTAATGAATAACATACCAGCATAGTTCTTACTATATTCAGGGTGGCCTTGGAGGTTTGTCATATATCTGACATAGCTTACCTAATTATAAACTACAGTGCTTGAAGCTTTGAAAGCCCATGGCACTGTACAAACAAAAATGAAGTTAAATTCTTAGGGATTATAAGCATGAAAATGGATTATCAGTAGGAATCTTTTTAACATAGCAATTTTCTTCCTTGTTAGAATCAGAAGTTGGAAGCAATTTATCTTTCAAAATAATTAGATTTGACTGGTTGGAGTTGAAACATCCATGTTTGTTCTTAGTATCTATATTGATTCAAATTAAAATTAGGCTGTTTGTCTATATTTTTATAAGACAGGCATTTAGTTACCTTTCACAGAAAAAAAAAGTGATAACCTCTATTCCGGTACACACGCAGATGATCAGTGTGATCAGACAATGTCCAATTTATTATTTAAATGAGTTAACTTTTATACAGTTTAGTTTCTTCTGGGTACGTGCTTACAATAAGGTGATTGGATAGCTCAGTCTGTGCACGCGCCTCATGCCTTCAGTTCATTGGTTCTGATGTTCTGTCCACGCGGCTTGACATCATACGTGCCACCCAAAGTCTCTCCTATGAATCCGCCTTTAGGGGCTTTCCGAGATTCTGCAGGTGTCTCTTTATCTCTAGTTTCCCAAGACTTTCTACTATAAACATACTATTTTCTCATACCTTATAACTATAAACACACAGCAAACAAGTATAAACTCACATAGTTTCACAGTCTGTAAATATAAACACCACGCAGCTTGCAACTTCCAAAGTTATGTCAAGCAAGGCCTACAAAATTGCAGGAGAAACTGTTCACACAATCTTGCTCTCCCAACACAGTTGGTCACCAGTAGTGTTCCCAAGGGCTCGGTATCTGGGCCAGGACTATTTAATATCTTAATGAATGATCTAGACAAGGGGAACAACTACAAACTCAGTTTGCAGGAAAAATCAGGTGGGGCAGGAGAACTGATCTTCTGGAGAGTGACAAGGCTCTGCAAAGGGACCTGGACAGTCTGGATTGATGGGATGAGGACAATGGTATGAAGTTCAACAAGGCTAAATGCCAGGTCCTGCACTTCGGTCACAACAGTCCTGTGCAGTGCTACAGGTTGTATGGGGTTTGCGTGGCCAGGTTTCTGTAGTGGGGGGGGGCTACAGGGATGGCTTCTGTGAGAAGCTGCAAGAAACATATCCCCCATATCTGAAAGAACCAAAGCCAGCTGGCTCCAAGATAGACCCAGCACAGGCCAAGGCTGAGCCAATCAGAGATGGTGATTATGGTGGTAATGCCTCTATGATAACATATTTAAGAAGAAAAAAGTTATTGCACAGATGTAATAGTGCTCAGAGAAGAGAGGAGTAAGAATATGTGAGACAAACAAATATGCAGACACCAAGGTCAGTGAAGAAGGAGGGGAAGGAGGCGCTCCAAAGCTGAGATTCTCTGGCAGCTCATGGGGAAGACCATGGTGTGTCAGGCTGTACCACTGCAGCCCACGGAGGTTCACGGTAGAACAGAGATCCACCTGCAGTCCATGGAGGAGACGCACACTTTAACCCATGGGAAGGACTTAACCTGGAGAAGTTTGCGGAGAACTGTCTCCTTCTGAGCAGCAGCAGAAACAACCTGTGATGGACTGACTGTAATCTCCATTCCACTTCTCTCTGCGTTCCTGGGGGAGAGAGGAGACAGAACCCAGGAAAGAAGGAGGGGTTGGGGAAAGGTGTTTTTAAGATTTATTTTACTTCTCATTATCGTGCTCTGATTTTGACTGGTAATAAATTCAGTTAATATTCCCAAGTTGAGGCTTTTTTGCCCATGATGGTAATTGGTGAGTGAGGTCTCCCTGTCCTTATCTCATAAGTCTTTCATTATTTTTCTCCCCTGTCCAGTTGTGGAGGGGAGTGATAGGTGGGTAACTGGCATCCAGCCAGGATCAACCCACTGCACAGGCTTGGAACATAGTGGCTGGAAAGATGTGGAAGGGACCTACGGGTGCTGATTGACAGTGTCTGAACACGATCCAGCAGTGTGCCCATGTGGCCAAGAAGGCCAATGGCATCCTGGCTTGGATGTCCTGTGTTCAGTTTTGGGCCTCTCACTTCATGAAAGACATTGAGGTGCTGGAGGGGGTTCAGAGAAGGGCAACAGAGCTGGGGAAGGATCTGGAGCACAAGTCTTATGAGGAGTGTCTGAGGGAGCTGGGTTTGTTAAGCCTGGAGAAAAGGAGGCTCAAGGGAGACCTTATTCATCTCTACAACTACCTGAAAAGAGTTTGGAGTGAGGTGAGGGTTGTTCTCTTCTCTCGGGTAACAAGAGAGAAGATGACAGGAAATGGCTTCAAGTTGTGCCAGGGAAGGCTTAGATTGGATATTAGGAAGAAGTTCTTCACTGAAATGCAGACCTGTCGGTCCTGGGAAGTGATGGAATCACTGTGCCTGTAAGAGCTCAAAAATGTGTGGATGTGTCACCTGGGGGCATGGCTTAGTGGTAGATTTGGCAATGCTGGGTTAACCATCGGACTTGATCTTAAGAGTCTTTTCCAACCTAAATGATTCTGTGATTCTATGATTTCCAGTAATTCAATACCGGATTCATCAGTCAGCTCACTTAAGTAAGTTGACAAGCAGTGATATACAGTTCACTGGTGAGATGTACTAACATCAAAGATCTCTTGGATTTTTCAGTTTGGGGACCATGCTGAAGCAGATGTGATGCTGAGAGCTCACCCTACTGAAATAAGGAAGCAGTAGACATTATCAGGGACAGCAAAAGAATTTCTACAGGAATGACGCTGAACCCAGCCCACCTCTTTCAAAAACATTAAAATGTTTACAAACCGAGAAGGTGAAAAATTTGTGGAGTTTCAACAGTGCTGGTTCAGGTGCTGAGTGGAGGTCTTCAGATAAATGTGATAGTACAAGAGTGGTGTGGGGGAGGAAGAGAGGTACTAGTTGCCTCCTAATCTGGAGTCAGGAAGTAAGGAATAGGAGGAGGTGACAGACAAAAAATTGTAATAAGTCAAGAGATCATTTTATTATTAAGACATTTATAAAAAATGAAATTTCTCATGTCTGATTTGGACCATGGAGTGAGACATCAGAGAAAGACCTAAGGTTTCCCAACTTCTGAAAAAGCTCAAGCAGATGTTTTGGTTTTAAAAACAATTTTAAAAACAAAATTTACTTTCTCTCAGAAACAGTGAATTTAGGATGTTAACAGTGGCAATTCACTAAACTAGGACTGAGATTGGAATTCTGTCAATCCTGTCCTTTCAAATCACCTTCTTAGTTTATTCTGAAATGTCTTTTTGACCTAGTGATATTTTGAACAACTTGGCATATTGCCTCTTTGAGAGACTAGCACATAGATGAATTTTGCATGTGACTACGAAAACATGCTATGAAATTTGCCACTAGACTTTGTCAAATTTACCTCATTTTATATTTCCATTTTAGTGTTATGCAATATCAAACATTCTGAAAACAAACTCGGAAGCTAAGTTGAAAGTTTTTCCTGAAGGACAAAATAAATCAGTCATTTTATTCTCTCAGGATACCTTCTTTTTGATATTTAATTTCTTAGGAACTTACTGGAAAGGCAAAGAATGAAAGAAATTTAAGCAAAATAAAATGATAAAGCGTATGGTCATTCAGTTAATTGCAACCAATATTGTAGGTTTCTGTACTGGACTGGTATCTGATCATTTGTTTTAGAAATGAGTGATTAACAGAGTGTTAATATTGGAGCTTTCTACTCCAGGTTATGATTATCAGGAAGTTATCAAAATTTTACCAGGAAAGAGATAATGACAGTACATTAATGAACAGTATACAACTGAAAAGACCATATAGGAGTCTTATGGATTATTCTTTTTGTAGTATAATGCTGGTTTCTTTGTTTTTCTCTAGAAGGACCTTAATAAATGTGACCCATTCTGTCAAAGTCTTCATGAACATTGCTATTACTTTCTTTCCATATAATGTGATGTCAAAGAGGATGGTTATCAGAAGTTTAACAAAATGTAATTCCCTAGAGTAAAATACTGTTCTAATTGTTCTTTTATTTTAAGATACTGTAGATACTGAAACATATTTTTCCAATTTTTCTGAACAGCTTTAGTCATAGATTGACCAAATGAAGATGTATATAGACATATACACATGACTATATAGATATCTTCCTAAAGAAACTGTTAATATACCAGTCAACATTATTTTCCAAAAGACTTTGTATAAAATACAGTATTGTACACAGATAACTGTTGATGAGTATATTTAATATTGTACTGTCTTGCAAACAGTATCTTATGGTATTGCAAGTACTGTGCATGCCTAGTAATGATATCTGATATCCTCAGCAATGAGGAGAGAGTTACAAGTTTGTCTGGAAAAGAGAAAAAAGAAAATGAGAAATATATGCACCTTTGTGGAGTCTAAGGGAGATACAAAAGACAACAATTGTGCTATCACTGGGCAAAAGAAGGGCCCTGAACACCCAGATCTGGCTGGAATATAAGAACTGCCTTTTGGGGAGAGAACAGATTTTAATGTTTCCTTTGTATTTCTGGAACAAACCCCAACTTTGTAAATCTATAAACATAAAATCAAATGACAGTGGTCAGCTACTCCCTCACGCTTTTCCAACATGGAAGTGACTAAAAAGGTATTTAATTGTGATCTAGGAAGACCAGGTACAAGTTCTTGCTCTGCATGTGCCAGCATTGAGGCTTTAACATGCATTTCCTACAACACAGCTGACGGTGAACAGCTAGGGTTTCCTGGAATGACAACCTAAGCCCACAGACTGCTTTAGTACCTCCTTAGTCTGTTCAGCATTTCACCATCTGCAGGGCAGCAGGTCCAATTTTCATTTTGTAGAGAATGAGGTCAAAGCAAAATATCCTCTTTTATATTCTTTAATGCTTAACATGCTTTGTCCTTGCCCCCTCCCTTCTGCTCTCACCACCTTAGGCTGGATTATAATTTCAAGGATGTAGACTTGCAGAAATCAGAACTCCAGAGGCATTAAAATGAGGAAAAAACTGCAACTGGTGTCCTGTTGTTTCTTTCCACTCTGCAGTTGAAAGCTCTTTGAATTTTCTACAGTAGAATTTCTATAAAACCTATTGTGCAGTAGCTTTTTGTTGTTGCTGTTTTCTTCTGAATTAGCCACAGTGTTATGCACAGAGTTACAAACAAAATAAGTTTCTGATACCTCCAATATTTGCAAAAAAACCCCAAGATTTCTTAAAATTAGGCAGTGTGAAAGCTCTCTGGATAGAGAAGTTCCTCTTTCTGGTGAATTCTGCTAAATTTTACCTTAATTATACTGCTTAACATACCATTTTCCTTCTGCTGACCATATTCCTCAGAAAGGTTTAGCAGCCTACCAAAACAACTAAACATGCAAACTTTCTAAAAACCAAGATTTGCCCCATCAACAAGGCAACAGCAGCAGATTTTGTTGGCATATCTGGAAGCTGATGGGCGAGTTGTCACAACACATATAGCACTGTCAACTCACAGTCTGACCAAGGTTTAGCAGACAGTTTTCACCAGGGTTATTATGATTTAACACTTCCTAAGCTGTGTTCACACCTAGCCCTCAGCTCCAGAGGATGGCCACAGTAGAGGCAACAGCTGTTTCCAGCAGAAGGATGCCACCTCCGCATGGCACAGGGTCCACATATGTCAAAGGAGCACGCTCTCAGTACTTTCTCGTATATATGGTGTGAATACAGAGACATTGGTGGCAGCTGCCCTCTTTTGTCGTCCTCTCTGGGGACCCAGACTCAAGGGTGTTGCAGTACCCCTACTTCAGACTAAAGACATTGCTTATCAGTTTCACAGGTTCTGTAAAAGGTAGGACTATCCAGCTCCTGTTCTGTTGCCACCCTGCATATCCTAGGAAAGAGTTGTCCACTCTGTCATGCCACTCTGCAAGGTTTAAGGTCCTAAATAGTCTCCCTCTCTTCTGTGCCAGTGTGGGTAGTGAGAAGACAGAAAGATGGTTCAGATTTTCAGAAAAAGCATGACAACTAGTGTTTAATATAATAATTATGATAACAAATGTTTGTAATTATATGATATTTAGTAAGACAGAAGAAAAAGAGGAATATAGCTAGCAAGTAAATCTTGCATCCCTTCAGATGCTGGTCACCCTACATTTCTGCAGCATCAGACGGAGCCTGAGTGGATTTTCCCACAGCAAACTATGCAGAGCAGAACACATCCTGCCCATGGAGAGAAGCTCTCCCTTCTGGTTCTTGAGCTATCATATAATTTCTTTACAAGAAAATGAGTCTGTTCCCAAAGGATGTTCTCATGGCAATGCCATGCAGGTGGTATATAGTCCTGGAACCAAGAGGGAGCTACCGCAGGCTCCCCTGTTGCCATTTTGCTGTCTGAGGTTATCCCTGGCCATAGGGTTTTTGCAGCACAGCCCTGGTTGGCACCTGCTCAGATAACTGCTGTGTGGGATCTCCTTCTACTAAACATGCAGTGTCCCCTCAGTCAGCATGAATACATTCCACCCCTTGATCTGCACACAGAATACACTTCCCAAAGATACATTCTAAGTTACAGGTGGTATGAGTGACACAGGGGTTTCTCAAGCCCTAAGTATGAGGCCCAATAGAGCAGCCATGACTTGTAAGGATCCCTGACGCCTAAAATACATCTTCTGCAAGGCTTCCAATACACCATCTTGATGAATGTGCACTATAACCACATCTAGTTGTATATAAATTTAAAAACATTTCTACTATTTCACTCTTCCATGAAAGGAAGATGCAGCATAAATGTACTAATTAGCGATCGGGATACAGGAAAATCAAAAAAAAAGACAACTTTGTGCCTGGACAGGTGGCTTTCATTCTTGCTCCCTGTATACATGTATAATGATGCAGTTTTTAATTATTTAGTCTTAATTAGTTTTTCCTTGGAACCTGTTTTGCTGGCATGCAGGATAGCATAGTCAAGGTTCACTGAAAAATGGCACCAGCTAAAATAATTTTATAGCAAAAGCAGCAGAGGATAAAGACAGAAAACCATTACAGACACTAATGGAAGGAAGACCACTTAATCTAAAATACTGAACTAATAATGAATTTATGTAATGCACTTGGGGCAAGTTTCTCTTGAGTTTTTGTTAAGCTAGTACTTTAAAAAGCTGTGGTCAAAATCCTTTTGTTTTATATTTAATTTTCTTAATAGTTGTTTTTTTCCATTTTGCCTAGCTTCCCTACTAATGTCTTAACAATTCAAATTTAACTCCCAACTTTCTCATTAATTAGTCTATTTTACTCTCTACTTGCCCCAAAAGTTTAAGAACATGTCATATTTCTTTACCTTGAATAACAGCAAGAAATGTACTTGGTTCTTTGCAAACAGAAGAAAAACCTACCCCTTTCTTTGTAAATCCAGTATTAAATTTATTTTTGGACAGTATCAATGATGACATTACAGAAATTAATATATTTTGTGACTGTTACTTCTATTATGATAGCAAACAAAGGTGAGCAATAGCCCACAGACATAAGAAACACAGAATCCTTGAACCAAAAGGATTAAAATACAATATTTCAAATAATATATTATTTGTATCAGTATTCTCTCTGTCACCTGATCATCAAAAAAGTACTTTGCAAACATATGAAATTTTACATCTGGAATATCAGTTTATGAAAAATATGATTCAGTGTCATCAAAATGAGTAAAATGTGGTGAAATCTATAACTGTAAATAGAAATACATTTTTGGCCCACAGCAGCTGAAATATTTACTAAATATATTTAGCACTACAGAGCCATCCCAGTAGAAGTTAGCACTGTTGGAAGCTATATATCTTTGGACATAAATTGAGAGTCTTTCAAATAGTCCAATAAATCAACTATTTCAGGCTCGTGTTACTCCCTCCTTCTTTGCATTGTAAAAGATCTCAGAGAGACACATTTATTCACAGAATTTTTACAACACATTCCCTAGGTATAGTTTTGAATTAAAAAAATGCTGTCTCGGGGTCGTTGCTTAAGAAAACAGTATTACTATTGCCACCAGGCATTTCAAGTAAGTCTGTCTCATCCCCAGGTTTAGAACCAACACAGGCTTATTTAGGAAACAATGTACAAAGAATCATTTTTATATAATCCCACTGCATAAAACAGATATAAGACTAGTAGTTGTGTTCAAACTTTGGCAACATGACATTGGCATCCTGGTAGACTGACACAATGCCAAAAAAAACCCCTCCAAAGTTGCAAGAAACAGTATTGCAGATTATAGTAAAAAAAAAAAACAACAAACCCCAAATGAAAAAAAGCCAAGAAAAACCCCACACCCCACAATCTGTAGAAATAGTAGTTTTATTGCTAGTCCATTCCCTGCTGAATTGCAAAAAGTTGAAGAAAAAACTTTATAAGTATCCGTTATTAATTGCCTCTTCAGTTTATCTTTCCTTTTGAAGATGTTGCAATTCTAGTTAAGCAGCAACAAATGATGAAAGGCTACAGAGAACAAAACATGAACATTTAAAATGATTAAATTTATGCAGGTAGAGAGTGGTCAAAGTTTCTTGGAATTGGAGGTGATGCTATACGTCTGTTGATAAATTAGATCACTGATATTCGTCTGGTTCTTTTTTAAAGTTTACAGAATGCTTAGCCTGACATACT
Source organism: Neopelma chrysocephalum (assembly GCF_003984885.1). Classification (NCBI taxonomy): domain Eukaryota; kingdom Metazoa; phylum Chordata; class Aves; order Passeriformes; family Pipridae; genus Neopelma; species Neopelma chrysocephalum. The sequence continues at coordinate 6,977,684 of NW_020925744.1, forward strand.
AAATCTCAAGAACAAATTAGCAATTTTATCATTTTCTGTGTTAGTATTGTATGAATTACTGTTTTCAACATTTAAGGATGCATTTAAGGAATTTTAGTAAAATGTTGTGTAAAGTCTTAACTAAGCAGGACTTCTTGGCAGATTTTTAATGATACAGGATTTTTCTGAGTCACTAGTTCAAAAGCTTAAAAGAGTGCTACTGAAAATGATAATATAATGACTGTGCAGTAAGTTTCAATGCTGGGAATGTCCCTTTGACTTGTTTGAATACAGTAGAATATTGAAACTGATAATTGTGAAACTGAAACACAAGGGAAAATAATTAATTAAAATTTGTACTTTGACTATGAAGAGGAAAGTTTTCCTGAAAGAAGGACTGGGTAAAATGTTATGCAAAGAATACAAATAATTAAAGTGAGTTATTGAGTCTTGACATGAGCCTTAAATTTTCCCTAAGGGGTTTTAGTGTCACTTCTAAAAATGATGGTAAATTGAAAACTAGATCTCTTGGACTACTATTTTGAAAAATTACTGTTAAAAACAGATATATCATAGCTACTTTCCACATGCGTTCATCTGAGAAAGATGTTGTTGGGTCTGTAAGCTATCATGGAATATGTGTTATCTTATTAAATTGGTAAAGAAATATTTTATCAAAGTAATAAATGTTATTGGTGCTGATTAGTGTTTATTAATACTATTCTGAAAAAGTATTATGTTAAGGAAGAAGTTAATAAGTGACCGGAAGTAATACTGTACCTAAGAACTCTGATATACAGCCATCACAGTTCTGAAAAAGAGATATATGCCTTATATAGAATTATGCATAATACATAATTATACATTTTAATCTAATAATATTTTATAATTATTTCTATAATAGGGAAATATGTTCTTGATTTTGCAACTTACTGTCCAGCTTCATTAAATCTACTAGTTTATTCAAGTAGTATACTTATATGAATAAACTGTTTGTTTATTTAGATAGAAGAGGTGGCATTTAATATCTTAACATCATAAAAATAGTATGAAAAATAAATGTCTACTGAACTACACAATTACTTAGAATATATGTGGGTATAATGTATCTTGATTAGTAAAAATAAGTGCGAACTTTAAAGGAGATGAAATTTCTTTAGGTAAAAAACAGAAAAATGCAAATAAAACAAAGATTTTGTTGTTGTTGTCGTAGCTCAGGATTAAATTTATTGCCTAGATGGAACAGAAGACACTACAAAGGACCTGCACCAAAGCTTTCAGCAGACACTGGTGGACAAAATCAAACCCTGCCCATGAAGAATACCATTGGATAATTATTAAAATAATTATTGGATATTAACTACATGGATATTTCCATGTAGTGGGAAAACTACATGAGACTAAGCAGCACTAAAATACTTAATATTTATATGCTTTCTAATCTGGCAGAGAAAACTGTGACAATCTTCCATCAGTTTATAAAGTTAGGAAGATATATAAAGATATTTAAAATGAATCACTTAAATGTGAAATGAACTGTCCAACATTTTAAGACTTTAGACTAGCTTTCTTAAAAAAACCCACAAAACAAAACAACCCTCCAAAACAAAAAAAAAAAGTAAGTAAGCAACTGAAAAGTTTAAACTACTTTTTACTGTGAATGGTGAAAAAATTCCTGAGCTAGACTTTGTTGACATTTGCTTTTTTTCTTTAAAAAAACCCAAACAACTGCTGCGTTTCGTGATCTCTCCCAGTTTTAAAACCCAAGAACCGTACTGCTCTATATATCCAGCTGGCAAGTCCAGGGAACAATAATAATGACAACATAAGATTCTTTTTTTTTCCAACTCCTCCTTTTTTTTTTAGTAATAATTAATTTTTTTATTTTTGTACACAATATAAGCTCTCTTTCCTATGAAAGGTTGGACAAGGTGATCTTCTGAGGTCCATTCCAACCTGGGCTATTATATGCCTCCATTACTCTAAATGGCATTGCAATGATTTTTTAGTTCACCAGTATCTGCAAGGCAATTATTAATTCAGATATATGGGCTTGCAGAAATGCTGGCAGCCCGACCTTCAGCTCAGTACAAATGTTGATCAGTGAAGCATTGCTTGTCTCTCTACATTAAAAACAAACTGACCAAAAAAACCACACACACACACAAAACCTAGACAAAACAATCAAAACCCAACAACAAACCAGAACTGACCGATCTTCCTAAGAATTTATTTTCCTTCAAAAGAAAGACAGCCAATTTATGTTTTCCATTTTTAAAAATATGCCACAAGATGCAGCATACCATTACAGTGCATACTTACATGCTTTGTTCAACTGTCCCAGAACCTTTCCATAGAATGGATAAGGGCTTCTACTTTTAGAATCTGTGTGTTTATAATTTTTTGTAAACACTGGATGTTTCAGATCATTGCTTTTCATTCTTTTCATATCAATGTGTCGTTATTTAAAAGTTTTATTTTCAATATGGTTGTGAGCTGTTTATCAGACGCTCCAGGCATAGTTTTCAACCTGAAAATACTGTAGTATTTTCAGCAATTTCTGCCTATTTTTGTGCCTATAAATTGCCTACAGACCTGAAAGTTACACAGTTTTTATTGAACATATACAGATAGACTGTGTACTTCAAACTAAGTACAAAATGCTTAATCTATGTCCTCCAGATCTTGCCAAGAGATTTCTACAGGAATGTTGTTTATTTGCAAAATAATTATCATATGAGTGCAATTAAAACTCAAAAAGATAGAGTATATTTTCTGGAACTTTTGAGAGTTTATAAGTAAAAATATAGAGATTTAGTGCCGGAGGGAGGAGGAAATGTTGTTCTTATATGAGAAGCAAATAATTTTGTCCCCAAAATCTGTAATTATATTGTCCTTGCATTCATGCATGAATTAAATTGGATTTTATGAAAAAAAGACTTTTCATGAGCAATAAAAAAAAATTACAGAGTCCTATGGAAAAAGTATCTTTCCTAGAAAAATGAATGTAAAAACAGAGTCTCCATCACCTGACTGAGCTGTAGATTCAGCTAAGATGCACATGAACAAGAGCATATTCTTAAGCCTTGCTTAAGAACGTGCCTCAAATTTTATGAGGTTTGTTTTAGACTTTTTAAAAATCCTATGTATTGATATATTTTATCATGAATATTTGCATGATTGTGATTTTAGATGTGGTTGAATACCATTTGGTTTTAATACTGCCACTAACTTCATAGCTAAAACATCAGTGTTGAAGGCATACTGTATCTTACAGCAGCTGTCTTTTCACTGATATAAAAAGAGGGTCTATCTACTTCATCTGGGTCAATGTAATAGAATGACGTTTCAAACATCATAATAAATTTAGAGCAGATGAAGAAGCCTGCTTCCATAAAACTTCCCTGTCCAAACTCAAATATATTTTATCAAATGAGTCTTCAACCTGAAATTAATTTGAGGTGTGTAGTACTAACTGCATGGGTAATACAAACTACCTGTTATAGGATCTTCCTTGTATACACATGTGAGATCCCAGTTCCTTGACTACTTTTTGAAAATAAAGAATTGCTATTCTGCTCAGTCTTCAGCTCTGTTAAGAAATACATTCAGAGCTAATAGTTTAAAAATATTTTCAATAATAATTTTTTCACATGAAAATCCTGATGGTTGTATATTAAGGCTTTTGCTATTAGTGAAATGTTATTTAAGCAGTGATTCCTATCATATTCAAAGATATTTGTCCAGCTTTTCACATTAAATATAGAATCATTAGAAAATTCATGAAGGGTCATGAAATGCCTTCCAGAAGGCATGCCATGGTCTAAAAATACCACACTCTACTGGCTAATGGCAACTGGCCCTCAAACTCATTGAGCAGTACCACATGCATTGTTTGTGTATTATATTAACTTAGAACACTTTTAAAAAAATAATTAATCTTTGAAAAATTATGTAAGATAGATCTAACTAAGACTGAAAATACTTTCTCTGGGAGGGATTTCTTTGTGTGGCACAGATCAGGTATTGCACAATACTAAAGTTAAAAACTTTATATTGAAACTTTCTGTCATCTTTTTTGGCAGAGCTTATGCTTAATTTTTTATAAAAAACCTTAATAATGCTTTGTTATATAGCATATTAATTCTTTATCTGTAGAAGACATTTATATACTGTTGTCTACGAAACATCCCAGAATAGAATGTGTAAGAATATTTCAACCAGTGGAAACATTATGAAATGATGCTTCAATGAACTTCAATTTCTGCCTGTTACCTTTTAATACATTTTTGTAAAGTTATCTGAAACATGCTTTTGTGTCAAGATGAGTTGCACCAGTGGCTGCAACTTAAATTTTAAACATCCCGGATTAACTATAGAAAACCTACATGCCACTTGATGTAACATCAAAAATTCCATTTGGGTCTATTACAGTGTACCAGCTCTCAGTTTAGAATATTTTTGCTTCAACTAATAAACACAACTTCACTTCTTGACAGCTGTGATAAATGTGCATTTTATGCTATATGTTTATGCTATAACTGCATGACTACTTACTGTAAATAGTTATTGCTACAAAAGTAATTGCAAAATATGTTTGAAAATTTCCTGTGAACTTTATTGATCACGTACCTACAGATGTTTTCAGGTTTTCAGACGCTTTCAAATTTGTATTCTGTATAAGAAATAATAAAAAGATAGATTCAGTTATGAGCTCTCTAAAGAATAAACAAAAATGGCTTCTTACTGCTCAAATAATGGAACTGGGAGTTTCATATTCATTTCTGACTATTGCTTTCTAAGAACTAGACTAAGAGGAGGACCAGGTGATCTTGGATTTAGTTAGCGTTCTCTTCCATACAGATATCATGGGTTTTGCCCAGATGTAATCTACAACACCTACATAATTCTTGAAGTAGCAACTGGCAATTTTATGTTGGGTATGATTTCTGCACTAATTTAATTTGGCATGTCCCAATTTAAAAAAAAAAAAAAAAAATCTGAGTTTCAGTGTTACAAGCATAGTGAATGAGCCTGATTTCTCAAGTACTGAGCTTTCCAAATTCCTATTCATTCAGTGGAGCTGCTCTATGTTCAGCCTTCTAGAGGGCAATTTCAGGTGTTCAAATTTTAATTTAGGCAATTCTGTTATTCTCTTAATTTTGAAAAACACTGGTTTGCCCTTCAATTTTTATTTTGAAAAATCAAAACTCATATTCGTTTCTAAAAAGGAGTGTATTGTATTATACCCTTTAAAGTGATCAAACAACAGAAATAAACTCCCAAACCTAAATTTGTCAGTTAGATTTTTACTTTTAGAGTTGACTTAAACATTGACTTAAACTGTTTTTCCAAATATTCTTGCAACTCAACATCACTTCAGAAAGTTAGAAATTTTCTGAGGTTTCTTATAACTTGTAAACTTGTAAACTTGTGTTTGCCATAACAATAATCTATAAAACATAAAAGATTTCTGTTTGATCCCTCTCAAATGAAAGATATGAAATTCATGCATTCTTTCCTCCACAGAATATTTTATAGACAATGAGAGTCTTCTGTATGAAGTGACAGTGAATTATAACAATAAATAATAGAAAATAGTACAGCAACATTTTTCTATTTAGTCCAGTATTGGAACATGTTTGAAATTAGTGCCTGAAAAAACATTGTGAGAAGATATAAGATAGTCAGATGCTGGCATCAGGTTTCATTTGTAATGACATATTGCATTTTGATAACAGGTTTATTTAGTTGACAACTTAAAGCAGTATTTTTTCAGTTTTAGCTTTTCAGTAGCTTTTCAGTTTTAGCTTAGTATTGCAATAGGAAGCTCTAAGTCACATACATTATACTTCTGTCTTGTACTTAACATTCTAAATTTCATTTACACAGCAAGTTATCTCCTAATCCACACAATAAATACCTTGGGCACAGACTAGCGTTTCATAGAATCACAGAATCAACTACATTGGAAAAGACCTCTGAGGTCGAGTCCAGTCTTTGATCTAACACAACCTTGTCAAACAGACCATGGCACTAAGTGCCACATCCAGTCTCTCCAGGTATGGTGACTCCATCACCTCCCTTGGCAGCCCACTCCAATGCCCAATTAGTCTCTCTGTAAAGAATGTCTTCCTAATGTCTAACCTAAACCTCCTCTTGCCAGCTTCAGACTCATTGTACTTGACAGTTATTATTGAGACATTGTCTGGTTTAATATATATCTAGTTTTAGATAAATAGCAAAATCAATGTGGTTACAATGGCCCAAGCATAGCATATAGTTCAAACGGTGCTACCTTGTCTTTCCATGGTGCTAAAAAGTTTCCATGTTTCTCACCAGTTATGTTGGCAGAACAACATAAAACCAATTTACGTCATGACAGCTTTCCAAATTTCCCAAGTGTTAATAGCTAGTAATTGGAGGGCTTGACTTTAAAGACCTAATCTTCTCACTGGGCCTGTAGATGTCTGCCTTTGTACCAGTGATAGGTTCCTGTTTTCAGTCATCAAATACCAGAAGAAAATCTAATTTACTCAGTTTTAATGTCACAGAGGTAACTTATGTTTGCAATAATACTTTAACAGAGCTAGAGAGTAAATAAGTTTTCACTTTCCGTGACTAGATCTAAAATTTAGCATGTAAGTATAGGATACAGTGCAATGCTTTGCTATCAGTCTCCAAGGATAATTGAGGCCTAGACGCAACTGATCGATCAAAGACATCAAATATATGTCTCAATTGAAGTGCATGGGTTCCATTGCATTTTGCCATCTCATCTGGCTCAAATAATTTGCCAAATGGAGGGATTTCTCTGAAGAGTATTTCAGTAGCCTGAAAAGAGACCAACTTGTAGTAGGGCTGTCTAAAGCAACTGAAGAGGTTGCCTGTGTCAGAGACACTCAGTTTAGGAGTTTTTCTACAAAAACATTGGGAGCATATAGGAAAAAGAAGGTGTATTTTTATGTTTTGTGTGCTTCTTGAAAGCTCCAGTTTCTAAGTGTTATACTTCTAAAAGGCTGAGGTATATGCAGGGGAAGACTTCTACTTTTTGCATGTATATTTGAGGAATAATTGTCGAGCTTCTCAGAACTTCTCAGATTGTTCACAATCACACTGTTAGTGGCTAACACCATGGATGACATTGGGTTATTCAGTGTTTTTAGTGATGTAATGCAGTAAGATTTAGACTTCAATCTTCAGAAAAAGCTGCTATAATCTCATGCAAATTTGTACTTCAATCTGCAAATCAGAGAGGTTTGCTACTTGTCACATGTTTGCTCTTTATTGTACTCCTTTAAATAATAAAATAAAAAGAAACCAAGAATGGCTTTGTACACAGGGAATATTGGCCCATATTCATCTTATAAATCTCATTAAGTACTTTATAATCAGCTTATTATTCTGCTTCTGTTAAGAACGTTTTAGTCCACTTGTCTATGTAATGAATAATAATTTTCCTCAGTTTTCAACCTATTTTAGGACTGTAAACCATTTGAGATAAAGATCTTGTATTTTTTAGGTTTCTTGGTTACCTTAAGCATCTCTGGTTCTATGTAACTATAAAATACTATGTCCTTATTGCTAAGTACTTGCCCATAGCAACATCCCAGCCATATATGCACAAATAACAAAGTTTTTATCCAGCAGTATATATTAAAGCAACATCTGTATATTATTCCTGGGACAGCAGGAGTCTCTTAAAACTACAAAAAGTCTATTTTTTTTTCCCCTATCATCTGCAGGTTGGAAACAGAACCATTACCTGCATTAGCTTTCATTTGGGCACTCAGCAATTGAATTTACATAGTTTCCTTACATGCTGAGACAACAGAGAAGCTTAAGGGTAATTCTTAAACATTTTTTACCAAAGAAGCAGATGCTGACTGCAATGTCTTTTCAGTTATGAGTTTTAGTTCTTATACTCTAATACAAGTTATAGATATATGTATTTCTGTCAGAATACAAGTGGTCACTTAATGCCAGAAATTATCAGACAGGAATATACAATTACACATTCATGTTTTGTACACATCTGATAAAAAGAAAGTACTTCTGTACAAAAGGTAATTACTGTGATAATTCCTCTCTTGTCAAATAATAAAGTATTTGTAACTACATGTGTTTAAAGGTAGGAGGACAGCATTGTACTGTTTTTGCATCAAACATGTTCTGCAGACTCCTGGGATTGTTGAACCGGTTCTAAAGACATATGTCAAAGGCAATTAGAAAATAGCACAGTGTCAGCTTGCAGAAATCAGTTCTATGGGATCCCCTCACTGATAGGAGCAGAGGGATGAATTGAAAATAATGCTGGACATGAAAAGGAAGGTGTTACACAGATGCAAAAAAATTGTGTTGGGTGAATGGTACCTAAAATCAGTACCAGGAATTATGGTATTATGAGAAACTTAAACTCACGCTTGTGTTGCAAAAAAGTTTGTGATGGACTAGATAGTCTGACAAGATAAATCTGCTCAATTTCTTTATTCAATGAACCAACAGAAAACAGAAGGTGCATAAACTGTAAAAGCAGTGTAAATAAAGAAGAGCAGCAGGATAGACTTGTGCTATAGGGCTGGTTTTGGAAATACGGGAAATAGAGGAATATCTCTGTCTTAAGTGTTAATTGCGAGAACTATTTTAAGCATCAGGACAGGCATGATAGATAATAGGAACAAAGGTATTTAAATCTGAATTGCTACAACTGATATGGAAGCAAATCTCACACATTAATGCTCTTAATGTTAAGGGGACTGGATGATCTTTGTTCAAGAACTTTGAAAGAACTGGTACCGGAAATCTCAGTCTTATAGTAGGGATTGTTAATAAGATTATAAAATCAGGAACAGAAAAATAGGAAACATGTTACTTGTATTTTAAGGGACCAAAAGCGATCTACACAGGTCCACTGCCTTTTTCATTAAAAAAAAACCCAACAAAAACAAAAAACAAAACACACAAAAAACATTTTGAAGACCAAAGTTACTGGTCATCAAGACAAATAGATAATGAGTTAAAATCACATGTGTTTACTAAATTAATTTGCTGTCTGCAATCTTATTTTCCAGAAAAAATAGTAGGTAGACTCACATAGCTGAATTTTTTCATAACCTTACTTGGGAAATTGCTATTTAAAATGGAAAACACGCGTATAAGTAGAGACTTTTAAAAGCAGATGAGGAGGTAATAGGAGAAGAGAAAAAAAAGACTATAAGAAGTTAAATATTATTTCCTAAGTAAAATGCTACTAGAGTTCCGATATTTTACTTAGTCTTTTTATTCATGAAGTGCCCTAGTAATATGACTCAGTGTTAGGAAACTATCACTATAGAGAAGAATCAGGTTCAGGATCCTGCAGTAGTTCAGCAGGAGGGAATGTGAGGCTTACGTGTTTGACGTCCTGAAGCTTTTTGAAACTATGAAAGAAAACAGAAAGTCTATTGATGGCAATGAGCGCAGGCTGACCACAACTGAAAGATAAGTTCGGTGACTCAGCACTACTTATATAACTTTCATAATTGCTAACCCTTTTTTGACATAATCGCAATATTGAAATGATTTGATTTTGCAAGCCCTGAAGGTTTTGACATAATGCATTTATTGGTGACCAAGTTACAAACAGGCAGAATTTTTTTGCTCATAAATTAAATTAAAAGCAACAAAACCAAGGCAAATTAGGGCAAATAAAAAAGATTTTCATTCATTAGTGTACATTACCTCTCAAATATCCAACTTCATTTTCTGATTTCCAAAAGAAATTATAGTAATGTGGTTCAGGTGGGGTTTTTTTGTTTGGTTGGGGTTTTTTGGCTTTTTTTCAGAACAGTTATATCAAGGTCCTAACTTCATAAAAAGTTGGAGGATCTAGACTGTTTAACATGAAAACAATATATTGCAAAATTCATTAACGTATCTGAAGAAGTTTCACGAATCCTCACATAGAAAATATTTCATTTCTTAAAACAATTGCAGTATGTCTGTTTCCATCTCAAAACTAACAAGAAATATTTTTGATGAATAAATAGCTCCACAAAAAACAGAAATCTGCTCATTAATGATTCTGGTAGGTAGTCTACAACAGAGTTTTAAGAAGTTTTTATGAGAATATTAATAAGATAATTTAAGTGTTCTAAACCATAATTTAAAACATAAATTGAAATTTATTTCATTTCCTACCACTTCTTTAATCATGTTGATCTTTTCATCTATATGGTTTTCATAGAGAATTTATAAATAATAATGGCATCCTAATATTCAAAACATAGAAATTAATTCTAAATATGCAGAATTGTCACATCCATACATTATATTTCCATAATATTGCAGATGAATCCATATTAACATGAAAGTGACTGTTAACATTTTTCAGTTCTTTCATTCTGGTTTGGATAAGTTCGTTTTTTTTTTTTAATGCATGCCAAAATTCTATTTATTAACAAGAATTTTTATTTTAGCCTTTTTCCTGAAGCATGAAATTACTGTGTGCACAGGTAATTTAGGCTGGCAACATGTGTTTTTTGCCTATACTACATACACTGGAGTTGATCTCGATGGGTACTCCTTGTCACTGATAGCATATTTTAGGCTCCACAACCATTCATTTTTGCTTCATCAACCATTTGGAAACATTTAATACAATTATCAAGTTTGCTAAGGTTTTTTATTTATACTAGTCCAGAATATACTGGTCATGAGTCACCAGCTCATCTTACATAGTCTTGAAAAATTTACCACTGGTCATTATTACTATTTAGCAATAACACTGATGAAATTCTGTGTACTCTGGTTTTTCATCATTGCTTCAAGTGTTCTTTACCTTCCTAGATACATGTGTTTCCCTATGTGTTATTATATTGTAAACAAAATATTTGATTCAACTACTTTTGTTTGCCCCATTTTTGTAAAAATCAAAAGATGCAGTAAGTTAAACTGATCTCTTTAGAAAACTTGCATTCAATTTAGCATACAAATGTTAGTTCTATAATGCTCCTGGTGCAGTTTGCTTCTGAATAGAAACCTATATGGTTTCTATTATATATTTTCATTTTGTTGAGTTTCATATTAAAAATCTGACACTGGCAGAACAACAGTTCTTACTGCTCTTAGCACTATCATCATTTAGTAGGCTCTGCAGTGATAGGACAAGGAGTACTGGTTTTAAACTAAAAGAGATCTGATTCAGAATATAAGATATTTGCTATAATATATATATATCTTAATATTTTTAAGACATATAAGAAAGACACATTTTAGAATGAGTGTGAAACACTGCAACAGGTTCTCCAGAGATGTGGTAGATGCCCCATTCCTGGAAACAAAACTCAGGCTGGACAGGGCTCTAAATGACCTGATCTAGTTGAAGATGTCCCTACTCATTGCAGGGGGCCTTAAAGGTCCTTCCAACCCAACCCATTCTATACAAGATAATGGCCAGAAATGCCACAAGGTAAACTCTTCCTCTGCTGTCTGCTAGTGCATTTACATCTATGAGAAGAGGCAAAGAAAATAATCTAGAGGACATCAGTTTAACAGACACAGACCTTATTCAATTCTTAAGTGAATTTTCTGATATGACTAATAATTAAAAAGCTCAGTGCTGTACAATGAAGACTATGTAGAAATGCAGATGCAAACAAGACTCTCTTAGGTTCTCCTTCCCCCAAAGAATAGAATGAAAAGGTCTTCACAATTTTGCAGTGTTAATAGGGTGATTAAAAACAAGATTTATAGGACATAGTCTTTACTTCTCCCTCTTTAAATGTTTCATTGAGCAGTAAGAAATCCAAGACTCCCAAGACTATTAAGAGAGAGAAAGAGAATAGCTCCTCACTCCATAGCCCAATGCAAACACTTATCTGGAATTCAGAAGTGCTTCCAGATAATCTAGTTCCTGCTACAAATATACTTTGTCCATTACCTAATTAATTTTAGTGGAAAGTACTCAAGGAGACCTTGTAGAGAGGACTGGAATCTAGGATTCCTCCACCTCAGAAAAGAGTCATCATCATTTGTAGACTTCTTTTTGTGTCTCTGTTGTCCCCCTCCAGCTTCTTCATGCCTAGCCTAGATTCTGCATGAATAGGGAAGATGGACTGCACTGTCCTATAGCCTAAATTCTAATGGTCTGAGCAGTGTTCTGGTAACCAAGGAATCAAATGAAAATCTGCTTTCAATTGCTCCCCCCCTCACCCCCAAACAGAAATTGTGCTTGAACCAATTTTTTAAAGAACGTGGTCAACCTTAACAGTAGATGATATACCAAAATGCTTATCCAGTCCAAACCCATGATGTCACTACAGTTAATGTCACTAAAAGTTTTTATCTGTTGCCTTTTTTTTTTTTTAATGTGAACTGATTAGCAAGTTATTATTGGCTTGAACAGGAAGAATTTCAGAACTCAACCTCTACTGGAATTGTAATAAAAATTCTTTATTGGTTAAAGTCTCTGGCTTTAAGTTAATCCTGCTCTGGAAAGCCCATATATTGTGCATTCCACTCTGTTGGTGAGTCCTTTAACTGGTTTGTAATACTGTATAGTAACTTCATATATGCCCACACTCCTTCTGGAACTCTGCTTCTGAATGAAATTAGGTGAGTCAATGGGTGCTATGGTTTGTGCAGAACTTAATATCAAATAAAACCAAAAAAATTGTAACACAGATGCAGGATAGATTCATTCACAGATTTCAAATGTGGTAGGTGACACAGGTCAGTGTCGAGAAGTTCTTTCTCAAGACAGTACAAGTCATTACGTAAGTCTAGTGTTGAAAATGTCAGTGCCCGTTAGTGATTGGGCAAGTATGCAGTGAGATAAGTGCAATATGAAAAAATAATGATGGTGCAGGTTTGTGTAGCATTTGGTGTAGTTAATATTTCATAATAACCATATCTAGCTTAGAGAAAGCAATAGATGTGGGTTTTCTCATATTCAGATTAATGACATGATCTTTCAGCTTTCAGACTTTTGTTTGCACGCTTTTCAAATGTCTCTGGTATAAATTCCTAAACTATTTGGGAGGGGTGGAATGGGTGTGCTTTTTACATACAGCATGAACATAGCATAAAAGTTATAATGGCTTACCTGTTCCCTTTAAAAGTCACACTGAATATATACTTTCATTGAACATGATTATATATTTTGTTTTGTAATCTTAGTGAAAAATGCTAACTTTCATTCTCACTATTTGTAACTCTCAGAGTCTGCTCTCTATCATGGTTGTATTTAAACGCCAAAAAAAGAAAACCCCACCTGTGTAGATTACTAGAACATAAATTATGCTAGATCCCCTTTAAATTCTGGAATCTATTGTACTTTTGTGCTTCAAATCTTCAAAGTACAGTAATATACAAATGCTCCCTTTTTATTACATGATTGAAATAAATGCCATTTCACTGTCAATACACTTGACATTCAAGTACTTTAATATTTTATTTTTCTTTCAGAGTGGCATCAACTCTACTAGGGCTCATTTGGGGTATTGTAGAGTTGTGACGAACAACAGAACTGAGCTTAAGGAAATAGCATCTATACAAATGCGACATTCAAAAGTTTATCATGTTACTCCCAAGTTCACCCACACCCTAATCAAATACAAAGTCTTATTACACGTTTTAATGTCATAGAAGTTGCAGCTGGCTTCCATACTCCAGGATTTCCTGCCCAAAAGGATAACGGGTCTTTGGAAGTTTTTAAGAAGTCTTAGTACTGCTCAAACCATTTAAAAACAACGGCAAGTGAACGATGTATACCTGGACATGCTGAAGTATAAAAGCTTGTTTTATATTTCAGTAGAGACCAACGAGGTGAATTCTGCTTCTGCACGCCTCTTTGCCTGCAGATTTTTGCACTTCCATGCAAAGTTATCAGTGCTTTCTGTTCCCCGGGAGGCACAGGTCGTTCTAAGGAAGGCTCTCCCCTGTCTTTTTCTCCAGTGCCCCGTCTTTCCCCTCCATCCCGGGCGGGCGGGAGCGGCAGGGCAGAATGCGCGGCGCGGGAGAACCCACCTAGAGGGCCCCCTTGACGCCAGCACAGCTTCTGCCAGGCAGAGAGCCTTCTCCGCAGCCGAGCCCAATCTGCTGCAGGGCCAGTGCCACGCAGCCCGACACTGTCCGGGGCTGCCGCCGCTGCTGCTGGGCGGGGAGACCAGGAGCCTGAGGGGAGGCCGGAAATTCTCGTCCGAGAGAAGGAAGAGAGAGCCTGTTGACTCTGCATTTGCTTCAAAATACACGCCGTCTCTGTAGCCTGGGCTTAAGAATCTTTCCGAGGATACTTACCAGACCGTAAGGAGTGATAACTACTGTCTGGGACCTGAATTGGGAAAAAAAAGGACAGCAGAGAAACAATGCTTAGGTAACACGAGACTTATAGCTTTGCTTTCGTTTTGCGACTACAAATTGATGCACGTGGGTTTATATACAGTGTAACACCAAAACAGAACTAGATTCTGCAGTGAGAGTCGATAGCTTAGTCATTTTACTTAAAGGGAGCATGCAGACTTATTATGGGGTTAGACAGCAAAAATGAATTTGGTCACAATATGATCACATCTCTTGATGGTATCTATCTGTAGTCCTGTCCTATGGAGTGCAAAAAGCATACTTCTTTCTTTCTTAGCTGAAGAAACAAAGTCACAGTATTAAATTCAAAGAAGTTTGGGGTTGTTGTACAAGGCTATTAACATCATCCTGTTCCCTGGGCTTGTAAGAAAAAAAAACCTGCATTAAATTGATCACTGATGAATATGTGTCTAAGAAAGAAGAAAAAGCAATATTCATTTCTGAACATGGCAAAGGAATCTGAAGTTACACATCTCTCCCTAAACACTGATTTGGCACAGATGGCAAGAAACTATCTTTTCACTAACCTTTTTCAACTGTCCAAAATGCTGCATATGAAGATGCTTTAATTCACAGTCAAAGCACTTGGATTTTTATCAAGGCAAACTGTTGGCATTGTCAGAACAGTTTCTGTATACTGATTAATTTAATGTTTCTTTAAAATAGCAAGTGATGCATAAATGGATGGATGTGTACCTAGAAAACCCTGTGAGAAGTCTTTCATTGGATCCTGTGAATTTTTATTTTTGTGGATTACAGTAATTTTTGCAATAATCCCTGCTGTTGACTGCTCATGCAGTTGTTCTGGCATGCATCTATGAATACCATAACAGATAAATCTGACTGACAAGGAAAACGCTAATTTTGGAAGATCTGTGAACATGATGCATGTGAATAATTTCCCCTTTAGGAGACATTCATGGATATGGTGAGTAATCAATACACGTTATAGACTGTTAGACGCAAAATGATTCTTTGCAAAATACTGTGGCAAATAGCAGCTGCTATGTTTTTCCCTAAATTAATGCCAAAAAGGGCTAATCAAGGTATGAGAAAAATAAAAATCTTACAGAGGTAGTAGTGATGAAGTAATATGAGTTTGGCACTCCTTTGCCTTTACAAAATAGGCAAGTTATAAAAACTGTATTGTTATGGTCATGCTTTCTTATAACAGTATTTTGAGCAGGGAGATGTGTTTTCTTCCTATATCAAAGGAACAGTTTTCCCCATTTATTTCTTAGCCTGACTTGAAGGAAATAGCAGAGATATTTTCCCCCTATGGTATTGTTTTGTTTGTCCTGGAACCTATTTATATATATATACTTTCAAGTGACCTGAAAACAGGAAAAAACGCTCATTCATATGGGAATTCAGTAATCTTTAATAAATGCCTTTGTATGGTAGGTTCTCAAATGTGATTGCTTGAAAGTCAATCATATAGCATTAAAATCTCTTTATCAAAATTAAAACATCAGTTTCCTCTTTGAATCACTGGTGTCTATAGTTCTTCCTGACTGAAAAAAAACCTTCTACTTTCCTTGCAATACAGCGCAGTTAAGTTGCTTATAAATGCTACCAGTGGTTGTTGTGTCATGCCTTGCTTCTGATGTTGGGAATCAATGTCTTGGTTAGTGCTTAGTGACTAATTTAACTTAGGCAAAGATATTACCTCATAAAACTTGCCCTTTGAGTAAATACTGAGTCTTTCAGAATATGAGAAGGAAAAGTTATCGGAGCTATTTTAAGAAAACAAACAAACCCGCATCCAAGTTGAGGGGTTGGGCGAGTGTTTGTTTAGCAGGTTTTCCCTCAATGGGCGTCAGGCTCTGCGCGTCAAGAATCTGCAGGACAGCCTGAGGACGGATTTTCCCCGGGAACGGTGCCGGCACGGCCGCGCTCTCCGGAGCGCCGGGGACGCGCCGGGGACACGCCGGGGCCGGCCCGGCCCGTGACCGCGCTGCCGTCAACGCTGCCACAGCCCCGAGCGCCCAATGGCGGGGCCCCTGCGCCCCGCGTCACGCGGGGAGTGGGCGTGCCCGGCGGGCCGGTCGGTGAGGCGGAGTTGGTCTCAGCCCCTCGGCTGGTTTTCCTAATTACTTTTTATAACCTTGCCGTAGGACCGTCTCAGGCTTTGTAAGATCCCTTGAGGGCCAGCTTAAAAACACATCCTATAAGCGATGAACAGCGAGGTCTTGGATGTATTTAGTCTTCCTTCGCAGAGCGTGCTGGAAAGGACACTGCAGGTGTGCCCACACACCTGTCAGGGAGACTGCTTCCATTGTTTCCTAAGAATATGGATTAACTCTCTTTTTAAGAACTTTTAGAAAAAACATTTTATGCATGTCTTAACTCCCTGGGGTTCATCTTCTGACTAAGCATTTTTCAAGCACGAGCCCTGAAACCAAGAGAGGTTTGGGACAACCTAGACATTCTCCGTTTATCTTCTCTGAATGCTAGTTACCCGGTTTTCCTGTGTGCTCCTTGCCAGCCCCTTGCTGTCTGTCACACTGTGTGCATTGTTTGGGGAAGACTGGCAGAAGTGTTTACTGGGAAGATGTAGGAAGATGATATGTGCTATATTTGCAATTTAACTGAATGCAAACCATACCATGCCTGCGTATGTGCTTACCTAATCACAGACCTTGATTTAGAATGCAGATGTTTCTAGCACCCTGTTGTTCATCTCAACTCTCGGGGAACTGGCAAATTTGCTTATTCATGCTACAGTAGTTCCGTAAGGAGCATTTAGAGGTGCCAGGGTGTTAAGCTGCCAGTCATTGCTTTGTTTTAATTCAGAACCTTCAAAAATCCATGCCTTGCCTGTAAAGTATACCAACCTTTTCTATTGTGAATACAAATTGTCAAGAAGAAAAGTTTTCTATATATATATAATGTCCTCTCATACTACTTTCAGATGTTCTTTAAAGGATGACAATGAAGATAAAGGAAAGAAAATCTTTCATGGCACACAAATAATTTTGTGTTTATTCAATAGAAATACTAGTTGATTGTCTTTAATAATGTTTCCAAAATGCTGATGCAACACATCAAAGGTATTCTGTGGCTAGCCTTATATGCATCATGATATTTGTAACCTCTATGTGCCTACAGAACCAAATATTTTAGAAGTAGGACTCACTATTTTCAGTATCTTAGAGATGTTGCTTTTTAAAGATACCTTAGAGACATGCAGTATGCCTTTGTGTGCCAGTTCTTGTTTGTCTCACATGGAATATGGGGAGAAAGAGTTGGGGGGGGATAAAAATATAAACCTTTTTAAAATATAGTGTATTATTTCAAATATTCAGGATTTAGTGTTGTGTAAGTAGTCAAGGGGTGGATGTGTCTTTTGCATTAGGCCCTGCATGTGAATTTAGGGAAAGAATATCCAAAAAGTGATGGCCCCAAGAGCGGGATTTGGTTAGGAACCCATACTCTTTTGGACGTGTAGTGAGAATTCCAGTATCTGAACCCTCCTAGTAACCTTAGCAATAGGTAGGAACTGACTGCTGGCAAAAAACAGCTATAAAATACATATGTTTCAAGGCAGTATGACTGGGAGCACAGCTGTATCAGACAGATAAGGGTAACTGTGATCTGAATGGACTCTAAAGGGCGCATAAAACTGAAACTGAAGGGGACAAAAAAGAGGTATTTAGTCCGAAATTGTTTCAAGGAGTTTGGATTGTAGAGAAGTAAATACAAAATATATTAAAGGGGTGGGGCAAGTGATGTCTTGGATGACAATGAAGTTAGTCCTAGAAATACTGAAACGCATTTGTGTTGATAGTAGGAGGAGTGGGATTTTATAACAACTTACCGCATTACACACTATACAACATAAATTATGTAATAACAGTAGACAGCTTACTGCCATTCACACTGACAGTTATTTTAGAAGCATTTACTGCTGAGTTATGTAACCTAGCTTTCCTTTCCATTACATTTTATCTGCATTTGTGATGACAAACCAAATAAACATGGCATTCAATTTTAGCTTGCTTAATTGCATAAGCAAATACTATATGTGTCATTTAGCTTTACCATAAGGAAAACAGATGTGAGAAACCCATGTCCAAGAATAACTGTCTTTAAACTGGCAAAGATTTGAAATTAATCCACAGGTGAATATATCAACTTCAGAATCAAAAATGTAACCTATGACTTTTCTACCAACTTTTGGCCTATTAGGATTGAATGAATTTTAGTTTGGTTACCAAGACAATGAGTAAAGAAAAAAATAATCCTTTCTTGGTTCCTTTAAAATCCCACCATATTTACTTGACGGTTATTGCTCTATATATTTAATGAAAAACAATGCAAATGCATGGTTATACATGTTATTCCTTGCCTGATATTAATTTTACTACTGACTAGTTTTTCAAGAGCATCTTAGTATCGAAATTTATCATCATTAACCATCAGTCTTGGCTGACCAGGGAGGTCCCAGATGACTGGAGTTTGGCCAATTTGACACCTATCCACAAGAAGGGCTGGAAGGAGGATCTGGGAACTACAGGCCCATCAGCCTGACCTTGGTGCCCAGGAAGGTTGTGGGACACATCATCTTGAATGTGATCATGTGGCATGTCCAGGACAACCAGGGGATCAGGCCCAACCAGCAGAGTTTGGGAAAGGCAGGTCCTGCCTGAGCACCTGATGTCCTTTTATGACCAGGTGACCTGCCTAAGTGGATGAGGGAAAGGCTGTGGATGTTATATACCTGGACTTTAGCTGTAGGTCAGGAAGGCTCTGCAGAAGGATCTGGACAGGCTGGATCGATGGGCCAAGGCCAACAGTACAAGGTTCAACAAGGCCAAGTGCTGAGTTCTGCACTTGGATCACAACAACCTGAGGTAGTGCCATAGGCTGGGGACAGAGTGGCGGGAAAGCTGCCTGGCAGAAAAAGACCTAGAAGTGCTGGTCCACAGTAGTTCAACATGAGGCAGTAGTGTGCCCAGTTGGCCAAGAAGGCCAATGGCATCCTGGCCTGGATCAGCAAAAGTATGGCCAGCAGGCCAGGGAAGTGCCTATACTTGGCTCTGGTGAGGCCCCACCTCGAATCCTGTGTCCAGTTTTGGGCCTCTTAGTACAAGAAGGACATTTTGGTGCTGGAGTGAGTCCAGAGAAGGGCTACAGAGCAGAGGGAGCTGGGGTTGTTTAGCCTGGACAAAAGAAGATTCAGAGGAGACCTTATCACTCTCTACAGTTATGTGAAAGGAGGTTGTAGCCAGATGGTGTTGGTCTCTTCTTCCTGGCAACTAAGGGTAGGACAAGAGGAGATGGCCTCAAGATGTGCCGGGGAAGTACAGGAAGTACAGGAAGTACAGGACATCAGGAAGAATTTCTTCACTGAAAGTGTTTTTCTTCACTGAAAGTATTGGAAAGGACTGCCCAGTGAAGTAGTGGGCACATCACTATCCCAGGAGATGTTCAGGAAATCACTGGACATGGCACTTAGTGCTGTGGTCTAGTTGACAAGGTGGTGTTCAGTCAAAGGCTGGACTCTGTGATCTTGGAGGTCTTTTCCAACCTAAATAGTTCTGTGATTAGTAAATTCCTGAATTAATGCAATTGTTAATAAGGTTCTGTCTTCTGTTTTTGCCAGTGTTCTAAAATAATCAGGCTAAATTGTTTATTTTTACATTTTATAGAACTCTATATGATTTTCAGCCATCCAAAATTGGTTTGGCTTTCTATTGTTTAGCAAGTTCTTCCATTTCATAAAAATAGAATATGTAACTGTGAAGAAAACTGATGGAAGATGAAGATCTTTATGCTAATACATGAAATCAGCTTTTCTTTATGTTCTTAGGACATGATGAGTCACCTCAGCTCACGAAGTTACGGGGAACTGAGTCTGACCAGTGCTATGCAATTCTCATGGCATAAGTCTTCACTTCTAACCCCGGTGTTTCATGCTGGTATTTATTCATCTGCCTGTTCTAGAAATACTTGTATTTTATAGTGGGGAAAGAAGAAAGGCTTCTTTCCTAACTGCATTTCAACACATATTTAACTAGTTTTTCAGATACTTTATACTTAATATAAAAACTGTAGAGCAATATCTCAGTGCCTTCTTTAGAAATCTGAATTTGAATCTGAATTTGGGAAAAAAAGAATCAAGATTTCTTGAACAGAAGCAATCTGTTTAAGACCAAAGAATTTTGGTCTCTGTGGCCTGTAGATTTTCACAGTACTGCTAATATGAAAGGTCACCTTATTCCCTGTTTTCTTATGCTCAGTGACAGGTGTAACTTGCCTTCAGGCGTTGTCAAAGTTTATTTCCCAAGTTAGAATGAGTGTAGTAAGATGTAGTAAGATACTGATTGAAACAAAGAGTTTCATTTCAAGGTATCTTAAACTTTTTCCTTTGTATATCTAATACCTTATTTTCCCAGTAACAACTAACCAGCATTCAGCATGATGAATATCAGGGAAGAGATGAAATAATTTCTACTGTTTGCAAAATAGGACAAGGCTTCATTTGTTTATTATTTATCTTAGCAGTTTTTTGACTGTCTGTAATGTTTGCATGTGAAAAGTTGAAAATACTCCACATGCCCTACTTGGCTAAGTCTGACAGCACCCCTAGTGAATAGGTTAGGTATATATCTGTATATGTAAATTACATCATTCACCACAGAAGTGCTCTGTAGTCTTCCATACAATAGTTATGGCACTTTTTCATGCAGAATTTCTGTGCAGGCAAGATAATTTAACTACATGAGCTAATATAAACTGTTGCTCAATTTGTGTAGATGAGTATCCTGTTGGGATTTTAATCTATTGTTCCAGAATGAGATCATATAACCTGCATTTTTTGATTACTACTGTACTCATATTTATATTACTGCAACTGAGTCAAACTAAACTTTTTTATTTTTGGGATGCGGATCTTGCCAAGGCCTGTCTTTTGCTCTTCTGTCCTCAGCATATAATCTGTAAATGAAATTATTTCCTACCTCGATCCTTTTGATGCACTACAATTTTTGTTATTTTGTATTGAAAACACTTTGAAACACTATCTCTCATTATAAGTAGAGTACATCTTTTAACCAGTCATTTTCAGGCTAAATTAATGTTATTTCCTGAAGGTTCCTGTAAACTTGCAGAAAGTCTTGCTGTTGCTGTGTGTATAATCCTGATTATATCTTCTTGGAAAATCAAGTTACAATAGTAGAAATTAAACTGAAGCTTCTTTTACTCATAAAAAACCTGTTGAGTGTTCATGCTGTTCCTTTCCAGTCTTTTCACTCTTACCTGCTTACAAAGGATTGTCTTCTCTTCTTTGGGAAGAGTTAATCCATAGCTGCAGCTTGACTCATCAACAATTACCCTGCACCACTACTTCCTAAGTATAATTTAATAATGAAGAAAAAAACTCAAAACTGTTTAAGTTATTGTTACAGTAAACATGATTGATTATATATTACTTAATTATGCTTTTTCATTCACAAAGTATTTTGTAAATAGATCTCTAGGTGCTTATATTTTTTCTAAACATTCTGGCCTGAGTTTGGTGCATATGGTCTTTCATTCATAGAGTGGTTCACTTAAGGAATTTGTCTACTACTGGGAAAAGAAATTACAGTGTTAAATATTTTGGTAAATTAACACGTTTACTTGAAATCCTTTTATTTGGCATGCAGAGTCAACCAAAGGATTGTCCATGTCTGTAAGTGGAGATTGACTGTTTTCTGTGATATTTTCAACACAGTATTTGTGGGCAGGGAGAAGAGTAGAGGGAGGGGAGAGAAGAATGACAAAAAATGTTGAAAGCTGACAAAAAATGAAGAAGGCCGGTTAAGCTTATTATACTTTCATCTCATTAAAATAGAAATAGGTTTCACTGGTACACTACACTAAATGGCAATCTTTATGCTAATATTAATTCAGTATTGCCTGAAACCTAAATTGAGTACATGATACTTGATATTTTTTGTGACTCAATTAACTCTTTGATCATAGCAGAATGATTTAAGATAATTGCTATTTTAACCATTACAAAATATAAGAATATTTCCAGTAAAAGCTACTTGTCAGTAGATGTTAATAAACAGAATAATTTTCTCTATGTGACTCACTCTGTGGAATTAGCAAAATGGAAGGCACAAAATTAAAGGCTTCAAAGGATTGGATAGAACCAGGCACAGCATCTGAAAAAGGCATGAACAGTTTTTTGTAGGAAACTGATAACTATTTTTTAGTGTCCAATCCATTTATACTGGAAGTATGTAAAAATATAAGCAGAAAGAAGGGGCATTTATTTCTCTACTTTTAAGACTGGCTAACCTGATATTCATGGATTACTGGAGACTTTATTATTGTTTTTTAAAATGTGTATGAAAAAATGGTATGAAAGTTTGTATTTTGTCTTATTTAGGCAGTAACCCTCCTGCTCTTGAGAACTAAATAAAACAATTGCCTGAATATTAAAGCTACTCAATCTCTGGAAAGCTATAGTGAAATTGAGTATACCTAAGTCTCCAATTCAGCTGTGTGAAGGAATCAGTTTCTTTTAGTTTTATCTGGCTTAGTTAATCTCTCAAAAAGGTGATCTCTAGTCTACTTAAGCCACAACTTTAAATTTTATGGAAAGGCTTTGTTCAGTAACATTGCAAAAAATGAGGAAGGTTCAATTTTTTTTTTTTTCTAAAGTGTCATGGCTTCATATTTTCAATTGTCTGAAGAAACTGGTTTAGATTGCATTATTATTGTGTCATTTTAATTGGTTTACTTTGGTATGGCAGATGTTCCCTTCATGAAAACAGAGAATTCTTACAGAGGTGAAAAAAGATAACTTTACTCTTTCTATCTGCAATGAGATGTAGCTCCTTATTTTAATGACTTTTGTATAACACTGATCACATTCTTAGTTTCAGCCACTAAAAAATGGTCTTTGGTGTTTGATCTGACATATGGACACATTTTTAATGTCAGTAGCTAAAGATTAAATAATATGTATTATCATATAGATGTAACTCTAACAGAACATTGGCGTGTCCTTCACAAGTTTTAGGGCTTGACATAACAGTTATTTGATGAAATTCTAAGGTCAGTTCTATGCCTAGATGAACAATAATATGATCTTTAGAATATTTTAAGAAAAAAAGATGTTCTTATTGTGCCATGGCATTTTATATTCCATTTCTTTCGTGTGTCTTATTCTGCATTATTAATTGATTTATTGTTCTTTACAAATTTATTTGAACAGATCTTAAAGAACAAGTTCTTAAATCATTAGGGTTTTTAAGAGGGACTTGTTTTCTATTGATGTCAGTATACCCTCTGTTACTTACAAACAACTTAAAGTTTTCAGTTTAACTTCCTTTAAACTGGAAAAATATACAGCTCACTTGTAACAGATCTTGGAAATTCAGAACTGGGCAAGCCCTTCACGGTGAAATAGGCTTTCTGGTAACAGTAGAAGCATTGAGCACAGAGTCTCATAGACCCCAGTGATATGTGCATATGGATTGTTTACTGTTGTATCTGTGACAACCCACCCATCTATATTCTCTGTAGGCAAGTAATGCCTTAAGGAAAGTAAGTAGATTTTAGTTGTCAAATGATTGATTGCAGTGTTATTTTCATTTAGTGTACAATTAAATACTTGAGACATATTAAAAATAGCAGGCTAAGTGTGTTTTTGACTGCTATTTTAAGCTGAAAATTTTGTTTGGTGAATCTGAAATTTAGTTGATATTTTTTGTATTTACCAAATACTGACCAATTAAAAATCATCTTAATTCATCAAATCATAGAATCATAGAATGGTTTGGTTGGAAAGGGCCTTAAAATTCATCTAGCTCCAGCCTCCGCCATGAGCAGGGAACCTTCCACTAGACCAGGTTACTCAGAGCCCCATCCAGTCTTGTCTTCAACACCTCCAGGGATGGCAAGTCCACAACCTCTCTGGGGGTAACCTGTTCCAGTACCTCACCACCCTCACAGTAAAGGATTTCTTCCTAGTGTGTAATCTAAACTCTCCGTTTCAGTTTAAAGTCGTTCTCCCTTGTCCTATCACTACATGCCCTTGTAGAAAGTCCCTATCCAGCTACCTTGTAGGCTCCCTTTAGGTACTGAAAGGTGCTGTAAAGCCTCCTCCAGTCTGACCAGCCCTGACTCTCTCAGCCTGTCTCCATAGGAGAGGTGCTCCATCCCTGTGGTCAACTTAGTGGCTCTCCTCTGAATTCACTGCAACAGGTCAATGTCTTTGTTGTGTTGAGTGTCCTGGAGCTGGCTGCAGCACTCCAGGTGGAGTCTTAGCAAAGTGAAGTAGAGGGGGAGAATCCCTCCCTCGACCTGGCCATACAGCTTTTGATGCAGCCCAAGATACAAGTTGGCTTTCTGGACTGCAAGTGCACATTGCTGGGTTGTGTTCAGCTTTTCGTGCACAAATGCCCTTAAGTCTCTCTTCCCAAGGCTGCTCTCAAACCATTCTCCAAGTTGAAGATTTTGTGCATCTTGGACCATTTGTGAAAATTTGCTTTTATGGACTGTAATTTAAACAATGTCATCTTCCAGTGTTAATTCTTGGGATAATTTGTCTTTAATTAGTATTGTAAGTATAGTAATTGAAAAAGGAGTGAGGCATGTCATAAATACCTACTCTCAGAACTTCAGACAGAGGAACAAGTGTGCCACATCTGATATGTAGGTACATTCAGAAGTGTATAGAAATCAATACTCAACTAAATTAAAATGTACGCATTAAGGACAAAATAAAGCAATTTTAATAGGTTGGATTTAGTAAAATAACAATGTACATGTACATGCCATCCTCTAATAGCAGATTTATTTACTAAAAAAGTACCGGTGTGAGAAGTAAATATATTTAGCTTTGCATTTGATTGCATCCATTCATCAGCTTATTTATATTTAAGCATCTAAATAATAACAGGCTTCCAACTTCAGATACTTTATTTAATTCTTAAACTCTGATAGAGGTATTTCATCCAATGTTTTTCAACTCATGGAAGATCTGAAAGTTCCCAGCAACCTTCTTGAAATCTGTCACTCTATTTTTTTCTTACCCATTATAAAGTATCATTTCATTCAACGGGTCTCATAGCATAACTGCCCTAATAAACATGGCCTACAACTTCTATTGGGCTCCCATGTTTTGCCTTTCCTCAATATTTTAATTTGTGAATAGTGGGTGGGAACCTTTACAGACATTCCAAATTAGCCATACAATTTCATTTTCTATTTTTGGCTCCGTATATATTCTACTATCTGCCAGTTTTTTTGTCTGGCATCCATAATGTCATCTTTGTAGTGTCTTACCTTCTTACTTCCAAATAGGACACAAACCAAACAGACACAGTGAAATAAAAATTATCACTTTCCCCATAAGCTAGAGTTTGAGGTATGAAAAAATTTATATGTGGAAGAAAAGTGGGAGATAAATTCCTTAAATGCTAGGGTAGTGTCATACAGAAAAGCCTATTTTCATGTACAGGCTGAGAGATACCCAGCTCTAAATCTACTTATTTTTTGGGGTACTTTCAGCCCTTCCGCACTTCTTACTGGTTGTCTCAGTCGCTGAGAGCGTAGTTTTCTTATCTGTACTTTAACACAGAGATCTTGACATGGAGATTTGATGAGGGCTATGAATCAACAAATACCTTTTCTTTCTCTTTTACTGTTTGGACTTTTTGCCTCAAGTGTCCTGAGAAAGCTCTTCAAATTGAAAGTACAGCAAACACTGTGCAGTTCTCCCAGAGAGTTTTCAAGCCTTTTAAATAACTGGCATAGAAAATGTTCTTTCTTACGGAATATCTGTGGCACAGTAACCTGTCCCATGAAGGTATAATAATCCTAGAAATTGCTCAGAGAAGGAGAGTGCTGCTGTGTTTTTGGTTTTGTATTGCCCTTTCTAATCCAACAGTATTTGGAATATCCAGCCCACAAATACTGAAATACCCTTTCTAATATTAGGCATATTTTTTGGGAGAGGATTAGTTTGGGATATTAGACATTATAGCTGGATAAAAATACAGTTAGGGTGCTATGGTGGTTATCTATATAATAAATATTTTCAAGTTTTAACTGCTGTTATGCTTAAGTCATTGAAGCATATGTTGTTGAGCTATATGCTATACAGTATCTTTAGCAAGAGTGAAATCTGTATACACAGTATAATCTTCACAACCTAATAATATTTCTTTCTATAGGATTGCATTTTGAAAGGAGATGTGGCTTGTGGTGAAGTAACTGCCACTGCAAATGCCACAGTCACAAAAAGGTATGCATGCTGAGTTGTGGCTGAGCTCATATCTGCCTATTTATGGCAACCAAGCAGGAATCAGAGATTAAGTCATAATAAGGTAGGGATTGTACCAGCTAGAGGCTCACTTGTTTGTTCCATGTAGTAGAAGAAGGATTTTAGAGAAGATGATTTACAGCATTGCTTATCCCTTGCAAAGTGACTATGAATAGAAGTTGTAAGACTTTTTTTGCATAATGAACATTTTTGAGTGCAATCCTGCTATAAGATCAGATACTCAGGCCATTGTTTCATTCATTCTACAATATATGAAAACAAAAAATTCTGATTTGAAAAATTATACAACTTCCTGAAACCGAATACATGACTGTATCTGAATCTGCTTTTAAAACCTGTAAAATAGAAAAGATCTGATCAGATAAGCAGTGGCATTTGTATTAAAAATAAATAAATAAATAAATAAATAAATAAATAAATAAACCAATCACTAATGAAAACAAACACATGAAGTAATACCTGCAAGATTTTCAGTCTTTCTCTTTGCAACTTTCATTGAAATGTTTAATTTCTGCCACCCTCTCCCCCCCTTCCAAAAAATAAAAGATCTGGTTATCTCCTTATGTAATACTTTTCATAAAGATTTTGATACTTGGAAAATATAAAATAATTAAGCATAATTATGACTGTGAGTTCAAGTTCACTGCTTTCCTGAAATGCCATTTGCTTTCCATATATTCATGGTATATAGTACTGGATATTAAACAAGTGGACAGATACAGAATGCTGGGCAGGAAGAAGTACTTTGAAATTGTAATTTATATGTAAAAGTATTTATATATGTGGTTTTTTTCCCTGATTTCTTAAAGAAATGTGGCCTACAGGATCATATGTATCTGATTCCCCCTTTTATACCTTCAGAACCTGTTTTATGATTCCAACCAAATTTTGGATGATAGATGTTTTAAAACTTAACTTCATCTATAAAACAGTGTTGGTTAGAAAATGCCTTCAGTTTGTGCTGTCCGTATGGGAAGGACTTCTGTGACCTGGCAATGCAACTCCTGACAGTGGCTGGCCTGGCAAAACTCTTGCAGAGCTTGCTGTCAGCTCAGTGCTTCTTGCCTCCTGTGCTTTCAACTCGTGTTTCTGCAGGTGGGTCACTGGAGAGGGAGATGTCTAAGCTTTGCGTTCTTCATTGCAATTCAGGTATACTGTGAAAATGATGCCAGTGAAGTCTGTTACATACACATGGGTGAGAAACAGTGGACTCAAAGCATCATCCATGCAGACATGTTCAGGACAGAAACAGAATGGAGTCTGCAGTAATGATAAATCCATATCTCTGATAGCTAGAGACTTTATCTCTAAACATCATATTCTGAATATTTTAAAAAGCCCGTCATAAAGATCTTAAGTGCTTTAGCTGCCTCTGAAACCTTGAAGAAGAATGCTCTCACAGAATGGCAGTCTAGTCCAGTCGTGTTACTCTTCCACATTATCAATAACATAGGTAAGAGCAAGGATTGGGAAAGCACCAGAACATCTCAGAATAATGATGATATAATATTTTCCTTACTAACAATGTGCTCAGTATTTTAACTGTCAGTTACAGAAAACACAGAATGAGATAATTAGAAGCATATCTAAATTTTGTAAAAACCTACTCTCCTTTCCTCTTCACCAGTGCTTTAAGTGCTCTAAAAATGCTGAATATTCAAGATGCTTGAGTTTTAGATTTCAGAAACAAGTTGAGGATATCAATACGTTTGGAATGAGATTTTTCATAGCAACAGTGACTGCTACATGCTTTAAGAAGTGTCATATTTCTGATACCAAAAGAGGCTTTGGCATCCTGGATAAATTTTGCACTATCATTAGTATTTGTTAGGGAATACTTTGAAGAAAGCACAGATGTGCTTGTATGTCTTAGAAAAGTAAAGAAGACTTTTTTTCTAGCGTTCTGAGGCTCTTGGGGGAGTACACAGAATGAAAGAATGGTTTGGGTTGGAGGGACCTTTAAAGGTCAGCTAGTCTAACCCCCTCAGCAATGAGCAGGGACATCTTCAACTGGATCATGTTACTTGGAGCACTGTTCAAGCTTGACCTTAAATGTTTCCAGAAACAGGACATCCACCACCTCTCCGGGCAACTTGTTCCAATATTTCACTTCCCTCATTGCAAAAAATTTCTTGTTTATATCTAGACTGAGTCTACCCTATTTCCTTTTAAAACCATTACCCCTTGCCCTATCACTAGAGGCTCTACTAAAAGGTCCCCGCCTCTCTTATAAGCCCCCTCTAAGTACTGAAACACCACAAAAAGGTCTCCTTGGAGCCTTCTCTTCTCCAGGCTGAACAACTCTCTCAGCCTTTCTTTGTAATAGGGATGTCCCATCCCTCTGATTATCTTCATGGCCCTACTCTGAACTCACTCTGACAGGTCCATGTCTTTCCTGTGCTGAGGACTCCAGACCTGGACACTTTACTCCAGGTGGGGTCTCACCAGAGCACAGCAGAGGGACAGAGTCAGCTCCCTTGAACTGCTGCCCACGCTGCTTTTGATGCAGCCCAGAACAAGGATTTCTGGGCTATGAGCGCACATTGACGACTTATGTCCAACTTCTCATTCACCAGCACCCCCAAGTCCTTCTTGGCAGAGCTGCTCTGTATTGATGCTGGTTGTTGTCCTAACCCAGATTCAGGACCTTGCACTTGGCCTTGTTGAACCTCATTAAATTCACATGGATTTACTGTTTTAGCTCATTGAGATCCCTCTGGATGGGATTCCATGCCTCGGGTGTGTCAACCACACCATTCATCTTGGTGTCATCTTCAAACTTGCTGAGTGTACATTCAATCCCACTGTCTGTGTCATTGATGAGGATAATAAACAGTACGTGTCCCAGTCATCACTGATCTCCATCCAGACATTAAGTGATTGTTAGCTACCCTTTGCGTGAGACCATCCAGTCAATTTCTCATCCACTGAATAGTCCATTTGTGAAATCCATCTCTCTCCAATTTAGAGAGAAGGATGTTGTGGGGGATCGTGTCAAAGGCTTTATTGAAGTCCAGATAAATGAAATCCTTAGTTCTTCCCTTGTCCACTGATGTAGTTGCTCCATCATAGAAAGCCACTACGTTGATCAGGCAGAACCTGTCCTTGGTGAAGTCATGATGGTTGTCTTGAATCACCTCATGGTCCCCCAAGAGCCTTAGCACAGCTTCTAGGAGAATCTGTTCCATGATTTTCCCAGGCACAGTGGTGAGGCTCACAGGTCGATAGTTCCCAGAGCCCTCCTTTCACCATTTTTAAAAATAGGTGCAATGTTTCCATTTTTAGGGACTTCACCTGACTGTCATAATATTTAGGTAGCTAGAATCAAGATTTCTATGTGAATCTTTTATGCATTGATGCAGTTTCCTTTGCAGGAAAAAAATTCTGATATAGTTGAATTATTTTTCTTTACATTAGAAGTCAGGACAGGGAAACAAACAAGGTCTCTTCCAATCCAGCATATTCTGTGATACTGTGTGATTCTGTGAAATGGTGTATCAAAGTATTCAGTGATACATATTCTTACTGTACAGAGGTTTTCAACTCTTGGACATCAGAATTTCTCATGCACTATGAAATTGAATGGCAAATATCAGGTAATTTTTGTATTGTAAATATGGATCTGCAGTGATGGGAGATGGCTGATGGCAGAGTCTAAGAGAATTCTTCTTAAAAATGCCCCCAAAATTTAAGAAAAGTTACTCTTCATAAAGATATGGTTGAGATGTTAAAAAAATGTCTTGCCTGTGGATCCTTTATTGTCTCGGAGTTTTAAGAGGAAGTTTAACCAACATTGCTAGGCAAATTTAGCTACAGTTCTATTGGATTTTCTAATACTTCTCTGTTTAGACCTATTTGGCAAAATAGAATTAATCAATGGGGTTTAATTGGCCACTTGAAGAGCCTTTGAATAGCATATTGGAGAAATGCATGGAAGTAATTGACTGTTGCATGTTAAAAATAGCTGTGAAAAGGTTTGTACGATTTGGAGCCTGTGACAACAGGCAGTGTCACCCAGAATATCTGTTTTGGTGAATGATTTTTTTTTTTTAATCTGCTATATTCGTACATAATGACTAAGTAGTATTATCTGTCATTTCTGAGGCCTATACTTTGGGAGTAACAGGGATCTGGTAGAATTTAATGTTGCAACTAATATATTTCAAATAGTTATCCTATTGTATCTGTAATATAAGTAACATATAAAATGTGTAAATGTAAGGTATATTTTAAATTATCTTTGATAGCCATTTGGGTTCCTCTTCTATTTTAACTATTAATATTGTTCTTTTAAAATAATGTATCAATTATTTACCTGCCTGAAAATAAATCACTAGAGGCTAGTGATTTTTTCTTAAAGTTTTTTCTTAAAGATTTTTTTTCTTAAAGTTACTAAAACAAGGAAACAAAGTAGAATATTCATCTAATAATAGATCTGGGAAGAAAGTTCAAAAAGTCATTTAAAGCTTTGAAAATGGGATTTATAACAGTAAAAAACTTTTGCACAAATGCATTCTTTGGAAACGTGGTTTCAGTCAATACTAATACCACTTTTATCTTAAATTGCATGAATAGTCTTAATGTATAAAAAGGTGGTTTGTAGTTCTGTGCTGGAGCAGTCTGCCAAGCTGAAATGAGAGTTTATGTTTTTGATGGTGTCTTCTTCTCCCAAAATAATACCAAGGATGCAGAGAGTTTGTTTTCTCCTATTCCATAGACCTGTAGAATGCCCTGAATACTAGGCCACATAATAATCTTGCATTTCTGTCCTTTTTCACCAAGCCATCACATATTACATAGAATGCTCCCACAGGAGTTCTCTATCAAGGTGAACAGGGCAATCAGCAAACTGCAGAAGCAATCAAATGTAGATCCTATTGTCTCATGGCAGAGCTGTCTAATAAATTATGATACCCTTAGCAGCAGCTTCTTATATCAATATGTTTTTTATCTTGGTGAGAAAAACAGATTAAAAATAATTCATGAATAATCCAAATTGATTTTCAAGAGCTTTTTTAATTAGATAACGGAATCAAAAATCTATTTACTTCAGCAGTATTATTTGGAAACTTTTTTCCCTTTTCTTTGTTAGATTATTTTATAATCTTTTAATACACAGGGCTTGTACTCCATTTGATTCAAAATCCCTAACACAACCAAGCACAACTGCTTTCTATAATTGAACATAATGGTAGCTTTCAGTTTCACTATACTGTGTAATTAAAGTATTTTCAACCTGAAATGGTATGAAATATGTCTCTAAAATAGTCCCAATATTATAATCTATTAAATAAAATGTAAAGTATACAATGTGCTTATTATGCTTATTACCTATCTAATAATTCTGTTATTTTTACTGAAGAGTTTCTGTGTAAACTGTATGTCCAGAAAAAATACATGTTTTTCTGTAATTTCTGAATTCTAATCTTTTCTAATAAACTAAGTAACTGAAAGAAATATAGTAGGCTTTTTTTTCTGCTAACATGCTACAGTTGCTACCAACTTGGATATCGTTCACTGAAAGCCCAATTTTTTCTTTCATTATTCATTAATTATTTGAGTGAAATTTTATATCACCTTAGTTCTTTTGTGCGTATTCTATCAGGAGCGTAATGTAATATCTGACATACAACGATAGGCATATTATGTTTTTTCTATCTCATTCAACTTTATAAATAGTTTCTGTTTTGATTTAACTTGTGTACATGGCAATACCTTACATTGTTTTTGCTTTTCCTTACTAGATACAAAAGATAGATTGATGTTTTAGAAGATGTTTTTTCAACAAGTTCCAGATAACGTTTCAAATCTGTAATTTGTATAATATTTAAGAATGTTTTCTCCTTTTTTATTTCTGTTGTAATGTTTGGTACATTTGTTGCTTGTTTGTGTTAAATTTAACTTTTCACTGTTATTTTCAGTACTTTTATGATGATACTGTCAGTTACTTTTATTTCCTATGAAATAGTTATATCCTTTTTCGTAAGACAACATTAGAACCTTTGATACATTTTTTCTCTATAGTTCTTGCTGCACATCTTGCTGCAAGCATTATAGAACACCAATACTAAAACCATACAAGATTGAAAACATAATGACTGTTGCAGGAACCTAATAAAGAATTTTCTCTCTATAATTTTTTTAAGAGTGGTAGATTCTTGAGATAACATTTCCTGGAAATAATAAGCTAGCAAGGTTATCACTTTATTTTCTTGTTTGTTCCCCCCCCCAATCAAAATGCAGTTTCTTCAGTAGAAGTTTCAGAATACTTACTTCATTTTTTTTTTGCTCACATACCCTACTTCTGTGTATACACTTTGACTATAAATATCAAAAAGTTTCTAGTGAATTACATTCTCATTGGTGAGCTTTTAGTATCCAATAGGGCTTTTTAGCTCTGCATGTGATTAATAGGTCAATTCTGAGCTCTCTGAGTACTATTTCAGTGCCTCATAATCCAGCCCTGCTGTAGCTAATTTCATTGAGACGTCAGCAGCTATTATTCTCAGTAATGTAACTGGTATCACTCTTAAGGACCTATGTGACTGCTCTTCTCCTCTTTCTCTAGTCCTAATGATATCTTTAACTTTGCAACTCATCAGACACCTGTTTCAGTGTTATTAGACTTCATTTCTACTGTGTCATCCTTTAGCCCCTTTACTTTGACATTCACGTCTCATTAAAAGCAGAATTGTGCAGATTTCCTGGACTAATTTTTTGATAGCTGTGTTCTTATCACGGTTGGGTAGGAACAAACAAAAATTCAAGCCAAAGTAGTTTAATGAATCTGTTTGACTGAATATTAAATAGAATTCTAATTTGAGGTGACTAAAAGATAATGGATACTGTGGAAACCCAAAAGCTCAGGGTTGTTTTAGGGGAAAGCCTGATTAGGTTATGAAAAGAATTAGATGGGATGAGGAGCTCTAGATATTCTTTAAAAGGACCAAATGTGGGTAATTGGAAGATTGTGCCAGTGTTAAAAAATCAATTTGCAGAAGCACTAGAAAAATAGTTGCTGTCTCTGATAGATTTTTGTTAAGAGAAATTTTCTAAAAAGGTATATGACAAATTACTGTAATTGTAGGAGCAAAGCACCCTTCATACATGATTTTATTTTTATTCTATAGTTAGCATTTTTTGACATTTAAAAAAGCTCTTTGATTTCTAATGGCAGCAATGAAAACCTTTGTCAGGGTTCTCAAATGATCTGCTTACATGTCTTTGAAAATTGTGAAGTAATTGGTGCACTGAATTTTTTTAAGGCTTGATTCTGAAGAACCAAGACTTCACACTTTTTTGAATGAGTTTTGTTTTATAATTATGAAATTATCAAACATCATGTGTTATTAGTGTTTCCCTTCTTTTTCTCTAGCAATTGCTTACAGAGTTCAAATAAATGTTTAGGTTTCTTTGACATTTAATTCTTTCTCTTTAAAGTGATATATGTTGCCACTGAAAGAGCCAGCTATTCCTTATCCTGAGACTTAGAAACCCATGGTCCAACCCCTTGCACTACTGAACACAGAACAACATACTGAGGCAGGTTAGGGAAAATTAGAAAGAATGGGTTTGGTTTTCCTGTGTTTGCCTACAGTCTATGTTTTACCTTTGTTAATAGCTGTTTAGGAAAACTTTGTTTTTACATTATTAGCCTCTTTTTCCCCAGATGTATGGGGTGGGGTTCTCTCACTTTTTCCCCTTACTGTAATTTCTTTCTTATCTAAATCCTGATCTAATGAAATCAATGTTTGAATGAAAAATCTTGGTAAAAAAGTGGGTATTTAAAATAATCCAGGCACCTATCCCACAAAATGCTACCTTACCCCTGCTTAATAGAAAATTAAGGAGTTGGGTTTTTTGTTTGTTTCTTTTTAATAAACTACAATAAAAAATCGCTTGCTGGTACAAGAAATTGATTTTCAGAACCAGTGAAATGATCAATTTCTAATTTTAGAAAATATAGCTATGAATCAAAGAGAGCTGAGCTTGCTAAATACGTGTCAAAGTCAAGGCACTAATGTGTATGTCCGAAACTCCAGTTTGTGAATTTGAAAATTGTGTCTGGATAGCTTTTCTTTAATGCGATAGTCTAGAATTATTATACTTTTAGCTATCTCCAAAATTAGTAAGCTGATTGCTTGCAGACTTTTCAATGTTACAACAAATTCCTGAGGATAAACATCTTGCCTTTTAGCAGTAAGAAACAAAATATGCTCTGTCAAACAGCTTCTCCCAGGCAGCTGTCAGTCAGACAAGAGGGCATGGTCTTAAGCTCTGCCAGGGGAGGTTTAGGTTAGAAACTAGGAAGAAATTCTTTACAGAGAGGGTAATCAGGCATTGGAATGGCCTGCCCAGGGAAGTGGTGGATTCTCTGTCCTTGGTGGTTTTTAGGATGAGACTGGATGTGGCACTTAGTGCCATGGTCTAATACCCACGGTGGTAGTGGGTCAAGGGTTGGACTTGATGATCTCAGAGGTCTTTTCCAACCCGGCTGATTCTATGATTCTATGATTGTCATAAACAGGACACTGAGTACTGTTAGTGTTTCTACCTGGAAGTGGCCCACCATCTGGACATGAGAAATAGCATATTAACTGAGCTGCAGTGCTCTGAGAAATTCTCTAAAGTCTTTACCTGCTATGCTGTGCAAGGAAAAAACCTAAATTCCCCCCACAGCCTAGCATTCAACTCAATCAACCTTGTATGGTGGAAGACCTGAGGCTCACACTCAAAGCCGCAATGTGCTTATTACTCGTGATAATGTTCTCTGTAAAAGGATGGTAGTTCTTAGAGGTGACACTCTTTTCTGTTTACTAACATTCTGAATAATTTTGAAACTATGCTTTCACAAGATATTAACTATCCTAAAGTTATATGTTGTTAATAATACCCATTAAAAGTATAGAGCTAATATCAGTAACAAAATCTTTTAGCAGGGTTCTTAAGGTACATTGTTTTCTTCTCATCAGAGCTGATTATTAATCTTATAGATTAAATATTAATAATTGTATCATAAGGGGTGCTTTTTGTTGAGCCTATCCTGGACATGACTAATAAAGATTAAATATTTAAATATATATATAAATTAGACACTGACCTCTGTTTTCATACACTAATTATTCTTAATAAAGTTGTATATGCAGTGTCACTCTGTGGCTTAAGTATTTTGAGAAGATCTTTTTTACAAATCTTAGAGTTGTATGCCAATTAAAATATTTAATTTTCACTAAATATCATCTATTATTATTATTTAAAAAATTGACAGTTTTTATTTTACCCAGACTTCTTTTTGAATGCAGATTTTTTTAAGATGAGATCCAGTAGATAAGCATCCTCATAATCCTCCAGGGTTATATTTTAATTTAGGACATGTTAATAATAAACCAAGATTCCTTATGGATCAAAATATAGTTTGAGGGAGTAATCAAATACAAGTCTATAGATTATAGCCTTAGATTAAGCTTGAGGCTGATCATTATAAATGGTTAACTGTGCATTAGGTAGCATTTTTTTGAGAGACAAAGATCTTTTGCTTAATTTTGATGCACAACTTTTTATTCTGTCTTAGAAATAAGAAACAGTAAAAGAAAGATTGCATACAGATAGACTGGATTGGAATATCTCATTTTTCTATGGTACTCATAGGAAAGCTGAAATTGGTTTGGAGGTGTAGGTAGGAAAATCTGGCTGGATTTTTTTTTCCCCTGAGAAAATGGTATAGATAATTTTCTCGATTATTAGATGGTAAGAATACTTCTGCATCCAGCTCAAACAGAAAAGGTCGTATATGATATTGATAAAACAGAGAAAAAAGGACATATTTTTATTATTATTTGCTTTTGTCTTCTGGAAATTTTCAGAAAAGCAGAGAAACTTTTAGAGAAAACAAATGCTGTGCCTCATATGTCGTTGCAACGGCTTCGTACCTATCACTTTGTATGGGAATGTAATGGAAACACAGTCTTTCTCAACCAAATTTTGATAACTACTTCATAAGAGATGAAACTAATTTTTCTTCAAACTCATTCTTTCCACTGTGAAGTACCTTTCTGCATCATTGTTTTCTTCAACAGATACAAGTGCAGTTTATTAGCAATAAAAATACATTATTTTAAAATTTGAGCGGTATAAATATCAAAGGTATCAACATGCTAAAGGACACCGTTTCATCGACCATGGTTTTCTCTCACTGCTTATTTATTGTACCACTAACTTGGAACATAAGATCTATACAAAGTGTGGTTTTTGAAAGGACTAAGAAAACCCCATCATGCAATACTTGAAATTTTCACTTTTCCGTGCTCTATTAAGCATCCTGTTTGTTTCTCAGTCATCAGAACACTAAAGTTGTGTCTGATATTAAGTTTATTTTACACTTAAAATCATAGAATGGTAGAAACATTAAGGCTGGAAAAGACCTCCAAATCGTTGAGTTCAACCTTTGACTTAGCTGTATCTTTATTTCATTATTGGGAAAAAAATAAAAAAAAAAATTCTGCCAACATTCTCAGAGAATATAACATGAAAATTGAAAACCCCTCATATTTAGTTTTGAAAAAAAAATCACAAACTCTTGTATTGTTTTAATAGATTAAACTACAAAAAAAAGCATCTTGTCTTATGTAGAAATTTTGGAGGAAATAGGAAATAGTGAAATGTCTGTAATGTTGACCCAATATCCTAATTCTGATACTTTTTATTGCAGAGAATACTACCACTATATGCAATATGACATTTGCAGATATGAAGTAGAGCCTTATAGGGTGGCTTACAGGAAGGAGTATGTGTCAGAGGTTAATGAATACATAGAGATACTTCACATACTGGAAAACACAGCTTTGTTCAATTCTGCCTTCTTTTTGGCATCCTGCTTGATATGTTTGACACCAATTCTTGGATGTGATTCTGTTGCACAAGTCACATTAGATCTAGATTTGAGAAGGACCACAAAAGGCTGTAGGCACGAAAGTGTCTTCTGAGACAGTTCATGTGGGAAGATTATAGATATATGTGAAGTTTGAATATCCCCCAAATCTCCCCTAAGGAGATTGTCAGAGGTGGAGCTACACACAAAATACATACAAAATACATACAAAATACAAGACAGCTTCTAACCTAAATGCCAGAGGTATATTTTAGTTTCTATATAAACTACAGGAATTTCACCTTTTTTTCTTTTTTTTTTGTCTTGAAAATAATAGAAGGTATACCATTCTGTGTAGGAGTTAGAACTTGCTTTCTGGGGGTAAAAAGAAAAAAAAAAGT
This sequence comes from Neopelma chrysocephalum, assembly GCF_003984885.1. NCBI lineage: Eukaryota > Metazoa > Chordata > Aves > Passeriformes > Pipridae > Neopelma > Neopelma chrysocephalum. Next base: position 7,015,563 of record NW_020925744.1, read on the forward strand.
AACATACAACATCTTTTTCCCAGAAGCTGAAAAGTAGTTTTCACTTGTCTTAAGAAATCTAGAATTTGGATTTGCAGTTCTAAGGTTCCTACTGTCACTTTGATTAATAATGACACAGTTGTATAAGGATATCTATTCTACAAAGAAGTCAGGAACCATCCTATTTTTAACATATTTTTATATTTGCATGAATAGCTTAATATTCAAAGTATTTCTTACATGAAAAAAATTAAGGTATTTTCTTATTTATTGATTTTATTTCTGTATTTTCCAGAATATTTAATTTTAACAGTAACTTATTGATTTAATACTGTGTTTCCTATGAGAACATCAAAGTGCATTTTGGAAAGGTAATTACTAACATTCCTTTCTGTTTACCAAATTTACAGAGGGATAAATGGAAACACAGAGAGCACTTTCTCCTGTAGAGTTTGGTTTAAAAAAAATCTGACTTGTTCTTTACTATTACAGTTTGTTATTACAGTAAAGATTATAATCAAGATTAAGATTTCTTTTTTTATAGTATCCATTTTTGGAATTCATAGTAAGAAGCAACCTCTGCCTCAAAGAGTTTAATCCAAATGCAGATGCAGGGATAAGATGGAATTCAAAGGTAGAGAGAAGTGCATGACGAGCAAAATGTTTGTGGGGTCCTGAAGTTCAACTTCTGCTTTTTAATTCTTTAGATCATGTTGGCTGTCATCATGTCCAGATAAAATTGTTTTAGTTCAATCTTATGGTCAAGCTATACTGTGTAAGTGGATGTAATGGGGGAAACCAACGGTACCTCTAGGCTGGGTATTCTAGCTGTAAGCAGGTGTTCACAGGAGAAAGCATAGTATGATACTTCCCACAACTACTATCCCAGCCTCCACATAGTGGGACATAATGCCCCAGTCTGATTCAGAGTTAAACTATCTACACTTATAAAAGTATTATAAGTTTTTAAATACTTTTCCTGGTTGTATCAAACTAACTTTGTGCCTTGTTAATCTCAGGTGTTCAAAAAGTGTAGTGATGGGGGAGGTGGAAATAACCAGTTACCTTCTCATGAGCTTGTTATGCACATGCAAATTGATTAGTTGCAAAGAGGCTTTTTAATAGACTCTCTGTTTCCTCTCATTGAAGGTTACAGAATGTACTAGGGAATGATTTCACATGCAGCTGTTTGAATAAATTTAGCATCACATACAAGTCACCTTTGTAGCAAAGACTGAAGCTGTGGTTTATGAGCTTATATGAAAACAAATGTAATCTTGTTATAAACAAGAAGGTGTGAAGGAAAAAAAGTTAGGAGTTACAATTTTGGTAATTTGCACCATATGGTGACTGGAAAGTTGGCATTGCTATGTGTGCGAGTTTCTTATTCCAAACTCACAAAGTCGTACTATAGCTTCCAGAGAACACCTTATCCCTTCACTGCCCTGGCAGTTGCCCAATATTTCTTGTTCAGTAGAAAACCCAGCACTTCTTTCTCAAAATAAACAATTTAAAACCTGCACCAGTTTTGAAAAGGCCCGTTTCTTCATGAGATTTCCTTAATTCTTCCCATTGTGGAAGCTGTGTGCTTCACAAAGATTAACAGCACTGACAAAATATTGTTAGTTGCATTCTACAGGTGGGGATTTGGGGTATGAAAAAGTGTCTGCTACTGTGGAGTAAGTAATTTGCAGTATGCAGAAACTAATTATCCAGCATTTCTAGTACTTTAATATTACAAAATGTAATCCAAATACTGTTCAAATCCAACTTTTTTGCAGTAGGCAATACTGCTTCTACTAATCTATCTTCAAAATTCAGAGCTAAGCACTGTCAAAATTGAGTGAGATACCTATGGAGATAATCTTTGAAGGGTGTGGTTGTAAATTAGATTAGATATCCCAATATTGCACAGGAACTTGAGATCTCATTCTACAAAACTACTATGTCAATAATGTACAACCTTGTGATTTACACCCAACATAAAAAATTTCTGACTGGGGGAATAATTTTGGGCAAATTTATGAACAACTAAAAAATAATATCTTCAAAGAAATATCAAGGAATGCTAACTATCAACAGTGCTGTCATTTTGTCAAAAGAACTTCATTTGAAATGTAAATGTAGATTATGAGTAGATTCGTACCTCCCATATACACATAATTGCACAAGAAAGTAGCATTTTATGCACTTACTTTTTCTTAAATGGAATTAGATAATGACCATCAAGTTAATCCTTAAATATATCTTTGTCTCTTCAGAAAACTATTTTGCTTTTCCAAGGATTTATTTTCCTGGACCATTACCTGATAAATAGCAATTTGTTTTGGTAATGCTTAATGAATGCAGGACCCATCTGGCATTATATCAGGACATGCAGCTGGCTATTAATTACTGAAGAATCCTCAACAGCTCAAATGAAACCATCCACCAAAGATCTGATTGAGCAGATTCTTTTTTCTTCTTTATTCTGTAGTGCTAATCACAAAAAAAGAGTAAATAATTCATACTTAGTTAGTTAGTCATGGATACTAAAATTTCCAACAACATGAATATTGATTGCATTAATGGTTTCTATTCCTGTCTTGTATTGATTTTTATTCTTGAAGCAATGTAGTAGTTTCTCTTTTGAATTTCCTTAAAATTTTATGGGAGGAGGTAACTTTTTTTTCTTTTTTACCTCCAGGGTTTGCAATGTAACAGTGCATACAGTTTCGCACATGATCTTGGATTTTGTATTTTCATACATGTCTGATAGATGTGAGGCTGCTGCAGCTCTGTGCACTGGGTATAACATGAGTGTTTCTTTCCAATAGGCACACACTTGTGTGCAGTGCTGATGAGGACATGTTCATGGCCACACATACCAGCACAGATAGAAGCACTCAGCATTCAAGGCAAACTCAAACAGCTCTGTTTGCATTCTGTTTTCCCCACTGACTGATCAGCATGAGGGTCCATTAATGGGATATACACACATTGACAGTCTATCCAGGAGGTGGACTTGTCTGAAGTCCCAGTAATTATATGATCAGTAGCTGGTCTCTGGTTTCCTCATTTACGTGAGTGTGCACGTATGCACACGGACACCCACGCACATTTTGGATCTCTTTCATGACCAGGCTTAGAGACCCAACTGCAACCACAGTTGGCACTGCTGCCTCCCACTCAGACACTCGCATGTGCAAAGGGCCTATTGGTCAACCTTCAGCTCCATAACCTAGACCCTCTGGTAGCTGCCTCCTCCAGGTGCCTCATTCCCAGGCCACTCAGACTACTCACCAGCTAGCTTGTCTTGATGCTTGTTGATGACCACACAAGGATTTTTTCTGGTTGCCTACTCCATGGACACAATTACAATCTTTCTGGCCTCAGAAACAGGCCTTTCTGGCCTGTTGCTTTGAAACAGAACAGAGACCCCCTCGCCCAGGAAGAAAACAAGATGTGCAGTTTAAAAAGAGGACAGGACAGACTGTGGGGATCTGTCACAGGGCATAATCAGACAAGGGAACTGACCAGTTTCTTTTAACCCCTTCTGTCTTTGTCCATGTTTGCTCCTCTGCAAGCCACCTTGATCTGCCCTTTTCCCCACTTTTTCTCCTCCCCTGTGCATCCCATGCTGAGTCTCCTCCAAGCCCAAAGTGCTCTTCTCTGGCACCCCATAACTTGTCCCATACCCCCTGGAAGTAGCTTTTCAGTCTGAAAGGTGCTGTGGGGAGCCTCTGCCATCAGCTTACCATGGAGGGTATCACGCCCAGCTCATGGGGCCTAGGGTCCCCAGGGACAGGGGCAGGCAGAGACAACCTTTGTCTGACTTGTCTGTTGAGGTACTGCCTCTACCATTGTGCCTCTGTGCTCCTCTGTGTCCATGAATGTGTGTAGAGATTAATTAAATTACCTATGTAGTTCTGCTGTTACTCTGAAAATGTTGGCACTTTGAGCAATTCCTTCATTGTTTTATATACCCTGACAAGTATGTAACCTCACTGTAATAAATCTTCTTTAAAAGGATATATAAGAAAAATATACAGAAAAGGAAGACATTTGAAAAGAAAAGGCAAAACAAAACCAAGAACATGTTCTGCAAAAATAAAAATACTTTACAGAAAAACATAGCAGTAGGTAACTGAAGGATTGTCTTGTAACTGTAATGGGAAATTACTGGTAAGAAAATGGCCCTGCAAACTAGGCAATGGGAAGAGAACTAAAAAATAGTTCTTTGTGCTGAGATTTCACTGAATAGTTTTAGTAAGTATTTTATGGAAATATATTGGATGGTTTACGAGCTGTTGTGACTGTATTATTTCTCATCTCATTAAAAAAGAGGGTAAATGTCTTTCCGCCTTTGAGAGCATCCCTGAACTGGCATCAGCAGAGAGCTTGTCAAGGCAAATAGCCTCTGCAGTCCCACTTCAGACTTGTACATTTTTGTAATAAATTTTTATACACTTCTACACGGCAGACATCCAAGGAATACTACAGGCTAAATGTGGTCTGACTTCACCAGTTATTTAGCTCTTGAAATGAGCTGTCCTGAATAAATAACTGAGCCTGGGAATTTGAAAAATGAGTGCGCTGTGGCTAGAGTTGAAGGCTTGACTGAAGTATGTGTGCAGGGAGTTAGCATCACAGGCAGGTAATTGGTTCAAAAAGCAGTATTTTTTCTGACCTCAAAGTCTCAGTTGGTATGTTCTCCTTCAGAAGATTTTGCAATTTGCCATGCCTTGATAGTCTAATTTTTGGAAGAAAATGTACACTCTGAAAAGTCTATGGATAATTCTAGCTAAATACTTGTTTTAATGTATTTATTTAACTACAGTAAAATTTTTATCAATCTGTTATCAGAACAAAAATTTTTGTTGCAAAATTATATGAGATTGGCTGTTCACTTTCTTCGATAAGTTGAAAAGAATGAGTTAGTGGTAAACCATATACTTAGTTTATACAGACAGTGTAGCTACTTTGTTTTCTGTGTTTCCTTTTCAGTGCCTATTTTTTTCTTCTTTTTGCAAGTGGTGAAAACTTGAGCAGTGAAGGAGGTGAGGAAAGAGGAACTTCTATAATTAATTCTGTACTATGTAGCAACGTCTTCATTTTGTGTGAAAATGCACTCAGATAGCCTCACAAATTATAATCAATAGTACTTCAGCCTCGAGGGATCAAAAATTAACCAAAAAATATATCCAGGGTTTGTTTGTAATACTGCTGGATTAAAAAACCAAACCAAACCAAACAAAAAATCCTTGTATTTGCTGTTTGGTTGATGCTTAAGGCTTCTCAGTATTGCACATGAAATTTGTCATTCCAGAACAAAATCTGTAATATATTCCAGCTGGTGAGTTGAGCTGTGTGCCCTAGAATGATGAAATTGCTTCCCTGGCTACTACCCCCAAGGAGCTGGGAGTAATAAATTTGCTGTTTAAAAGGATCACCATTCATACACAGAGTCATCTTCCACCATTCCACTGTCATATGAGTGGATGCAGCTTTCTGAGCTCTGTGTGTGGCTGTGTGAGGAAGAGGAGGAGAGATGCTGTTCAAGCAGCCTCTGCTTCCCAAGCAGCTTATTGTCTTTCTTTCCAGCCTTGGAAACTCACTCACCACCCTGGATCCCCACAGTTGCTCATAATGGCCTGCTATGGTGGGAAACTACAGACATGAAACAGGCTCAGCATTTCATTGGATTTTCAAGTTTTCCCTAGAAAAGCTGGAAATGGCCTGTAAAACTAGTTGAGATTCTTTTACAGTTATTTTTCTTAGCTGAAGGTTTAGAAAGAAATTCAAGGTATTGTTAGACTGCGTAGTGATATGATGGACAATGAAATTCTACCAAACTTTGCAGAAATCCTGGAGCCTTGTAGAAAAATGTGCTGATTAGTGTTGCCCTCTGTGTTATAAGATAACAATAAATGTGCATATTTGTACATCTTCTCTGTTCATTAGAAAACTGGAACTACTGTTGATAAGGTACTTTCTGTTGAAATCTTCGTAATTGTCTATCCACCACTTATAAATGTAAGTTATTTTTAAAATTGGAAAGGGTTAGTTTTAGAAGTAAATTACATCTGAAATTCAGCACAAGGAAAGGGTTAGGTATTCAACAGTAAATGAAGAAGCTGCAAAATAACATCAGGTAGAAGACAAGCTTGGTGAATAGAAATAAAAAGACTGAATGGGAACACAAAAATATTTATAAAGGTAATTACCTTAACTGTACCTGCAGAACTTCAATATATCCATGCAATTTTTCTGCTTAAACTGGCATTTTTTGCATTAAAAAATTCAGAAACTGCATTAAAGATCATAAATTTTGCCAATTATATAAAGTGTGTTGCATTAGTTTTGAAATTCTGTCTCTAAGACGAGAAAAAAATGGAAATAAGATACCCGAGTTACCAAAGTAACTTTGGTAATAACTTTGGTAACAGTATGCTTATGAAAAAAAAATTCTAAAATTCAGGTATTGGAAGGGAAACAACAAGTCCTTCAGATTATAACAACAATTAATGGTAAAGTTGGCTTTAACAAAAAAGCTGTTTAAAATTAGTCAAGTAATAGTCTGTTTTCAGACTAAATTTCAGAATTAAATAAGAAAATCCCTGAAAGCAATCACTTCTGTTTGTAAAATAATCTGAGTAGATTACTTGTTTTGCATGGAAGTCACCTTTACACTGGAACAGAGAATAACTGACATGAAGGCAATTACCTAATAGCCCAAGAATGTGAGGTTTTGAAATGACAGCTGCAAAATATAGTAAAAACCATCTACAGTGCTGTTGCCTTGAAAAGGCCTCTTAGTTTCTCATAGAGTTTGTGTAGAAATGTCTCTCCTTACTTGGGAACAGCTGACATTTCAAGGCAGCCCTGAAAAGAAATTTGAAATACATTAATGGAAATTATGGTTTTTTACAGAGTCTGAACACCCCGGAATTTCAGCTTCGCTGTTCTCTGTCTTCTGCTTTGACTCAGAAGCTTGAAAATTCTTATGTTTTCAATTACATATATGGTGGAATAGTCCACGATTAGTGGCATTCTGCAGGAAAATGACTTAATTTCAAATTATGATTTTATAATAATATCTTAAATTGTTCTTCAAAGATCTGAGGTAAAAACTCAGGATCCTGCTGAGGCCAATGGCAACTTTCTCATTGTCATCTGTGAGCTGAGGATTTTAAAAAGTATTTCAGATAATATCTTTAGAGATGCAAAGAATGGTTTAAAATATTCTGTATTTTTAACCCTTTAGCATCATGCTTAAATTGGTTGGACCAGTGATTTTCTAGAGAGTCCAAGTACATGTAACATGGTTCTACAGAGCAAATGCTATATTTCGTTATAGTCTATTTAGCAGACTATTTAGATTTTCCTGCTCTTTTGTCTGTCTGAAGAAAAATATGCAGGTTGCAGAGCAAGTGTCCTTTTCTTGTAGTTTTTTGTGCCTTTTATAATGTTAAGAATTCCATCATAATCCTACACCCTAATGGTCTGCATGAAAACTGGCCAGGCTTTATACAGTAGTCAGGATCATGTCATCAAGCAAATAATGCCAAGAAAAACCACATGCAAGGTGTATGCTTGGGTTCTCTACACCTTTTACAGTCCTAGAATGAGTAAGTTGGTGCCAAGGAAGTTTCCTTATGTTGTTCTATTATGTCTCACAGACTTCTTTATTTTTAAATGGATTTGTATTTCTTTTTAAATTAGCTGGAGAAGTATTTGGAATAGAGCTGTTCTCTTTCTCTGTATTTGTATTTTTCCAGCATAATTTTGAGTTTGAACAACCTTGTTATAGTTTTCTTCAGATTCTGTTATCTTTTGAAAAATAATGAATTTTTTTAAAGTGTGGCATATTCATCTAATTTATACATACATAGTCTAGGAGTCTACTGAAATCATAAAGAATTATATGTAATTTAATCTAGATTTGAAACCATATACTTGGGAGAGAAAAAAAAGAAACAGAAAAGAAAAAGAAATACTTCTGGCAATGTGATTTAGTAAGTCATGTAAGCACATTTCAATTTAAGTACAGTCATTCACCTCTGTTATGATACTTTCCATCACCATTACTTTTTAGACTGCCTTCATCTCATAGCTTCACCAGAATTTATTTCATCATTTCTTTAACAAGCATTGCAAAGGTCAGATGAATACTTTAAAATAATTTTTCAGTTCACTATTTCTACATAAAAAGAGGAAATGAAAGTATGTTTTGCTCATATTCTTGTTTTCAATGTGTAGTTGAGTCTGTCACATCTTTGTGTTTCTTCTCTATATAACTTTTTACTCTCCTGTTTGAATATATAATCATGAATTTTGAAGTGATATCCACACAATAATAGTTGAGACAATTGAAAATTTAGGCCAAATCTAAAATTATCATCTGGTCTGTTACTAAATAGTGCCAAAACACAAGAGCAATTTAAGTATCACAGAAATAAGCTATAAAGGAGAAAATAAGAGTGATAAAAGGACAAGTCTTTTCACATACAGACTGCTAACACACCTAGGATCTGTGACCGTTTTCTCAGCATAATTTATTCTGGCCAGAGTGCAGTGCAGAACTGTTTAAGTGCCTAATGCTTATTGATTTTGATACAGGAAATTATGTACCTAAACTGGAGGGGAGAATCAAAATCTCCAGTGCCTTGCTTGGCAGTCAGTATTTTAATTTTCCATGAGAACAGTCTGAAGAGAGTCCAAAAAAAAGGCATTAGTTTTCAGAAGCAGTCAAATGGAAATGAAAAATTAATTTACCTATCTGCTTCTCTTTTTTCTGCCTTTATGCTATGACTGCTAAATGTCAACCAAGCCTATTAAAGCTCAAAAAAGTAACTAATCTTTTCTATTGATAAATGTTGCACAGGTGCTTAGTAGGTCTTTTTGCCACTCTTGGTACCACAACATACAGAAAATTTAAACTATTGCTTGACTTCTGATATGCTATGTCTGCTCCCTACTATGCTGACCAGTACTATGTCATTATCTTAATTTGTTTTCCTGGATGTATTAATTTATCCGGGTCTGCCTATGTCCATTTCTTTTCTTTAGAGTCTAAGAACTTTGAGAGTAGATTTATGGTCCCTAAAGTGTGTAATAGTACAGAAAAATAACGATGCTGATAACAAGGGGAGGCCCTTAGGGATACCGTCTAAGTATTTACCCTTCTGTAACTTCTGATTACCTATGTAATTTACTCCATTTATCATCCAATTTACAGGTGTTCCTTTAATGTTTTAATATATCCATGTATTATTTATAAATCAGCTTTTATATTGATTACCTGAAAAATAAATTTCAAAACTGGATTGAATGGGTGTTATTTCTACCAGAATGATAGGGAGGAAGGTAACTGAAGAGGTCATTATGTAATAGTTTGATGCAGAATCACATATACTCAGAAACTTCATGAAGTTTTTAAGTAACCTAATTGACCTGTTGTGTATAATATCCAGCGAGCAGGAAAATCTGCTTCAGTTTTTGGCCATCATTATCTTTAAAAAGGCACTTAGGCCCAATTACCCTGGCTGCAAATTATTCAAGCTTCTTGCCTAAGCTCAGAGAGCATGAAGAATAATCTATCAGTGTATTTATTTACAGTGTTGGAGGAGCCACCAAAAGCTGTTGTCAATTTTTTCCTGGTCGTCTAGGAAATTGTACAGGACCTTTGCAAATGTGTTGAAATTGCACAGGGCCTTTCTTCATGGATGTTGGTAGCACCTTCGCTTATTGGAACACTTTGTATTAAGGCCCAAAGAAGGTTATGCTAAATGGACCTTACAGAACACAAGTTTTGTATAAATCTTCTAGTCTAACGTGTGGTGGCAGACTTGTATTGCAGTACACAGATCTTTCGAATGCCAGTGATGAACCATTGGCTCTAGGTGTTTGAGAGATGCTACTGTCACTGTTCTTCACTTACCTTAAAACATTGTGCCCCAAATTGGTAAATTGTTAAATCCAGAGAATTTTCAGTCCAGATTAAAGAATAAGATTGCTGCCCATTCCTTGCAGATAACCATTTCTACTACTACTTCGAAAATTGAGAATTTCCTATACTGCAACACCAATTGAGTGAAACTGAACTGTGATCCAGTGTATCATTACATTTATTTCTTCTTTGATCTTAGTAGTTCTGATTACATTCCCGAACTATTTTACTCAGATCTTGCTTCTTAAATGCTGTTGCTCTCAGTGTCTAGGTTATTAAGATCACTTTATGTTAATCCGTCTCTCTTAAATTTTTTCATCCCATTTCTACTTATAAAATCAGCTCTTCAGCTCTTAATCGCTTCATGCTTTACTTCAAGTCAGAAATGGAAACGTTATAGTCTTTAGGACTTCATTCAATATGTGCTTTTACTACTTGACAGAAGTTGTTACCTGTTTTTGCTTTTGTTCATGATATCTGCTTCTGCCAAATATTGATTGAATCTAACCCAGGAATTCCTATTTCACTCCTGTGTATGTCACATAAAGCAGTATCCAAAGATTTGCTAAATTCAAGATAGATGAAACCTACAACCTCCAGTTTCAACCTATATCTGACTGGTCATTTTTTCAAAGAAAGCCATAATGATCTGGCAAGATTTTAAACTATTTTGGCTGTTTATTATAACCTTATCCTTTAGATTCTTGCAAACTGATGAGCAATTTGCTTTTTGTAATGAAGTTAAGCTGGTTCCTTCTCCTTTTTCCATATTGGTATTATCTGACTTCTCCAGTACCCTGTGCTCTTACAGTTATTCTGCAGCTCATGAAAAACATCACTTATTTAAGTATGACTTCAGGTAGTTTCACAAACACACTGCGTTAAATTTCAGTTGCTCCTGATGATTCTCTACCAAATATTTCCAGTGTTGTTATTTGTCCACTATTTTTTAATGCTTTGATACCTAATAGTACGACAATACTTCTATTATATTTATATTAAATGGGAAAAGAGAATATCCTGTCATTATTTTGACAAATGTCAATTAGTGCTTTAAAGTTTTTCAACAGGCTTTGAAGTAGTTATTGCATCTGGGAAATAAACAAGCTTTTACTATAACTCGAAATTATATTTTTTGTCTGCTTGTCTTTTGGATCATAATGGCTTCAAATTATTCAGTAATGACAAAATGTAAAACTTTCAGTGCCAGCAATGCAACAATTTCATCTATTTTATGTAATATGTATACCTGGCGTAGGGACCCCTGGTGGCCTAGTGGTTAGCGTGCAGGACTTTCACTGCTGCGACCACGGGTTCGATTCCCAGTCCCTCCCGGGCAGATGGAACCCGTTAGCCCTGTGAGGCCATCCATCTATGAGAAGGATACTCTAAACAAACCTACGTCCTGAGGACCTCACTGCCATTGTCCAAGCTTGCTTGGCCCCGGCAGATGAACCTTAGGATTAAAGGGTGGGCTCAGTTCAGCGCAGGCTGTGTCTCACCTAAAAAATCCATTGCGCAGGCTGGAAAGGTAAAAGACCTTTCCCCAAATCTTCGTTCGCGAAGATGGGCCATTATTATTAATACCTGGCGTGCTGAAAATGCTAGGAGGAACTTTTAGCCTACATAACATGGCAAATACAGTATTCCCCAAACTAGGATCTTCAGTTCTTGATACTGTTTCCTAGGAAAACAAGGAGATAGCTTCACTAAGTACTGGTTTTAGATGTGTGTATGAATATGCTCTTTGGCTTGGAGATAATCATGCGAGCAGTATATTGTATAGTTAAGTATTGCATACTCCTTCTGTGATAAAGAGCAGCCAGAAAAACATTGCTTTGTTTGACTAGAAAATGTTTTTAGGGTTTTAAAATTGTGAAGACTTTTAAAACTATGAAGACTTTTAAATTATTTAGTTAGGAACTCATACTTTTCACTGTACTGAAGCAGAATTTTTAAATATTGCTAATAATTTTTTAAACTTCTTATGATACTAACACTTGTAAGACAGATGTATTTAAGCATTTTTTTGATCTTCAACATAGATAATAAATATACTCAAAATACAGAGAAAAATTAACCAAAATTGGTTTAAACTGTCTGATGTAGATTTACCCTGAACTGTGATGAACTTAATCCATTTCTCAACACTAATTTTTAAAGATTTAGCTGTCAGGTTGAATAGATTTTAAGTTTTGCTTGAACAGTTCTTCTGTTGTAGCTTTAGGTCAGCATCAAAAATCAATAACCTTGTATATTTAAAATAACATAGGTAAATGAAACAATAATAAATAAGGAAATACCGTGGACCAGCTTTGGCCTTCATCTCAAAGTCATGATCCTCTGAATCAAGGTAGCTGTAGTGTATCTCAGGCATATTGTGGCTACACTGCTAAGTGCCAGTTTCCCCTGCAGCGTGTGGATCCTTATGCTTCCCAGCAATCCCTTGTGCCTGGGGCAGCAGGCTGCAGCCTACCATAGCATCTGGCAGGCTCCTGTATATAGGAGTAGTGATCTGGAAAGGACAACTAGCTTCAGAATGTATGGCATTACCTTTCTGCCACATTTAATAATTTTCATTAGAAGTACTCTTTTTGATTCTGGGGTAAGTAGATGAAAATATATTTTAGGTTTGTTTCATTGGAGTGAACAAAATAGTCAATTATTTGCATGGGTAAACACGAAAAAGATATTTTTGACTGTTCAACACAATAAATCTTAGAAAATTGAGGCAAACTGTGAGAAGAAAATGTAGGGAAACCTGAAAGCACCTCATATTAATCAGTTTCGTAGAATCATATTCTTAAAGTGAAGTTTGAACTTAGCGTAGATCACAGAGTAAGCAATGACTGTGCATGCTCTTACTGCTATATATTGTGCTATTTACCAAAGCCACTGCATTCATTAGATGTCTAGAGCAAAGATGTGTCAAATTTTCTAGGTGTGAAAAAATTAAAAAAGAGGGTTGTGTAAGCCTAACTATAACTGCAGTGTCTGTAATGACAGAACTGAAAGAGCCCAAAGATTATACAATTATTCAGTTTCCCACCCTCAACTTAGACTTCTAGCAATTTATCTGTTGATTTTATTTCCTTTTGATGGATTACCCAATGTATTAAAATGTTTTTTATCTTAGTGCCCACTTCAACCAAGCGGGTTATTGCTGATGAAAAATAGTCTAAAACTTGAAAGCAAAGTTATCTAAGGTGCACTCTGAAACCTATTTAATGGGCATAACTTTCTTGAGCAACTGAAGATGTACTTTGCGTTGTTTATTTGCCTTTTTATGTTTATCTTTGATGTTCTGAAAAGGTGTAAATGCAATCTTTTAAGTGGTAATTTCTCTCTCTTACGTGTGCATTCACTCTCACACACCTGAATTTCATAGGAACATATATATGTTGCTTTTTTTGTCTTGGTTTTCCAGGCATTTTTTGCCTGTAAGGGTGGGAATAGAATTACCCAGTCATCTAATATCTTTAACTCCTTGGCTCAGCAAGCCATAACTTCTTTCTTTACCAGCTTTTAATTTCAGAATATTCTGATCTCCAGCACAGAAGTAAAGCATTTGAGTTTTAATAGCTCTTTGTTACTGTTAATGTTCTTATTCTTATGTGAAAAACTTTAAATGAGAAATTGTTTTAGTAGCTTTAATTATATTTTATTATTTAAATAGCTAAAAATATAAAACAATTGAACTCATCAAATCTCCATTACTGATTCCCTTGTCTAGCTGGCAAGTTACTTTCTGGGTTTTCCCCCTTAAATTGCAGGGGTTTTGATACAGCAGCAGTTTCACATATTTGTAGACAATATTAAGTACGGTAAATCCTGTAGGAGTTACTGGAATATAAATTGTAATTTAGAAAATTAATATTGTTGATTCACCATGTTGGGGTTTTTTTCATTATTTTTACTATATGTAGTAGATCCATCAGGGTTTGTTTTGTTTCGTTTTTACTGTTCAAAGCCAAGTTTATTTGTCTATTTCCAATAATGAATTCGTTGTCTTGAAGCTGGGATAGGGTGGTGGGAAGGAAGATAGGAGTATCCGAAGGAAATCTAGTTTCTAATCCCACTTCTGTACCAGAGTTAAGCAGGGATCTGTGTCCTTTCTTCCTGCTTTTAAAGTGCTCTGCAGGTCAGTTTAAGTACAGGCAGCATCTACTTTTGTTCATTTTATCAAAAGCTTTTTAGTATGCTTTCTCCAGGAGGAAATACATTTGTTTTGCAAATTAGGCCCATAGTTCTTGTCACGTCTCTTTTGGGCTCTGTAGTCCCTATTTTAAAAGTGATAGCTTATCTCTCAGTGGCAGAAATGCTCTCTGCAGTTCATACAGCTGTAGTTTCCAGAAAGATGTATATATGTGAGAGATACATATATGTAAGACCTTCTATGATACCTGACATTGTGGTTTAGTTGCTGGATGTTTAGGCAGGAGAAATTTCCAGCAATGAAACTAAAGCCTCAACTGCAAAGTTATAATTTTATATCTGGGATTTGTGCAGAATTCCTATGCAGTCTCTCAAATTTGGAAAACCATCATCATGAGAATTATGGGACCTCTCACTGCCTGTGGTTACTAATATGTAATTTTCAGAGTTATTAAAAAACTACAGAGGCTATAGAGAAAGAACAGAAAAGGACATTGTACACCTTCTGATGCAAGAAAGTTATAAGAGAAATTCAGGAAACAATGTTTTAATTGGTCTGTGTGATTCACTGCTATGGGAGATTATATATTATAGAGTCAAATGCAGTAGTGGATTTCAAATTATACCAGATATTTTTAGAAACCAGCATTAACATTTTACTGCCTGGAGACGTATAGCTAGATAGGCTTCCAAATGCCAGCTGATTTACTGCAGAGTCCACATGAGGAATTCCCTCACTCACATCCACAAAACAGTTCACAGAGTACTCTTGTCAGAAATCTCTGGGACTTTAGAGCCTGTCCTGAAGGAAAACAGAACAGTGGCCATGCCCTGTTTTAACAGCTATTGAGGCTAAGAAATGACACGTTCAAGATGAGAAAGATTAAAAAATAGATTTAGTGTCATTGCCTTCTTACATGTGTTTACAATGTTTCCTATTCACAGTTGTTGTTGCCATTCATAGAGGTATCTTAAGATGTTCATTAATTTTGCTAGTTTTAATTATTTCCTTGAAATGTGTAAATCATTTCCTAGTGAACGTGGGAAACAACTCTAATTAAATTTGATTGTGTCAGATTTTCTTTTGCCTTGGCTCCTGAATCAAAAAGCCTTTTGTTACTATAGTTTTTCAAATTTCTGTATTTTTCATGTTCCTGTTTGGGATACTTTTTGCTCTGTAGAAGAATTGTGTGCAATATATTTAAAAAAAAAAAAAAAGAAACCAATACTGATGTAGATGAATTTTCACCAGTTGACTACTTGCTAATTTCAAAATGTACATTGATAGCATTTTCAACATATTACTTTATTATTATTTGTTTCTTTATATTTGCTGTTTTTAATTTATGTCTACACAGAACTTAATATTTCAAATTTTTATTAGGACAGTAGAATGCATACAGTTTCTTATTAGCTGTATATTGCTTTTAGCTCTGCAATCAGGGGTAATGGTATTGCAGTAAAACGGAGATCTGTGGCCGTCATCTTCTGAAGAAGAATTTTCCATTCTCACTTATGATTTGTATAAAATACTTGGTTTCACCAGACAGATTCTGAGAACTTTATCAGATTTCACATTATCTACATAATTGTTCAAATGACTAGACATTCAGATTTATTTTCTTTGTACTGTCTGACCCCAAGGCTAAGGCTAATGTGTAAGACAATAATCATGATGAAAAAAAAAAGCCCAACAGTTTGAAAAAACTTACAATAATGTTGAAAAGAAATCTTCAAATTATCAATTAAAAAAGTGCAAAATCAAAGTAAAGACACCAACGAAATCTAGTGTAGTTTACTGAGATATAAATTATTTGTTAAGAATTTTGGGAAAATGAAGATACTTGTTCTTCAAATGCTTTTGTTGTTATTGTTATAAAAAGAATTCACTGATACATTCAGAGCTTGCTTTTCTGAAACTCTTTTTTTTAGAGGGTTTGTCAAAATGCTTTTTATGTTTATCATTGACTTTTCTTTAACCTCCTCCCCATCTCAGGCTATAGTTCTAAGTAGGAACTGATAGTTCCATAAAATAAGGTCCTGTATTTTGCATCATATTTTGAGTTACTCTCGGTGAATTCTTTTCTGTTTGTGTCTCAAATATGTTTTGAAAATGTTTTCTGACTTCCGTTTCGTCATCAAATCCCTCTCACCTGCATTCCTTCCCACATCGCGCTTCTAACTGTGGTGCAATGTTAGATCGCACAGCCTGTCTTAGAGCTCCCCCTGCTGTAGGATGCCCTTAAGATTTCCTCTGCTTGGTTATTTAGAGCCATTAATATAGGCCTGCCATAAAATTTTTCTTTGAAATTTTATGCCTATTTTACAGATATATAACCTGAGTCAGATCAAGGAATGTGGTCCTAACCACATAGAAAATAACTGATAAGAATAATTGTCTAAACGATGTTGCACTTAACAGTCAATGCAAATTTAAAGTGAGAATAAAGATTTCATGAAGTTGTTTTACCAGGGTGAATTCATAAGTATTTCTAACTCTTTAGGTTTAAAATGACACTTTGTTGTTATGTGATTATAATTTAAAACCAAGTATGGTTAAAAATTAAGTTACCAACAAAATTTCCGCTTGGCTGACTTCAGGCCTGAGTCATAGAATCATAGAATCAGCTGGGTTGGAAAAGACCTCTGAGATCATCAAGTCCAACCCTTGATCGACTACCCTGGTGGTTACTAGACCATGGCACTAAGTGCCACATCCAGTCTCATCTTAAAAACCGCCAGGGACAGAGAATCCACCACTTCCCTGGGCAGTCCATTCCAATGCCTGATTACCCTCTCTGTAAAGAATTTCTTCCTAGTTTCTAACCTAAACCTCCCTGACAGAGCTTAAGACCATGCCCTCTTGTGTGACTAATAGTTGTCTGGAAGAAGAGACCAACCTCCACCTGGCTACAACCTCCTTTCAGGGAGTTGTAGAGAGTGAGGAGGTCTCCCCTGAGCCTCTTCTCCAGGATAAACAACCCCAGCTCCCTCAGCCTCTCCTCATAGGACTTGTGCTCGAGTCCCTTCACCAGCCTTGTTGCTCTTCTCTGGACCTGCTCCAGCACCTCAATATCCTTCCTGAACTGAGGGGCCCAGAACTGGACACAGTACTCAAGGTGTGGCCTCGCCAGTGCTGAGTACAGGGCAAGAATCACTTCTCTGGTCCTGCTGGCCACACTGTTCGTGATCCAGGCCAGGATGCCATTGGCCTTCTTGGCCACCTGGGCACAATGCTGGCTCATGTTCCGCTTCCTATCAATCGAAACTCCCAGGTCCCTCTCTGCCTGGCTGCTCTCCAGCCACTCTGTCCCCAACCTGTAGCGCTGCATGGGGTTGTTGTGGCGAAAGTGCAGGACCCGGCACTCGGCCTCGTTGAACCACATCCCGTTGGAATCAGCCCAACTCTCCAGTCTGTCCAGGTCCCTCTGAAAAGCCCTCCTGCCCTTCAGCTGATTGACACTCCCCCCTAGCTTGGTGTCATCTGCAAATTTGCTAATGGTACACTCAATCCCCTCATCCAGACCATCAATAAAGATATTAAACAGAACTGGGCCCAACACTGATCCCTGGGGGACACCACTAGTGACCAGCTGCCAACTGGATGCAGCACCGTTCACCACCACTCTCTGGGCCCGGCCATCCAGCCAGTTCCTAACCCAGCAGAGTGCCCCTGTCCAAGCCGTGGGCTGCCAGCTTTTCCAGGAGTATGCTGTGGGAGACGGTGTCCAAGGCTTTGCTGAAGTCCAGACAGACCACATCCACAGCCTTCCCCCCATCCACCAGGCCGATCATCTGCTCATAAAAGGAGATCAGGTTGATCAGACAGGACCTGCCCTTCCTAAACCCATGCTGGCTGGGTCTGAGCCCTTGTCCATCCTGTAGGTGCTGTGTGATTGCACTTAGGATGATCTGCTCCATAACCTTACCAGGCACTGAGGTCAGGCTGACAGGCCGGTAGTTTCCTGGGTCCTCTTTCCGTCTCTTTTTGTGGATGGGCATAACATTCGCCAGTTTCCAATCATCTGGGACCTCCCCAGGGAGCCAGGACTGTTGGTAAATGATGGAGAGTGGCTTGGTGAGCTCTTCCACCAGCTCCCTCGTCACCCTTGGGTGGATCCCATCTGGTCTCCTTGTGAGGATCCAAATGGCTCAGCAGGTTGCTAACTGTTTCCTCCTTGATTACAGGGGGGGCTATTCAGCTTCTTTTCTCTTTCTACAAGCTCCAGAAGCCAGCTGTCCTGAGGACAACCTGTCTTACTGTTGAAAACTGAGGTAAAGAAGGTGTTAAATACCTCAGCCTTTTCCTCATCTTTGATAACTATGTTCCTGCCCATGTCCAAAAAAGAATGGAGGTTTTCCTTGTCCCTCCTTTTGCTATTGATAATCATATATAATAATATATAATAAGTCATTTCATAGTAACTTGGATCCCTATTAATCTTACCATGATGCTTAGTCCAGTCTGTACTTTAAAACAGTGAAAGGAAAGCTTCTCTTTGAGAAATAAATCTTGAGACATGCAACAACTCTTGGTACCTAACCTAAGGATCTGGTAACAGACACGATCTGTAAGAAAGAAAAAAAATATTTCTGAAGATTAATACTTATAACAATTCAAATTATTTTCCTTTTCAAAAATCATGTGTATTTATATGCTAAATAGTTTCCTTCTCTTTCCATGATAATATTTTTTCTGTAAATATTGGTATTTGAGTTTATGCTATGCACACCTATATAATGTATTTGTAAGAGGCAATCAAGAAGCAAAGAAATATAATTTCCTGCTCCTCTTTCAGGAGTCTTTCCAGGAAGAATATTAATGGAAAATCAATTCTTTATTAGGCTGGTGAACATTTTCTAGTATTGTCATAATAAAAGATATTGCTAAATGTCCTGATGAGCTCTCTTCCCTTCAGGGTTTGCCAGAATTGCTCCATTTGCTATTTTGTAAAAGCATCTTTAAATATTTTTAACCAACTAGACTGAGAAATCTGGAACTGCACCAAGGAAAAAAGGCTAAGTTGACAAGTTTTATCTTTGAAGGGAAGAAGTATTTGTTTTGGTTATATCCTTGCTAATACACAGAGTTGACAGGCTGAGACTATGATCCTGACTGTGTTTCAGAAAGAATTTTGTAACTTTTAAGTCCTGCAGAGCTCCTTAAGGTTAACTGATGTAGTAGAGCAAAGATTTATGCAAGAATCTGCTCTGATAAAAAAGGAAAGAGGAGTAAACATGGAAATAAAAAAATTCAACTTTAAATACTGAAATAATAGTTTATCCTTTATCAAGTATTGTCAGAGAATTCTCTATTTTTTCCTAGATTTTCGTGACTATGTAGTGTCAGGAACAGGGAGACACCAGTGCCTTGAACTCAATGAATGTATTGAGATAAGGGAAAGGTGCAGGCTACCGTTGATCCTGAAATGTATTAACAGAGAAACAGCTTATACAGAAATATTTTACTTTTCAGATGCCCTAAGAATCCTCAGCAATCTTTGTTACAAAGCTTATATTCAAATCATCAATTTTGAGTATGGACAACTGTCTACAATTTTTTTTTATTTTCAGTACACTGGAAACTTAAAATTCAGTCAAAAGATATGAAAGTATCTTGATTGAGCAAGACAAATATTTATTTGAAACAACTGTACGTGAATTGTGACAGAGAATGTGAGTATGAAGTATATAAATTATAAACTAATCAGTGTAGAAACCTCATAAAGGGAGAGGATGCAAAGAGAAATGGAAATCCAAGAGAACTAAGACAGTTTTTCAGTATTGTTAGGCACATCATGTTAGCAATACACTTTGTACATTATGAGATGAAAGCTGTCAGCCTATTAATTTTAAGGAAGCAAAACAATTTAATTAGTATTTTTGTTCTTTAGTTGGAGAAGCAGGCAGAACAGAAATCCGTTTGTGAAAAAAACTAAAAGTTAAAAAATTGTGAAAAGTAATGTGTACTAATTATGAGGAATGAAAACTATTGTCAAGACTATAGAAAACCCAATTCCTAGTGCCATATATTAAATATATATATTAAATATTATCTAAATAGATATTAAATAATTTGTATGCTGGTTTTCTTGTGTGCTGATAGTCCTCAATGCATCAGTAAACTTTAAAGATCCTACTTTGAAAACAAAAACAATAAAAAGAAGCTGTACTAGCAGCACACTGCTGTTGATACATCTAAGAAATAAAGTCATGAAAGATTTGATGACCTGAACATATTCATAAAGTTGCAAGTACACTGGTAAGATACACTTTCTTCAGTAACCACATGTATTCAGTTTTTGTGCTAAGGAAATGGCGCTTTTTTCCACCGCTTCCCCCCAAAAAAACCCCAAAAATGAAGAAAATATTAAGAATGCCCTTGAATCATCCCCAAGGCCCTTTTAGTCATACAAAATGTTAAGAACCTATTGGCATATTCCTCTGTGCTGTAGCAATCCAACAGTTCAAATGTGGCACAGTATGTTAAAAATATGTGTCAGAGTTAATGCACACCAATGATACAAACAAAAACTACCAAAGAACAACAGGGCTTCCTTAATGCTGCAGAGTGTGAGCATTGACATTTTTTGAGCAACTGCGTAAGAAACAAAGAATTGTTTTAAATTATAAGAAAAAATTCTGTTGTTCTAAAAGACTAAATCATCTATTGAAGTGTTTTCAGTGGGAATTTTGTTCACCTAGAAGCAGATAATTTGGCTCAGTGTTGCAGTTTGCAGTATACTTAGATTTATTCTTATTCTTCTCAGCTTCTCCACATCACCTGCTGGCAAGACTGGAATATGTGAGAAAGAAACAAAAAAAAAAGCTTGGTTACTTGGATATGGTTATATCATTTCCTGCTGTGAACAATCTATGGTTTATGATGAAAGGATGTTAACATTGTTAACTTTAAGGAAAAAAATATGCCTTTAATTGGAGGGGATAAGTAGCAAGTAAATAAAATTACTGCTTGGGCATACGTATTTAGTTATTAGCAGGTTATTTTCATCATCTATGACTGTGAAAAATATTTCCAGAAAGAAGAAAAATGTTTTTTATGGAATTATAGGCTAATGGGTTTGGAACTATATGAAAATATTACTTCTAGTCATAACTGTTTTCACTTGTAGAATAAATTAGATACCTAACTGATAAAAAGGTAGAAATATTTAATAGAAATACTCTGGTGTGCTTATTAATTTTACTTACATATGTTGATATCGTTATTTTACATGAGCTGAAATATTGGCACAACAATATTTTGCAAAGGTACTGTTTTTTAAAATATTAGTGTGCTTGGTTTTTTATATGGAAATACTGAAATAATAGTTTCTTTGGCCCTTTGTTAAGGATTTTAACAATTAACTTAATCTTATAATTTGCTTATTTCTCTTTATAACTTGATTTTGTTTCAAAGTAAGAGAGATTAAAAGGACCATAAATGATGGAAGGACATGCAAAACTTTATATTTCAGTGTAAATACACTTTAAATACACTTTAGTGTATTTAATTTACCTAGAGTATTTTGGAATGAAATATTATATACCAAAAATATAATCAACATGCAGAATATTCAGTTTGTATAAACAAATTTCAAAACACATGCAGGGATTATCCACTTGATTCATTATCAGATTTGCTAGTCCATCAAATTAAATATACCATATCATGTGAAAAGGGACTCATTTTGTAAAGTGCTGTTACACATTTGAACATACCAGTGGAGACATGAACACACCGCTGTCATTGGAGGAGATCACACAGTATGTCAGGACATCCAGTAGAGAAAATATGGTTAAGAAGCTCATCTCCATTAAATTCTGCTTGAGAAGCTGATTTTCTTCCAGACTTTTAGAATAAAATCTTGAATAAACTTGCAATTCCAAACTTCTTCCAAACTTGCAATTATTGGAATAAGTAATATTTTTGTTAGAGCATTAAGTATAGGCACTGTGACTCTCTTGCAACGCAAAAGAGTTAAAAATGCCATAAAAATTGGATTTCATCATAAACACTCTTGAGTTGATGATATTTAATGAATAATTTCCGTCTTCATAAAATGCATTTTATAGTTCAGACTCAGGACATGTGTATGAATATGAATTAAGATTGCTATTAATTTCATATATGACCTCAGAAATAATATAAAAAAACCCAAGAAAGCCAGCTCCCACCCATTGCCACCACACTTTAGCCCTTAATCTCTCCACCACCTTTTCACCCCACTTCACAGTCTCAACTGGGATTTCCCCATTAGCCAACATTTTCCATGATGCATTCACTGTCTCTGTCTGGTGCTGAAAAGGGCAAAGATGGGAAGAAAATTAGTTTCTTGCTCTAGTGGACTGCTAACTCTTTAACAAGGTGCTTGTGATCTCTTGGAACTTCTTATGTACTTTTCTTAAAAGATCAGTCAACTTAAGAGTATCTCTTTAGAAGCACTTATATATAAATTGTGAGTTGGTAAGACTAGTGTGAAATTTGTTGCTAAGAAGCATGTGACTTTGTCATATATTGGAGATTTCTTTCTATAAATTTAACTTGTACACTCCCCATTAAAATTTGGAGATAAAAACCCCCACATTAATTTTAATTTGAACTGTTTAAATCATGGTTTACAGAGCAGGCACAAGAAAGAGGTTTCAATTTCATGCTCTTTGCGAGAGTCAAAATTAATTTCAGATCTAATCAAAATAAAAATAAGCGTTCTGTCAGTTTTTATGACTAGCAGAGAACATTGAAAATACATTTTTGGATTAATGTGATAGTTTTCTCCTCTCCATTATTTCAATAAGTAGAAGTACCTGTTATAGTTTTCATATCATTCTGGACCTCAGAATCTTCCTTTTTCAAAATTCACGTCAGACATTAGTGTAAAATATGTTGACTTCAAAATGTCATGTTTTAACTCAAACACATTCTCTTGAAGAACAGCAAGCCTTGTAGTTTACTTTTGGCTTTACCATGTTCCCTGGAAAGACAGCGACATATTTGTTAGTTAGTTGTGGAGGTCAGTAAAGCTAACATGATCCCAGGGAGGTGAGAAACCGGAATCCTTTATTGGACTCACAAGTTCATATTTAAAGGGTTCATGGTTTACATATTCAACAGGGGGTTTACATATTTGGTCTGTTACAACTGGGGACTTTGCAGAGATGAGGTAAAGGGGAAAACCGAAATTACAAACCTTTGGGTCTTACAATTACATCACAGGAAAAACCCTACTTTATCTTGGGGGATTTTACAGGGGGGAACAGGTAACACAAAGGGAGAGATAAAACACAAAAGGTTTTCTCCACAGGTTTGATAACATCAGAGCACCATCTCCCTGTTTCTTGGCAGAGCATTCCAAACAAGTGACATTTGGTCTGGCCCTCAAACAGAGGTTTTTCCCCAGCTTCTGTGACTCATGGTTTTCTGTTTAAACCTAGCAGTTTCTTTTCTCATATCCAAAATTTGGAATCCAACAGTTAGTGCAAGATAATACAATAATTTCCATTAGAATCTTAGTAAAGTCATTAGAACTGTCTTTTTTTCAAACATAGAAATATATATATTTTGCAATATTATGTGCTTGATTTAGAGTTCAAAGTCAGACAACGGGCTTAGATAAGCCTGTGAATGTAAGTTTTACTTCCTTCAGTGATACAAGATCACAATCCAAGATACAAGTTGGAACTGTGTGCAGTGAGATACTTCAGTATGTGAAATATCTAGCTAGCTAGCTATTGGGAAGGTTCCACTGATAACTGTGAACACGATTGTTGGAAAGTCTAACATTTTTTTTTTTAATTTTCAATTAAACTAAGTGCACAGAGAACTTCACTCACACAAGGTATCACTGATCTTGTGTAAGAGAAAGCAGATACTTCTCCAGGTTTCTGGGACCTGCCTGGTCTTTGTACATTCATATACTATATGTGCCTTTGCTTAGCTGCCCAGTTTGATTATTATATATTTAAGAAGTCCCTCAAAAATGAAAGTTATTTGCATTAAATGCTTATTTTAAAGGATCCACATTCTTTCAATGTAGTTTAGGACCCTCTATGACTAAAACATGTTCTTATTTGGGATATTGTCCTTTTTGAAGGTATTATCACCTGAAGGTACAAAATACCTGACCACAACATGCGGCACAGTTACGTCTGTTTTCTACTAAATTGTTAATAGAATGTGCACTGTTTTGTTTTTAAACAGAGGAAACTAAAAGCTTTTGCAGAAGAATTTTGGGAAAGCTTTCTTCATAGTAAAAGACTGTTCTCTTCCATCTCTTCCATCTCCCTGATCAGCAGTGGGGAGCAACAGAATACTGTTCTGCGTTGCACATTCAGCCATTGAGGCAAATGGATTTCACATGCAGGAAGCACTGTGGGGGATAGGGCTGGGACTGGTGCCTGGAGAGAAAGTGGGCGTGGACAGAGCAGGCACAGCTGCTTGGTGCACCCACAGCCCTGAGAGCACTTCTGTCTCCTATTTCCTAATGGCATTCAAAAGTTTGAACACATTTACTGTCTGGTTGCAATTCATGCTCTATCTGCTGGAGCCAGAAATGAATGCAGTTATTGTTGAAGTCAGGAATAGTTAAGCTATGATTTCTCTAGGGAAAGAGTAATGATATCCATTTCTGGGTCTGTTTCTGCATTTGGGTTTTATTCTGTGGCTTTGTATTAATGACTAAATTGAATCTGGTCTCCTCTTCTGTTTTTGTTTAGTACAATATTTGGGAACTAGTTTTGTTTCCCAAGAAAATGCTATGTGATAATGATGTGCAGGTGTATTCCTCTGGCTTTGGGAAATGAGGTTAAACATCTACAGATAAGGTTGCGTCACCTCTCCTTTAAGTGCTCAGACAATTAGAAGTAGGGTTATGGGAACCAAGGAGCATATAGGAAACCCAGCATGATAAGGGTGCCGACTTTGCTTTGATCCAGATTTGCTGCTTAGATTGGGATTTAAGTTTTTTGTTGTTGTTGTTACAAGTAATTGGCTTCTAAATCTTGGCTGTATTGTTAAGGAAAATCTTTGTACCTGTGGCTACATCCAATTGTAATCAATCCAGTTGTTCCACTGGGCTGCAGGCAGTCATGGTGAAGACCTTTTTTCTTCAGAGCGTCTTCCTCTCTCTGTGTTTGAACAGGATCAACAGTCTGCATTCTACAGCTCTTAGTAGGAGCGTAATGCTTATAAATACCCTGTTATCTATTATTATTCTTTTGATTTGCTGTATTTATGGCAAAGTTTAAATGAAAAGTCACAATTTATGATTTGCACTTTTGCTAACAGGTCTTCCAAATTTGTGATATTACTGGAATATTATGCTACTTTACGCAAGTATTTGAAGGTGTTATTTTTATGTTATCAGTCATGGAAACCTTCTCCTATTTGCCCTTGATGCTGAGGCTTGGGAATAAGGAGAGGGGGAGGGAAGAGGAGAGAATGCAAGAGAAGAGTGTTGTTCCTTGGCAACGGGCATTGTGCTTCTCAGGGCACAGGTGGCATCTCTCTTAAAGAATGTTAAACAAAACATACAGGAAAATATGAAACAAAGCCTGGCATTTCTGTGACGAGAGAAGAATTTTCTCAACCAGCCCCAAACAACTCCAAACACTTCCAAAAAAATCTCAACAATTTTGATTGTGAATTTGAATAAAAATTAATGACAAAGAAACTTTTATGTTTATTATTAAAAAATAAGATATTAAAAATGAGTAGATTCTAGTAATCACTGGTGCTGATATAACAAATTTATGATGGCCAGCTTTAAGTCAGAAATAATTTCGGGGAAATAGGACCTCACTGTTGTCAGGAGCTGGCTACACAAGTTAGAGCTTTTGGGGCAACCTGTCATCACTGGTACTGGGAATGCTGAAAGCAATTTGGCTTCTGTGGGCGTTCTTCTGGTGAGGAGGATTTCTGTAATTTTAATTTTCTGCAGTGTACAGGTAGCCTGAGAGTCAGTGTAAAAAGAAGAATGTAAAATATACTCATGCAATTCTGAGTCTATATTCTGTTCTGAATTTTCCCAGTTAGTGATTCACAAAACTCTGCTAAGGCTCTGTCCTAACTTTACTATTCTTCTTTTAGACATATGAATGAAATAAACAGGAATGAAATTTGTGTTTAACTTCTCATAAATTAAGATGAACAACATCCTTTTCTCTGAAACTATACTTTTAGACAAAATTGTTTTCAATTAGCTGTCTGGATACAATACTTTTGCAATGAAACTTGAATTGTGCATATGTGTTTTCAGTTATGTCTGGAATAGCAGCAGTTATGTCAAAAACATACATGGCAAAGGTGGTAGATGAGGTAGTGTGTGTGTGCTGCAAAAATAGCCAACACCAATGAAAAGAAAATAAACAATGGCCTTGCAGACTCTATATCTAAGTGAGTGTACAATACTGTTTGTTCTAAGTCTACCTGACTTCAAACC
Source organism: Neopelma chrysocephalum (assembly GCF_003984885.1). Taxonomy (NCBI): domain Eukaryota; kingdom Metazoa; phylum Chordata; class Aves; order Passeriformes; family Pipridae; genus Neopelma; species Neopelma chrysocephalum. The sequence continues at coordinate 7,042,068 of NW_020925744.1, forward strand.
ATAAGCAGCATTTAAGGGCAGTGTTCACAGGAAAAAGCGGCGTCTCTCCAAGGAGAGAAAAGGTTTAGTGAGATTAGTTTGATGTTTCTTAAAGGTTGCAGAATTATTTAATAAAAATAATAGTATATGTGATAATACGACAAATAAGGGCATGTTGGCTACCCATTCTTTTATTTTGCATATTAATCTTAGATGGGATTCAGAAGTAATTTGTTCCTACATTTAAATGAGAAAATTGTTGCCTAGTTCAATGCGTGAAGGAAATGCTTTTTTACCTTTCTTTGAAGTATCTTGTCATTAGTGCCCTTTCTTACATCCTCATGATGCAATTTGAAAATGCAGTTTGCAAATTCATATGACTCTACATCATTGAACTCATATATGCCTCAAATTCTGTGTTCTAAAATTAAAAAAAAAGCAACTTATGTCACTACGTACTTATATATACTTATATATACAGTATATATATAAATTTTTGAGTATAAAGTAATAGGTATATAATTTTTAGTGAAAAGAATATAAATTAATAATAAATATTGTTGGTTTGTTTTTTTTACTGGGTTTTCGTAGAGATATTTTGTGCTAGGCCTTTTAGTGGAGTCTAAATCTCTTATATTTCTCAAAGAAATTCAGATTTAACTTTTCTTAAGCATTAGTAACTTACATAAGACTCCAAGTTAACGATCTCCAATCAGCCACAGTAAGAGAAAGATTCCAGGCAAACCTTCAAACTAGGCTTGAAAACCATTCCACAGATTCTGCTGATTCCTCTCCTGAAACAATTTGGCATCATATTAAAAGCTGCATCCTGCAATCCTCTGAAGAATCCTTAGGGTTCTCCCTCAAGAAGACCAAGGACTGGTTTGATGAAAACAACCAAGAAATCCAGGACTTGTTGAGGAAGAAGAGAACTGCCCACCAAGCACACCTTGCACTGCCATCCTGTCACGCTAGAAAAACGGCCTTTCGTCTTGCATGCAGCAAGCTCCAACAGAAACTCTGTGACATCCAGAACAAGTGGTGGACCGATCTAGCTGCAAAAACTCAACTATGTGCAGATACAGGGGATCATAAAGGATTCTATGAGGCCCTGAAAACAGCATACGTGCCTACATACCAAGTCCAAAGCCCTCTACTCAGTGCAGATGGTCAAACGCTTCTGACAGATAAAACCTCCATTCTGAATCGATGGTCTGAACATTTTCAAACTCTTTTCAGTACCAACCGTATAGTCCAAGACTCAGCAATTCAGTCCATCACACAACAACCAGTGAAATTCGAATTGGATACTGCTCCCACTTTAGGAGAAACCCTCAAGGCCATACAGCAGGTGAAAATCGGCAAGGCAGCTGGGGTTGATGGAATTCCACCTGAAGTCTGGAAACATGGGGGCCTTGCACTCCATGCTAAATTTCATGAGCTCGTGGTGCGCTGTTGGGAACTAGGCGAACTACCATCAGATCTTCGTGATGCAGTCATCATCACCTTGTATAAGAAGAAGGGTACTAAATCAGATTGCTCAAATTACCGTGGTATTACTCTGCTCTCCATTGCTGGCAAAATCCTGGCTAGAATACTCCTGAACAGACTAATACCCTCTATAGCAGAAGGAATTCTACCTGAAAGTCAGTATGGTTTCAGAGCCAACAGGACCACCACAGACATGATATTTGTTCTCAGACAACTGCAAGAGAAGTGTAGGGAACAGAACAAAGGTCTCTATGTAACCTTTGTCGACCTCACCAAGGCTTTCGATACTGTGAGCAGAAAAGGTCTTTGGCAGATTTTGGAACGTTTAGGTTGTCCCCCCAAGTTCCTTCAAATGATCATCTCTCTTCATGAGGATCAGCACGGCCAAGTCAGATATGGCAACACACTTTCTGAGCCCTTTCTAATAAAGAATGGTGTGAAACAAGGCTGCGTTCTCGCTCCTACCCTATTCACAGTCTTTTTCAGCATGATGCTCCAAAGGGCCATGGCAGACCTCGATGATCAGGACGGTATGTACATTCGATATTGTACTGATGGAAGCCTATTCAACCTAAGGCGTCTGAAGGCCCACACCAAGACCTTAAACCATCTTGTCTGGGAGCTGCTTTACGCTGATGACGCCGCCCTTGTTGCCCACACAGAAGCAACCCTGCAGCGTTTAACATCCTGCTTTGCAGATGCTGCTGAGCTCTTTGGGCTGGAAGTCAGTTTAAAGAAGACAGAAGTTCTCCATCAGCCTGCACCTCAGGAAGTCCCCCATCATCCCCACATCACCACTGGCCAATCAGAACTCAAATCAGTCCAGCAGTTCAATTACCTAGGCAGCCTCATCTCCTCGGATGGTAAGATTGACGGGGAGATAGACAACAGGTTAGCGAAGGCATATAGTGCTTTTGGAAAACTCCATAAAAGAGTATGGCGTAATAAACACCTGAAGAAAAGCACAAAGATCAGTGTTTACAGAGCCATTGTGCTGTCTACTCTCTTATATGGTTCCAAATCATGGGTCATCTACCGCCACCACCTGCGTCTCCTAGAACGCTTCCATCAACGCTGCCTCCGTACAATCCTAAACATCCACTGGTCAGACTATGTAACCAACACATCTGTTCTTGAACAGGCAGCAATCACAAGTATTGAGGCCATGCTACTGAGAACGCAGCTGCGATGGGCAGGGCATGTCTCCAGGATGAAGGACCACTGCCTCCCTAAGATCCTGCTTTATGGTGAACTTGCCACTGGCTGCCGCAAGAGAGGAGCCCCGAAGAAAAGATACAAGGACTCCCTGAAGCAACAACTCAGCCTCGGGCATATTGATCACCATAACTGGTCTACTCTGGCCTCCAATCGGGAGGCCTGGAGACAGTCCATTTATAATGCTGCTGATGCTTTTGAGAAAGCACGCAGGATCACCCTTGAGGAGAAAAGACAACGCAGAAAGAATCGAGCCTTGCAGAATATACCATCCAAGGAGTCTTTCTGCTGTGCCTTTTGCAACCGGACTTGCCTTTCTCGTATTGGCCTTTTTAGCCACCAACATGCTTGCAAGAAACGTGGGTAGAGCCCTTCCCAAATCTTCGTTCGCGAAGCCTAGCCATGAGTAACTTACATTATATCTATTCTGCTAACAATACAGAGCCTAGCTTTGTAGATTGTTAAAACATGCATGAATCTGTTACTTTCTTCTTTACTTGTGAGGGTAAAATCAATATTATGTTTGTCACACTGAATAAACAGCTACCAAAATTAGGAGAGTTTGCACTAGAGGATTTGCACTACCTCAGACAAATATGAGAAAGGATGATTAGGAAAAAAAAAGAGATCCAGTCAATGTTTCAAGGGTCTTGGGTTGTTTATTTGTTGGTAAAAGCTTCACCTTTTACAGTTTTTAACAAACAAGGTAATTTATGGCTTTTCAAGGATAGCCATTTAAAGCAATGAGAGAGAGCTTTCAAACAGTTTTCTTTGGACTGGCAACACAGTATATAAAGGATTAAATAAAACTTCTGTTGAAGACAGGTGATTGCTAGCTCCTGAATTTTTCTTCAGAAATTTAGGACAGAGAAAATGTGTGATCTGTTACATTTTAATGTGCATTTTAGACTGTAATTAACGTATATGGAGTTTGAAGCTAAATTTGCAGAAGGGTTAAAACATTTATTAAAATATAGTGAAGGATGTTTCAGATTGTAAATCTTGAATGTAAATGCAATTGTCTTCTAGATGCTTTAGTATCAAGAGGCATGACAAATTGCAGATGGCTTCTTTTTGGTACCCTAATCATTGGCACTTCATAGACCAGAGGTCTGTATAACTTTCAGTAATACATTTTATTTTGATAGGCAGTATTCCCATTGTTACAGAATGAAGTGCCAGCTATTAGAAGCATGCTTCTCTCGGACTCCTATGTACAAATTAAAGGGAGTGAAGGAATTTACCACAAATTATGCAAGCTTGTTGGGTAGAAACAAGAACCAAACTCAGATTTCCTGGCTTACAGTCATGGAGTTCACACTTCAGAGGAGAAAATAGGTATCTACTTTAAAAAAAATCTCAAGTGAAGTATTAGGGGTTAGAAAATGTCACTATAAAGGTAGTTTCTTCAATTCACCCTGTCTTAGTGTGGGTGCTGTTTTGAAGTCTTTAATTACATGAACACTATGTTTTATATGATTCTCTCTATACTGAAAATAGCGAAGAAATGTTATTTATTTTTATTTAAAAACTATAGAGGCCAATGTGATCTAAGGCAAGTTTCATCCATCGTGATGATGTAATACAATGTAATATTCTGTTACCACCAGGGAAGACACATTATTGTGTAATTACACATTATATTGTGTAATTACATCACAAGATTTCTGCAGGGCATAAAAAATATCTAAGTATACCTGTAAAGAGGCACAATAATAGCTATTGGTAACTTTAAACTAATCATGCTAATAATAGACATCTTCTTGTCCAAGGACATTTTTTGCTTCTTATGCCATTTTAAGAAAATTACTTAGTATTTCATATTAGTTTAAAGTGTTTGCATATTGTAGAGCTAAGTGAGTATAATGAAAATGAGTTTAATGTAGACCAGATCATCTCTAGGAAGTATAATTTTGATATGTTTTCCTACCCAGAAGTCAGTTTACAGATTTTTGTGTAGTATTAACTGATCATCTTGTAGATGCAGAACAATGCATGTTCCTCATTGAATTCAGTATTTCTAGGCATAAATTTGCATACGTTTATATTTAATGTGGGTTGTAGGCAGATACAAAATTCACCAATTATTATCTCAACCTACAGATCAGAAATTGTAATAGAACTATTATCTTATAAATCTAAGAAATATGATTACAGGATGTTTATTATGGAAAAATGTAATATGCTTAGAAAATAAACTGTTAAAAATTTGTAACTGCATGTTGCTAGTAATTAACATTACTCTGAGATATCCAAAGTGATAGTGATGAATGTCAGTTGAATTAATTAGACACGGGTACAACAGTGAATGTTTTCTTGCCAGTCAGTATTGCTGCATTACTGACTTCTGCTCTGAGTAACTTTACATCATATAAAGCTGTATGAATTTTTGATTCTATGCAGCTGTACTTAAGATGCAAAATAATTCAAAGCAAATGAAAACAAAAAATGTAAGCCCAGAATTGAGGATCTTTTCTGCTTATGTTTTTACATAGTTTCCCAGAAAAAAACATATAGTAAGCGATGCTGTAAAGATATTAAGAATAATTTATTGTGTTTCATTCATATTCACAATTATATTAAAGAATGTTTATCAGCTCTTAACATGAATAATACAGTACTCTTCAAAATGCATATATATTTCTGGAATCTCCAACAACTTGAAATCAGTGAGGTACAAATGAAAATTAGAATCATAGTATCATAGAATGGTTTGGGTTAGAAGGGACCTTAAAGGTCATCTAGTTACAATCCCTCTGCCATGGGTAGGGATGTCACTCACTAGATCAGCTTGTTCAGGGCTCCATCCAACTTGACCTTGACACTTCCAGGGATAGGGCATACACAACCTCTCTTGACGACCTGGGCCAGTGCCTCACTAACCTCTGAGTAAAGAATTTCTCCCTAACATCTAATCTAAACCTACCCTCTTTCAGTTTAAAGCCATTGCTCCTTGTCCTGTCACTATCTGCCTCTATAAAAAGTCTCTTTCCCTCCTTTTTATAAGCCTCCTTAAGGTACTGGAGGGGCTGACTGTCTGCAAATAGGAATATTGACTACAAAGCTAGTATGTTAGCCATATGTTATGACCTAAACTTTTCAAATATTTGTCTGTATAACTCTTGCTAAACAGTGACCTGGTTTGCTTCATGTTGTAAGAAGACTTTAAGTTATCAGTTCTTAGATTTGGTCTAGGGTGGATCATAGATGGGTTGGTTCAACTAGAACTTCTGGGAAATGTCTGTTCTGTAAGTGTCAGTTATTTCTTGCCAAATGTTTCCAGAGTTGCATTTGCCTGCTCGCCCCTTAACACATTTCTGAGAAGTGCTATCTCACCCATTATAAGCAATACAACAGCAATTTCCCATCTAAAACTTCCTTATCCTGCCTGTGTAAATATTATTGAGAATATGATACAGAAATTATCAATAATTAAGTAATAAATAGAAAATATAGAATCTGTGAATGAGGATGATACTAACATTATCTTATCATGTTAATATCTACCTTTCTGCTTATAGAACATTTCTATGTACTTTCCCTTGAACAAACATAAGACAGTTTTTGTTATCTTGATTATCTTTCAATGATGTCATTGACCATTTTTCATAACCTATGTGAATAATACATTATTTTCATTGTCATAGCAACTTTTGGAATCCTTAAAATATAGTGTATCACACGTTCTTTGCTTTGGAATGCAGTCCTATTGTACTGCAAAATACATCAGAAATTTCATATTGGTCACTGCTAGAATAGTCATATAGTTATGCACAAAGTAATACAAAACTTGCAAAAAAACCCTATCAGATTAGGCTATCAGCTACTTGTATTTCTTTTCCAGAGATATATTTTTCCTTGAAATGTTTGGAAACTATTGGAATTATAACTACCAAACTCACTCTCCAATTATGAGGAAGGCTGTAAAGAGGGGTATTGCAGTGGTGAAGAGAGCAGAGCAGCAGTAGGCAGAAGGCAATTCAATACTACAACTTCTCTGGCATCCTTTAATTCATCTCTTTAAAACATATTTTCTACTCTAGCCATCATGATTTCAGATTACGTGATTTACAAGTCTACATAACACTCAAGTGGGAGCACAAAAAGGAATGTCCATAGTTAAGGCTCAGAAATACAGGTATGGAAATTATATGTTTAGCAGGTTAAAATTCATCACTACTTTATCTTACCTGATAATCACAAGAAACAGGCTTTTTGAAAAGGCTTGATGTCCTTGGCATCAGAGCGGTTGCAGCAAGCAGGATAATCAGATGCAGCCAGAAGTGCAACTCTCAGTCACTCCACAGAGTCACACAGGATCCCCGCAGGACTTGGCTGCAAGTGCAGTACCAACAAGGCAACCTGCTGCTGCAGGAAAAGGCAACATCTCTTACCCTGGCTCTCCAGAGGGCTGTTACTGAGAGTACTGTTCTGACAAGAGGGCTGCCGAGGTGCTGTTGATAGGAAATCTCCTCTAATCCCTTGCCTTTCTTGGCAATGCATCTGCAGGATCTTAATTGGTTTCGTTTTTAGGCTGAGGTAGAGATCACTTTAAAAATAGTTACAGGCATGTCTATTTTCCCTTGCCTTTATTACCATTGCCTCGAAATGTTGTCATTACCAGGACTTTGCCAGATAAGGAAATCTGAGAGCACTTCTGCTTAAGTCCAAAATCCATTAAATTAGTGAAACTCCCTTCCAACAGTCATTGAAGTGAGTCTTTGTGTTTTAGCGGCACTCACAGATTCCATTTCACCAGCTTCCCTGCAAACAGTAATCTTTCCTGAGAGAACAGGGGTACCTTGTGTAATAAAACCAAAAGTTACAACCATTTACAAAAGTGTACCTCTTGGTCCTAAATGTTGAAGTAGCATTCCTAAGTGGACATGAAGGCAGTGTTTTTATGCAAAACTAAGGCCAAAGAGGTATATGAAAGACAGAATGTGTGTGGGAGGAGTAAAGAGGGAAGAAAATAGTATTAGGTGGTAGAAATATTGTTGTAGACATCAGTTAATATTTCCTTCTTGTGATGAAAACTCCTAAAATATTACGCCATACATGTCTCTTCTGTTGTCAGTTACTCTACCTGTTGTGTTACACTAGCATAAACTAGGAGCAGAAGGCTTGCAAAGATGACTTTCTCCGTCTGTTGTGTCCCATCAGCATTTGAAAATCATTATTTTCATAGTGGGCATCTTTGATCTTTTTCACTAAGAAGAACAAAAAAAGAAAGAGAAGAAAGAGAAGCAGTACCACATAGCATTCAGTTATCAAATATTCATTATCCAAGCATTTTTATTCTGCAATCTAGTGGGTAGCAAATTATACTTCTTCATCTGGTTTCTACAAAAAGGCCGAGAGGATGTGAGTTTGTTTGGGGGAAGGAACTAAAATTGCTCCGGATTTCTTCTTGTCTTTATAATTCTTCCTCCAGATGTGGCTTTAATTAGATCTGCAACAGCACCACTGAGAGTCTATCCATCAATACCAATATTTGAACATTATAAATGTGCATGGTCTTGCATGTAAAAAAAAATAGATTTATAAAGATGGAACTTGTTTCTAACGTTTTATGTCATTTTGGGCTTCACAAAGATGTCCACTGTAATGTAGCGTGCACGTGCACGCTGCCTTTATATAATAAAGAAATCACGTACGCTCCCTGTGAGATGGTAGACAAAGAGACCTTATTCGAAATTTCCACTCCCTTTTATATCCCATAACCATGTGAACTCTTTATCCAATGGGGGTTGTAAACCTCGGCGCATGTTCTCTGGGCGTCTCTGCCCTGGTACATTCCCTTTGTACCTCAGACACGCCCCTACATCACCCCCCTTTTTATTATTTAAGAGGATCACAAAAACAGTGCAAAACAACAGTACAAACAATCAGAACAGTACATTATAAACTACCAAAGCTTGCAATGATCCAGCACACTGCTTGCTTCGGCCTCTTATGCTTCTAATGTAAACCTTTTAAAATCTTCTTATATTCCTAAGGGGTAGTGCAACTTGGAGAAATAACTTTATTAACTTAAAGGCCTTGGCCTAACCGTGCAAACTTATAACCTTTATTAACTTGAGGGTTTCAAATAACTGGGGAGTACAACTTTATTACGAAACAGGCTAAGCTTAGCAAAACTAAATTCTCTTAAAGTGACCCTGTGGCGGAGGTATTGTTATTTGTGAGGTGTTTAGTGTTTCAATATTTGTCCAGTCATACAACACTCTTGTCCATTCACTCTCTTAATCGCTTGATGGCCATCATTCCACACATCATACACACATTCTTGGGTTTTTACAAACTGCTTTTTGCCACACTGGTTGTCCTTAATGTAAACCTTAAACATTAACAGTCCACACAGTGTTAGATGGTACATGGGGCAACATTAGCCACTTTAGAAGTTGCAGTGGGTCTTTTTCAGTCTGATCCCACTGTAACAAGGCTGCTAATGGTTGATACCTGCTGGGAATGAAGGCTAGGCAGATTTGCAGTTCAGGATTTCTCCTTCTGCCTTGCCCTCTCTCTATTGCCTTGGTACAAATGCCTAACACCCTTTTGGCTTCTGGTATAAGTAACCTGTTAGACATTAGACTGAAGTCTCCTTTTGGCAGCTGAAGCAGAGGGTGTAGCTCCTCTGGGGTTATGCCTGAAATAGGCCTTAACCAATTGACAGTCCCCTGATGCCCCTGCAATTCGCGTAAATATAAAGTGTTTTTTACCTTGAGCTGCAGCAGCTGTGGAGAATCTTTTTGCTGCATGAATTCCTGTCCAGGAAAGTCCAGGGTAGTGGTTGCTGGATTTTCTCTGCTGCAAGCTGTAACCCTGCATCTTGGACAGTTTTGATTAGAGCAGTAAGAGTAAATGGCAGTTCATTTCCTGTGGCCATGCTTATTGGTATTTTACCTGTATAAGGATGTATCGTGGTTGTTTGATACCTTGTCGGGCTGTTTGCATTCCCTGAGGGAGGACAACCCAGCAATAGTCTTGCATGGGCCATGCACTGTTCAAGGCCATGATGGGAAAGGCAAGCCTTGGCACATCCTCAGGGTGTAGGAAGGTGGTAAAGGAACAAATCTTTGAATCAGTTACCAATAGTGGCCAACTCGTTGGGAGCATATTGGGTGAAGGCAGTCCATGCTGCGGTGCTCCTGCAAGCTTTATGACTGCACTTACTGCTTTTGAGTTTGGCAGCACTCTCCACCTGTCACCTTTCTTGGGGGTGCAGACTATAGGGGCATTGTCTGGGCCGTTTGTTGCCACTTTGGGGCTTGCTTCAAGCTGCTTCCTCTCTGGCACATGAAAGCCGGTGGCACAGAGGGTGGCAAGCAACACAGCAACAAGCAGTGCGATGCTTACAGCAAGGCACCTGTCTCGCCCTCGGCATCCCTGATACAACTCAGCTGATTCCTTGCCATTAGAGTATTTTTGGGGCATTGCAGCAAAGGGTCTCCAGGTGTAATCTCTTTGAAAGTGGTCAGTGCTACTGCACCTGACACAACTTGCTCTAAGTCTGGCCTCTTCTTGTATTCCTAGCTGGGCTTCCAGGGCCACAGCTAGAGAGACAGACTGGTGCTCCTCAGAGCCAAATCTTTGGTAAGGTTGAACCAGCTCAGCAGTGCCGTGGTCAACCCCTCCAGGAAAGGTTTGCAAAGCTTTCTCACAGCTTGTGTTTACCTTTTCAAAAGCCAACTGCTTATACAGCATCTCTCTGGCTTCATTGTATTCAATTTGCTTGTCTAAAGCAGACTGCAGCCAATTTAAATATTGTGGATTAGGCTCAGCACAACTTTGTAACACTTTTGTGCTGGGCAGATTGCTGTTTTGGTCTGTGGTGAGAAGCCTTCTCATGGCTCTCAGTGCCTGTTTGATTATCACTTTGTATTTTTCTCGGGGGTGATTTAATTAGGCACCTGCTGTGCTGTGTCTTCCTTCTCCAGTTAATTGGTTTATTGTTATGTCTGCTGGGGTTTTTGCTGTGTGTTTGGCACAATCCTTCCGAAAGTCCGATAACCAGTCCACATGTTCTGTGTCATGTGGGGTGGAAAAACAGATGGAATTCAATGTGTCCAGATACTTGAAAGTATTGGTTAAGGATACGCCAGCATTTCTTACCGGATGCCTCAGCCTCTGAGCAGCTCCATACAGGAGCTCAGGCCGAGGGATGTGGCTTTGGCTAAATTCATTTGAGTATGCCCGATTATCCTCCAGGCTACTCGGCCGAATTGCCTTATCCTTGTTTTGTTTCCACCTGTTATCGGACTTTCCCCCGTTTGCTCCCTCGCTCCTTCCTGACGGAACCATCCCTAGTTCCTCCCCCTCCTCCCCCCATTCCTCCCCCCCTGCAGCTCCAGCAATCTCGGTTCCCGGTAAGGGGGTGTGGGCAGGTGTCGGAGGCGGCGAGGGGGAGGAGCTATCTCCCCCCTCGCGCCTATGGGTGGGGCGGGGCGGCGCAGGGGCCGGAAGAGACGGGTCAGTTCCCGGGCCATTTGATGGGCAAGATGGCGGCGCTCATGCGGTACCACGTGACCAGCAGTCATCCGCGGCACGGGGAGGTAAATCTGCTGGGTCACCCCCCCGATCGCCGTAACGGAGCCCTCTGCGATGATCCCATGAGTCGGGGTCTCACATCGGAGGCTCCATCCCCTCCCAACGGCCCGTGTCCCTTTGGCTCTCGGCTTCTGACTCAGTGCTTAAATTACAAACATCCCCCCCCCCCCCCCCCCCCCCCGCCGGACTTTGGGCGTTTGTGTTCCTACGCCTAGAAGTTGGGCGGCTGCTGCTGCTAGCAGTATTATTGGGGGGGTGCGTGTCGGTGTTATACGCTTGTGTTGTCCGTTCGTGGGCTCTGTGTAGTGCGGACATTATTATCTGCCATGCTGGGAAAGCTTTGATAGCCTGGGGGTCTTGCCCCTCAGCTTTTAGCTTTATGAGATGCCCTATTTTTTCCCATATCTCTATGTGAAGGGCTTCTACCAGTGGCAGTTCGGGGACAGCTGTCTTAATAAAGCATACAAACTCAATCAGTTCGGCCCGTGAGGCTTGTACATGATATGGTTTGAGAAGGATAGCCAGTGCATCTGTGTCTTGTGAAATTGCGGTGGAGAAAAAATTCCCCATTTTACCTTTTCTCGGCGCTTTGGACGCACGCGGGCGGAAGTTCTTTGTGTGGTTGCTGACTACTCCCGGTTCTGGTTGGCTGGTTTCCCCAGCTCAGCAGCGGCAGCCGCAAACGGCGGCGGCGGGGCTCGGCGGCGGCACGCGGTGTGCTCGATCTGTGGCGGCAGTGGCCGCGGCGGGGCTCCTCCGCGGCGCTGGCTGTGACACGGGCTGGCGGTTTCTCCGCGGCGCGGGCGGCGGTGCTCCTTCTTGGTGCAGCAGCGGCGGCGGATGCGGGGCACGGCGGCGGCGAATGGCGGCGGACTCGGTCTCGGCAAAGGCGCGGACTCGGTCTCGGCGCAGGCGGACGGCGGGGATCGCTAGGCGAGGTGGGGTCCGGGAGCTGCTGGCCGCGGTTGCGCAGGGCTCGGCAGGAGCGGCGGCAAACGCGTACAGCGGCGGGTGGTGTGGAGCTGCAAGGCTTTCTGCTAAGCAAACAGCCAATGTGGGCGTCTGGCGGTGTGGCTGGGGTGGTATGGGCAACAATGGTGCCGTTCCGGCGTGGCTAGGTCAGCCGCGGCGGAGGCGGTGGGGCGGCAGGGGTTTCCCCGCGGTTTTAGCGTGTCTCACGGCTCGGGTTTTCCGAACTGCGGTCACGCTGCCGCTTGGGGAGCAGTCCTAGCCTCAGAGGCTGCCTCTCAGCTCACTCACCGCTTCGGTGTTGGTTTGGACCCTCTCCGCTCTCTCCGGTGCCTGCCCGCTCCGATCTCTTGGCGTTTTCTTCTTTCTTCTCGTTTCTTCTTTTTTTTTCTGTGCACTTTCCCTATACTTTTTTGAGCTCACTAAACTTCGTTCCTTGGTCTCCCCCAAGGCAATGTTTACAGACGTCTAGGTTTTTTTCGGTAAAAGGACTCCCACTTTATAAAACTGAAGTGATAACCGGATTCCTACCGATAATACCTGTTACAGGCTTAAGCTATCTGATCTAATGTAGATTCGGTCCCTGTTCGGGTCGCCAGATGTAGCTTGCACGTGCGCGCTGCCTTTATATATTAAAGAAATCATGTACGCTCCCTGTGAGATGGTAGACAAAGAGACCTTATTCGAAATTCCCGCTCCCTTTTATATCCCATAACCATGTGATCTCTTTATCCAATGGGGGTTGTAAACCTCGGCGGATGCTCTCTGGGCGTCTCTGCCCTGGTACATTCCCTTTGTACCTCAGACACGCCCCTACACTGTAATATTTAAACTATCTGAGAATTTCATAACAGAAGCTCATCCTTTCCATTCTCCACTTGTGGTCTGTAAAACATACAAATACAGACCTGCTGAATGCTTTCAGAATATCTGTCCCTCCAGTATGGCATTAAAATACCTGTCTGACTGACAAAATAAGTATAGGTACACAGACGTTATGAAATAACATTTTTAGTATCTTATAATCCTAATTCAATGTAGCAATGTGTTATTGTTGTTAATATATTTAATATTATTATAGTCTGGTTTTGTTCCTATATGTATGTTTAAACACATTTTAAAATTGTCCTAGGTATTTAAAAAGTAAATCTTAAATGCGTTAGATTAGAAAATATCAAAAGCAATTATCAATTTACACACCTAAGAGGTACAACTGATAATTGATAACTCTGATAACTCTGATACACTGATAACTCTGGCTGCTTCTTAGGAAGTCTTTAATTTCTTTTCCTGAGTTTCAAAACTGTCTTATAACATGGTACTTAATGAAACTATGTGTTCTGAGAGGCATTTGTAGCCTAATTGTAGAGAATTGTTTGCAGAGCATCCAGGCTGCACAAAAACTGATGGCAATAAGGAAGCTGTTAATTTTAAGTAGAAAAAACCAAAATTCTGTCCTCATGTATGGAGGGCATGGAGTTATGCCTACAGCTGTTGAATGCGTGGTGTCACATCAAGGAAAGGGAAAGGTATAAAGAAAGTCTTGGCCTTCTCATTTCTATTCTCTTTCTATAACACTATATTAAAATTAGTTCTAACTACAGAGTTAGAATCACTGAATCATAAAGTAATTTAGCTTGGCAAGGTTCTCTGGAAGCTATTTCATCCAATCTGCTATTGAGAGCAGGGGTGACATTTTGATCAAATTTCCCAGGGTCCTCGTCAGTAAAACTCTGAGCATCTACAGGAGTGGAGATTCCACAGAAGTTTTGAGCAGCTGGTTTCTGTTCTTAATCATCATCATTGTGAAGATTATTTTTTCTTCATGTCCATTCAAAATACTACTTTGTAGAAACTTTGACTTTTTTCTTCTCTGTTTTCCATGAAAAGCTGAGAAGAGTTCAATTTTACCTCCCTATATCCTCCCTATAAGTAGCTGAGTACAGTAATAATATCTCTCTGCCCTTATCTCCTCTATTCAGACCCAGTTTACTCATCATTCCTCACCATGTCTCAGCAAGACATTCCTCCATTCAACTCTCATCAGTTTCCTACTATCAATGGAAAAGTTCTGTGATTGCTCCATTAATGGTCTGAAGTGCCTGAGGTAAAAGCCAGTCTGGCAGACAATCAAATAAGTCCCACTGAGAAAGTGAACACATTAACCTGGGCTAATAAGCCCTACTGAGAAAGCAAATACATTAACCTGGGCTTGACTCTGTCCGATAAAATTACACAGCACAGCTTTCCAGCTTCTTCCTGCACCCAGATCAGCTAGCAGGACTGTGACATTGCACAGCACCTAGCAGGGCATGAATTATTGCTGCTGTAGTTTAACAAGCAAACCTACAACTCAGAAGCTGGGTTCCTTTGACGGTCTGGCTATTTGAAAATCATGAATATTCTAGCTTTATACATTACAATTACAGCCTAAAACCAGTTAGAGCCTAACCAGTTACCCTAAACCCTTTTCTGGTTGCATAACATACAGAATCTTCGTTTTCTAAGAACTGTTTTGCAGGTGTTTTATCACTGAAGCAAGTATGGATGGAGAAGGGAATAGATTGTGCTATTTTAGTATAGTGTACAGGAATGCTCACCTTGTTTTGATCCTCTAGGGCTGAAGAAGTATCTAAAGCTATTTGCACTGCTGGGCAGAGTTAGATATACTCTACACCAGTACAGCATACATTTGTATGCTGTCTTAAAGTGTTGGAACAGAAATAAAAACCTTTAAAATGAAGATTTTTTGCTAGCTGTTGATTTTTTTAATCCTTAATATGAAAATATTCCCTGTGGAATTTGTCACAGGTATTTTCTTATAGTCTTCTTATTTCTTCTATCCCCTAAGGGCCAAAGAATAGCTATAATGAAAGCAAAAGAAGTGTCTTAGAAACCTGTTTTGACGAAGAGTAAAAATGTAAGTTGACCTACAGATGTAAAACATGGAAGTGTCAGTTGACAGCTTCTCCTGACTATAAATATTACTAGCCTTCATGTACTGAGGACTTTAGGTAATAATATTCATTCCTTCAGCCAGTTAAGTACTTCTTCAGCTTGTTTCTGCTGAATGCTGTACCTACCTCTATAAAATATTTCTGCTCCTTTTTTTTTCCCCTAGCAGTTATGTCCAATATAGAACTCAGTTTTGTAACAGTTCTAATTTAAGTCTAATGAAAGGCTTATTATCATACTTTTCTGCTAGGGTTGTATTATTATTTCCATTTCTAAATAATTAAGCAAAACTATTAAGAATAGAAAAAATGTGGTGTTTTCATACAATATAATTTCAGCATTTGTAGGAATGTATCATACACACACAATTGCTAGTCAAGACGATTTATAAGATCTCTAACAAATAGCTTTTCCACTCCAGTGCTCTCCCCATTTTGCACTTGTCATTGTTTAACATCTGGATTGGTCTGTGCTTAGAGTCTCATTCATTGTGTCTAGTTGGCAATACAAGGAGGAGGCAGATCATGAAGTCCAAAGAATCCAAAGGTTAGGCTTATTAACAATACCCCGGCGTGATTTTGGTATTTGCTGGGGGAGTGATATGGTTTGGAGCTGGCTCCCTGCCAAGTCTCCAAACCTTACCACAAGAAGTCCCCCCCCCACCCCAAACCAAGGGAGAAGAGGGGAAAAAAACCAAAAGAACCGAAAACGAGAGAGAGACAAAGCAATATATATAAATATATTTACACTTATATTTACAGTTATGTACAGTTGAAATATATATACAATTTCACAGGGAAAAGGGAAAGGGGAAGGGAAGAACAAAAACCAAAATTATATATATATATATATAT